>NC_092182.1:4403955-4776455 GCF_043641665.1 Enoplosus armatus | reverse complement strand
TGTAATGTATATTTCTCGTGCAAAATATCTCTATCTATCTTTAACGTTATTGTTTTCTGCATTCCAGCACGCCCTGTTTCTGCTGGTGGCACTATTTTCTTTGTCTGTTTGGCAGTGATGGCTAACGCACTCGTGCTTAATATAAAGTGTTCATTTAATCCATTCAAAAGAAGCCACTGCTGATGTGGCTCTGAATGGAAATTGCATCCTTTCTGGAGAATTCCTTCCATAGAAAGACCTACCAGACACCAGAAACTAGTTGCACAAGGTTTTCCGATCAAGATAAGGATCCAATTTTTTGGTGGAAAAAGCAATACCTTTCAATTTCAGTTCACCTGTTGCTCCATTGTATCTGATTGTGTATCTTAGTGAGCTACATATGCGGATTCATGTCACCTCCTTCAACAAGTAGTCTTTACTATTTCTCTATGTTTGTTGTCTAGTTCACCCTTCACTGTGATTGGATGAATGAGAAAAAAAAAAGCGAGCACCTTGCATGACTTTCACGTTGATTTTTGTGTACAGTTGGTCGCAACGAGGAAAAAAAAAAACACTACAACACCCGTTGACATCTGAAACTCTTTCCTGAACTTCAAGAAAATGAATACTACAAAGGTAGTCATTTATATGAATTTACTCTATGTAAACACAAATCAGATTAAACTGATATTGATGTATTATGTACAACGATGACACTTAAAGTGACATGGTAGGTTTGTTTTTAAAGAACTAACATACAAAGTTGGTGCGGTTATCAGATGTCATATTTTCCTGTAACTGGCAGACAAAGGCTTTGTTTGCGTGCTCCATATCCTCCACTCAGTGTTTCTCCCTCACTATCTCTCTCTTCCTTCTATCATCCCCAGCTCGCCGCACCAAACAGTTGTACGCAAATACTAAAAGCATAATGCATTATATTGTTTGGTGTTAACATTTGAATATTTAAACAGTGCGCTTTAGATCGAGATATTTCCCATTTCAATTTCCATACACTGCGCTTGCTGAATGCAGGTTGGCAGGTTGAAGACTTTGTGGGCATATTTGCATCTTTTCTGCACAATATTGGTTTGACACACCGTCATTGTCACGATTATGTTCTTGCTTCATACGTACTTGTTAACAATGCAACTTACCTGTGTTTAATAAATGACTGCTGTATGTGGCCTGTGTGAGAGCCACAGAGCTGAATATGTGAATCACCCACGTACATGCCACTCAACCAAATTGGCAAAGCTGATAAGCCATATTTACATAGCAGTGTTGCTAGGCGTGATTACTATCAGGGAAATTCCCCCCCCACGCTTTAATGGAAAGTTGGGACATAACTTAGTGTGGGTTACAGCTGCCCTCAGGAAAATAGCTCAATTACACCCATGGATATAAACACTCATGTGGCTGTCGGAGTGGTAAACAGATGTGGGGTGACAGTCTGTAGTACACGATCAGTCAAGCAGCTGTTGCAGCACCTTCATTCATTCACTTGTTCTGATGATGGATTCCAATTTCTCTCCCCGCGGCTCGACGTGCAGCCGCACTATTTGCTTATGGGGCAGTGGAAGTAGGCAGATTAAGCTAACGCCTGCTGCACTTTTACTGCGGCTGTCAAACACAACAATCAGTTTGCATGAAGTGGACATCATGGAAGGACTGAGTGTGGCTTTACCCCCTGTCTCTCTGTACAGGCCTCTCTGCTCTGATGCAGGGCAGTTCCAAAAGAAACGACACTGTATTTCCAACTTCTTTCCAAGCTGAAAAAGAGACTGCATAAGAGCTTTCAGAATGATGTCATATGATGTTATTTTGCCTTGGCGCGCTGTGCATTTGCGCTCGCACAGTGTATTGAAAAGGACATTCCCTTTGGCTGTTGTCTCATTGGGAGCCTACCTGTCACACGGCTGATGTGACGCTCTTTGAATGCAGTGTGTACATGTGATCAGAGCTGCAGCAAGCACCCCAGATGACAAAGTGACTAGGGGTGTCAAAGCAGCCTACAAACAGGCCTGTCCTCTTTCAGACAGGAAGCTGGGAGCAGCAGAGGCGCTGCCTTGTCTCATCTGCCAGCAGCGCTCACCGCCTCCCTGCTTCATCACAGCAACCACGTCTGATGGTGTGCACAACTCCGCGCCGGACGGCTGTTTTGATTTCAGCCTGTGTGACACATCTGTTGCTTGTCACGTTGTGTTGTGCCTCGTCTGCGAGCTGAGCGCGACCGGGGCAAATGTGCTTCTCATCCTTCTGCCCGTGTTTACAAACAGGGCTCGCGCGTACAAACAGGCCAGCATGGTGCGCATCATGCAGAAGGTCAGGGGGCCTTATGAGACACTACGCGCACCTGTGCCGCCAGTGTCACAAGCCATCAATCCTGCTGCAAACGTGTGGTGGGTAGGCTGGAGAATGTGAGTGCTCTGTATTAAAAGGTGCATTATCTGCTAATAAACCCCGTATGAAATCTTAAGTAAAAGTCAGAAGTAATTGCAGTGTTGATTGTACATAACAGGAAAAGGAAAAGGGTATAGATCTTGGTCACTTTATTATCCTTTAAGTATTCCCCATCATTGTGCGCTGCCTACTGAAAATAAGTGATTTCCCTCCCATGTCTAATTGAGAAAATTTGCTACAGCTGTAAATCAAATCTCCATCTCGGGTGCATTCCTCACAACGTGCTCTTTATGGGCTTTTAAAGTACTTTGCGAGAGCATTTCACAAAACTACCAAAATCAAGGATATTCTATGCAAGACTCCCACTGTCAGCTTAAACACATGAGCGATGACCATGGCTAATTGGATCCATCCAATCCATCCATCTATGAAGTACACATGCTATATCAGCAAAAATCAAACGACATTGTTTCACTCAGAGTAAAGCAAGCCCAGCACTAAAGAGCCAGAAAGGTATTTATTAATGGGATGTTACAGTAGCTTAGGAGGGGCGCGTTCACAAGTGCTTCATTTCTACGCCCTTGTCTTTCCAATCAATATTCAAAAGTGCCTCGTAATTACACGTTTAGGATTCATTTACATGCAAAGTGCCAGTGTGGCCATGAATTGCAGTGAAAAAGTTCTGTTTCCGAGAGATTTTTTTTTCTCACTCTTTGCTATTTTTATCATTAACTTTATCATAGATTTTAATAAATATAATTTTTCCATTCTAAATAATACTAAAAGAAAATAACAGCAAAATGAGAAAACTAAGGCTTGTCTACATGAATTTGCATGAGCACCAAAACCCCAGCCTGTTATGTAAATGCAATCCCTCTTTAGAGGGTGGGGAAAAAATTTGAGATGGCTCATTTACATTGTCAAATGACACAACACTCATACTTTCCATTTACTATCAAACTGTTTTGCAGAAACACTAACCTGGAAACGATCAGTGTGTGTTAGTTCCTCACACAGCAAGTCAAATGTTAACAATACTGCTGCAAGTCTGAACTGGGATCGGGTTGGAATGGCGCACAACGTGATCGAACACCGTGACTGCTATTTCGACCGGCCTCGTCAGACCACAAGACAACACGTAGCAGCTCTGGCGCGGCGGGGAGGCACAACGCTGCTATGGGGCTCTAATATATTCAAAGAGGGATCATTTACTTAAGGCTTGCATCCAAGGATCAGTCTGGCCTTCATTAGCCTCAATCTGACACGGATGTGAACAACATGTTGGCTTGCCACATGAACACTGCCCCTCCTCCCTTTCCGAACCCCCAAACACTCAGCTCCCCTCCCCTCTCTGAGACCTGCGCAGCAAATTCCTCTGGAAATATCACAGGTTGTTAGCATTCCAGAGAGAATTTTACACGGGTGTACACTCAGGCCTTAATTAGAGACACTATTTGATCATTCAGCAGCTGGGCTTTATTAAAAATACGGGTTCACGTCGGCCTACAGTCACCCCCGGCTCTATGTGAAAGAGCTCACAGAGGCAGAAGAGTCTATGAAACAAGAATATGAATATTCACGGCTCGATGCATTGGGTCCCCGTACGAGAAATCTACAGCCTAGCACAGCAGTATTTACACTGTAGACCAACATTTGAGTTTGCTGGAACATCTTGACAATATTAGTATTTCATTATATATCACTCAGTGTCATCCACCTCTGAGATGAACAAGAAGGATGGATTTTGTGTTTTGTTTTCTTATTTGTACCACTTTTATTTTGAAAAGCTGACCTGAGACACCACTTCAGTAAGGAGTCTGTATAAAATAAATGTATTAGAATGGTTTCCAACGAAGGTCCAAATGCTATTTCAACCTATACGTTTTTAATAAGTAATACATGTTTAACATGCATTTAAATAATACAAATCCACAACCTCAATCAGAATACAACATTGTAACCTTTTACAGAGGTCTACTGGAAGCCTCAACCTAAATGTCAGCACAGAACCTGAGCTACATCGACCTGAAAAGAGCCGAAGAGATGTAAACTACATCTGACCAAGGTCGACAGGGACTATAAAACAAACACCGGGTTTAAGGTGAAGTCTTCCCTGCGTGAAGGTTAGCCATGTTTTGTGTTTACACTACACTGCAGGCTTTGAAATTGTTTTGCAGCACCGAGCCTGCCCAGGGTCATTGTTTGTTTTTGACGTGTTTATACACCACACAAGGAGTAATGACTTCTAGGATAGTCGGGGGATGCAGACATGATCCGGCACACTATCTGCAATTTTCTTTCCTTTTCAGGTTCGCAGTCAACTTTCAGCGGTCAACACTGGGAGGTCTGACGGGGGCCTTGTCATTGCCGTCACGTTCTGCCTCATTCAAAGTGATGTAAATATGCAACTGCATCATGGAAACGAGGAAATCAGTTACTATGCAAAACCTTTCTTATCATCTTGTGGCACTCAAACCTCACAACAATTTCCATATAATTCCCTTCTGTGAAACAATGTTAAAAACCAGTTTGTCCAAAAGTTAGAAAATAATGATGAGTCTGATGCAAAGCTAACACACAAGTAGCGTTTCTGTGTCATATGTATTGTCCAGTCTACTGACATGCATGAGAAGTACTTACTTTGATCTCTGGCTCCACAGGATGTCACCAATGGAGTCTCCTGACTGGACCGGCAGGCAGCACATAGAGGGGGAGGAGAGAAGAAGAAGAAGAAGAGGAGAAGAGAGGAGGTAGGAAGGGAAAGTCAGGGGGTGGGGGTGGAGGAAAGGAAAAAACAAAAAAACAGTGGAAATTATTTGAAACACGAAGGTGACGAACAAAAAGCAAACACAACCACCTTATTAAACAGCAACAGTGGAGTCACCTCAGATGCTATTAGGTCGGTGGTTGTTATGTGTGTGAGTGTACACACACACACACACACACACATACACACATGCAGAGCAATAGTGGAGGGACACAAAGCAGGTCACTTTCAAATGAATATTCATTACGGCAGAATTAAATAGGTTTCGCAGTGTCTCCCCCCTTTAAATATCTGTTGATACATATTTAGCATCTCGAATGAGAACTCCCTTGATTAAACAAATAATGACACATTCCAAAAACTGTAAATGAGTCCAAATTAATTTGAGCATTGCACTAATTGCATTTAAACACTGCTCCTCCCTAACCTTAGATCAAGCACTTTTTAATTACTGGCTTCTGAAGACTGAATCCCTACAGTGTTGATGGGAAAATAAAAACAGTGTCAAGTTTTACAGCACTCTATAAGAGGTTTTATTCATATATCACATATAAATGAAGCTGCACCAAAGCAAACACCGTAGCTTGTTTGAATCAGCACACATTAGCACTCAGCCTCTCACAGTTGAGCTCTGTCATTCAGTCCCACTGCCTTCCCTCCGTTTGCAAACACAGAGGGAAGAAACAGCGAAAATGTGTTTCCTGAAAGGGAGGAGAGGTGGAAAAAGCCCATCCTGCCCCGAGAATCACCGCTGCCCCACCAGCCACTGGCCTTTCTGCAGAGGCAAGCAAAAGTTCCCCGAGAGGGGAGAGTCTGCCAACTCAAACAGGGCTCGCTCTCCTCTCTGTGGGCCACCGGCCATCCATGTGGGCCTGCGCGGGGCTTCCTGAGGGCTCGCTGCAGCTGGAGCGCTTTGAATAAAGGTAACGGCAATGTCACAGCTACTGTAAACTTGCTGGGCTGCTCCTGTCAGCAGGACGTTCCCAATCAAAGCAGAAACAACCCCACCTAAAACACAACGCTTCTTTTTTTTTTTTTTTCCTCCCCCAAGTCCAAACTTCCCACGAATCACAAAGAGAGCACACAGGCGAGAGGGCAACCACTGTTCCCTGATCTTGCCAAACAAAATGCCAAGAGACCGAGGAGTGACATTCAGCTCTGGGGTTTTAAAAATACGAGCAATTTGAAAATGATTAGAGTCTTATTTTATTGTTGAGCGCCTGACACAGGAGAGGAAACCAGAACAATCAAGCCGACGGACCTTTTTTTTTCCTGCTGAATTTAGAAACACTAATTAGTTTTGCTCTCGTAAAGCCAACCTGAAAACGACCAATTAGAAAGTGAAAATGAGACGTGCAGAGGAAACAAGAGCTTGTCATTTCCACTGTTTAAGTCCCATATGCACAACTTTACTGTGATGACTTTCACACACGCTGGAGATGGTGTGGTGTGAAAGCATGCCGCCTACTAAACCTGATGTCACGTACACACTCTGACCAGTTAATGGCGCTTTACATCAAAAAGCATTTTGCTTAGTTAGTAGGAAACTATTACAGATCTGTACGGCCACATCAAAACCCAGGCTGAGCAGCTTGGGCATGCAGATGTCTCAAGCACCAGGCTGGGGAGAGGATACATCCCACCAGGCTGACCACAGCACCAGCTGGTTTCAGCTATAAACCTACCAGGGTCGAAATGTTACCCCCTCACAGGTGCCTTGTTTCTATAAATTTCCTCTTTCATTTCTCCGCATGTCAAATTGTTTCATACCTTCATGTACTTATATTTCACACCGTGTATTTGGGTGGGGTTGGTTCGTGTTTAGTCAGTCATTACAAATGAACGTAAAACTTGTGGAAATTATCTTCAGGAATTTCACTGCTATTCCCCGAGCAAACAGTGGCAAGCGTTTCATCACTGTCGGAGTGAAGACGGATGGGCTGTCAGTGCCTTCCCCTGTCCGGGATCCAGCTCCTGGGTTGGGAAGTGGCTAAAAAAGGCCGGGGCTGAGCTTTCCAGGCCCGCGCCTTTTACTGGGAGTAATTCTCAGATGCCAGGTCGCTGCCAACGTCCTTGCAGCCAATGGCAGAGAGGCCAGTAAGTTCACATTAACTGCAGAGTGTAACTGCGCTGAACATCTGCTCATGAATGAGAGCGCTGCCCACTAACTCAGCGAGTTGAGGCCCACTGATGAAAAATTCAACATTCTCCTGGCTGGCACGCTTGTTTTGCACAATTCTCCCGAGCCCCCAGAATTATATTAAGAGAATTTCAGCGCGGCCTGGTGTATCCGAGAGAACAGCTGGCACTGAAAAGGGATCTGCCACTCGGCGAGAGCTCGGGGACTTCACACGGGATCTGCCTTCTCCTACACCATTTGTCCTTGAAGGAAAAAAAAAAATACCAGTGTTAAGCACCCAGGTAATAATAAGAAAGCAGAGGCTACATTTAGCTGATTACACCACCCATATTTGCTACAGTGGACGGAGCATAACCAATGAAGACATGAATCGATATGGAGTGGAGAGAGAAGACAGAGGGGCAATTGTGACAATAAGTAGCTCCCTCAGGAGACCTATTCACTATACCTCTCCTTTGTTTGGCTTCTTTAGCTCATTAGATTGTTAACTAGGAAGGATCTGCCCCCAACCCCGCAATATGGAATCAGTCTAATCAGAAACAGAGGCAGCCTGTTCAGGGGGCGACTACATCAAAGACTTTGGAAAGTATGAAGGCAGTCCCACAATCCTGTCCTTCAATTGCAGCAGTTATGTGCCTCATTAGTTTATGATATTGCCAGGGAGACAAAGTGAACAAAATACATCAGATCAGAAAGTCCTAACTCAATGTGTACAGTGGCATGAACTGACAAAGTCTTTCCCCTGAAGATGATGAAATAGCTTCTCAGTTTAAAAATGTGTAGTTTAAGGAAGTGATGACTCCTCGCAAACACTAAGAATAAAAGATTACCACACTCGGTAATTTCACTTCTGTCTTTCTGTGAAATACAGTTAACAGATTTCTATATGTCAGCACAGAGCGCAACCTGAGTGACTATATGAAACTTTCATCTCATTGTCGGTTTGATCTTGCTCTTTTGTACAATGCACCCCCCCCCCCGACCAAAAAAAGGTGGGTGAATATAATATTGCCATTGAAAACCAAGAGGATGTGTGGAGAGAAGCTAATTTAGCTGGTGACAAATGACAGCACTTTGTCTTCCTGACAAGATCCCTCCTTCATCAAATGTCCAACTGCACATGGAAATAGGAAATCACGCATTATCACACTGACAAACAATTACAACCGTGTCATTAGCAGCAACCCTGGGCCCGAAACCATTAACAAAACACAATGTTGCACACCATGCTAACCATCAGAAGAAACACAGGATGGAGATGAAAAGACGCTGATAAATCAATCACGACACAAACAACCTGATGCTTATAGTTTGGGAGGGATCTAAATGCTGGGAAGGATAACTGCTCCTTTGTGCCAACTAAATAAATCACAAAATAATCTCGAGCAATCAAAAGTTCCTCATCTCTGAATAAAGATTTATGTCTGCGCTGACGACAGAACAGTGCTCGCCATATATTAAAAGTCAACACTTTAGAGGAGTTTCTCTCTAAGTGACTTAATCAGATACAGAGCATTAGTATCTTTTTTAATACATCTCCCAGTGTCAGCCGGCAAATGAAAAAAGCTAGCCTCTGTAAATATGACTGCTTACTTCTAACACAAACATTGTTGACACCTAATGTAATTTCAGCGGGACATCCAACTGAAAGCACACCGGGGTAATATAATGCTCTTAATGAGAATTCCTTCCAGCTTGAGACCTTGGCGAGATAGCCATAATGCATGGCTTCTCTTTTTAATAAAATAATTGTTACAGTTATTAAAGATGAATCTCATCACAGTCGAGATGACAAAATAATTCATTACCAAAACCAAGGCTTTAAATAGCTGCAAATTATGGAGAGCGCCCCCCATCCCCCCCCTCCTCTGAAAATACACTTCCAGATAAATGGGTTCGTTATTTCATATAAATATTAGATATATGCTGCCCTTGAAAGGAAAGAAATATTGCAACTGTCCATTAAGAAGTTTGCAGACACACAATGCGCCATGCACATTAAATCAACACAGAGAAACCTTTCAATAAACAACCATGCAAAACTAAAATTAATTTGATTCTATCATTACATTACAAGCCTTATTCTAGTTATAACTCATAGCACTGTGGCTGCATAATCTCTAATCTATTCTATTTTATCTTATTATGTCCAAACAAACCTCTTAATAACTTCCAAAGCTGGACAATTGACCTACATTGCATCATTATGTATTGTTGTTATTTACATTACAGTCATATCAATTTGTTTCTGTATTAAATCATTAGATTTATTTAATATCAATATATGTCTAGCAATACTGTCATTATGTCCACTTACATGCCTAATTATGGTTGGCTTACATACTCACACAAACACATACAACAAATATCATGCCATACATGACGACACTTCCTGTTTACATTGTGTTTCTGAATTGTTCACACTATAAAGTGGCAAATTTGCCCATCAGATCCCATAGAGGTATCTTAAAATGTCTTACATAATCTGACCAACAATTCAAATTATGAATGAATGAGTTGATTCATCTATTTAAAATATATTTCAGCAGTAAATATAACCACACAGTAACAAAACAACACTGGTCTGCTACTAACGTTGCATGTATTTCAGTTAAAAATCTTCTTTTGGAGCCTGCAGTGTTCCTCCTCACAGGACCTCCGTGTGTGAAACAGAGAAAAGGCGCTGGAACACATGTTTGGACAAAATTGCACCAGCCCCCCACCCCCCTTTCCCGTTCACAGCTCTCTTCGAGCTTTATTTATGTATTCAAAAGAGATCATTTACAGTGATGGCATGGAAACTTCCCAGCATGCCTTTTAACCTGTCGTTTTTCACTCTCTCTGCAGCAGGATGTCCAGAGGAAATGCTTTATTAAGATCCTGCCGACATGAAGAGCTGCTGTGACTTACTGGTGCATTACTGTCTAAAAGGCAACGTTATTTAGACCAATAAAAGGCTAATATATTGTTGGAGTGGAATTACACAGAAGTTATCTCTGCCTTAATAACATCACCGCAACCCCTGATGTTGTTTAGATCAATAAAGCCCATTAAAGTACAGACCTCAAGCGCAGATAAGACTGCACTGCCACAGCAAAATACTGCTCGCTGGCGTTGGAGACAGCAGAGGTCTTTTCTCTGGCAAACAAAAAGTGGCCAAAATGAGAAAAACACTTCAAACTTAACTTAACTTAATACCATAAAGACTTTAAATCCAATGAAGTTCATTGTCTGCCTTATGGAGCCTTCTGGTCTGCTGGCAAGGCAGATAAACAAGTGGAAAGATACTAATGGATTTTAGATATTGGTCAGACAAAAGTGAAGTAAAGGTGGTGGTGGTGGTGGTGGGGGGGGGGGCTCCTGATGTTAGAGCAAAGGTGAACCTGAACTACAGTCCTCAGCTCCATCTCTGTACTGAATACTGAAGAGGAGGGCTTTAAACACTTCTTCGTCTTTGTCCTCTTCCACTGTTACATAAGAGTTTTTTTTGGGTTTTTTTTATTTGTGCCCCTGGTGTGATGATGTCATTGTAAACAGCTGCTGATTCTGATGTATTTAACCCACTTCTGACAGGAGGAAAAAAGAGCAAATATACGTATGAGTGAATGTAAACGACAAAAACAAAAAAAGGCACACACAGTGGTACAGTCACCAGACTGTATATCCCAGTGTGTTGAAGGTGGTTTTCCCATCATGCTGTGCTCATTCTTAGCAGTGTCCACCAGGTGATGCACTAAATCATCTGTGCAGCAACTGTCCATCAGCCCCTGAGGTGTGATGACCACCGTCTGGCCACTCCCTCGAGGCTTCGCCCCACGTTACGATGACAACACAGAAAGGAGAAGAGGACTCAGGAGTGTGTGCGTGTGTTTACATGCACATGTACATGTACATGCTTTTGGGAGTGCAGACAGCGCTCACGTGCACAAATTGCAGCACACAGAGACACCACCGTTCTCCACAGGAAACCACAGGAAACAGAGTTTTGACGCTATCTCTATAAGCACGCGAAATGACAAACAAGAATGTTTTTTTTTTGTGTGTTTTTTTTTTTAGGTACAGCATGTCCCCTATGGCTTATACACTGTCAATAGGAAGTTCACAGACACCAAGCTACACAGGTGGTGGAGCTGCACTCAAAAAAGAAACAATGTTTTATTTTATTATTCTTTTTATTTTTATTTTTTTAAAGAAGCTTTTAAAGGGTTTCTGGTGCTTTTTGCGCCCTCTCACCTCAGCATGCATTTCAGAGGACCACTCTGGCAGATACTACTAAGTAAGTATAGTACTAAGACTCACCCAAAAATGCTTCCGTCCTCCTTTATTCCTTTCTTTTTTAAGTTGCTGTCATCATCCAGCAGCTGCAGTCACATCACACAACCGGCCAATTTTATTTTCAAACAGGAGACTGTTATTACACTAACTTTACCTCAATACAGTGAATGACTGTATCTTCCATTGCTTTTTCTTTTTTTTTTTACATAATATGAAATTTGAGGTGTTTGGGGTATAGAGCATTTTCAGACCTGAAGTTTTCAGCAACAGAGGCAGAACATCAGTGTGACTGCAGGCATACATTTCAAATATTTATTAAAAAACTGTTGAGTGTGTAAGTACAATCAAACTAGAAATTAGCAGCAGAGAGATCTTTCAGAGGTGTGAAAAAGTATTCGTCAAACACAACATCCGAGCACAAGACATTTAAAGGCCTTGAATTCAGATCATTTCTTGTAATTCATTTTAGAAAGCTGTGACGGTGAATACAGACACAGGACAGTATCCAACACACACACACACACACACACACACACACACACACACAGGCCACGGTAATGATTATGAATAATATCCTTGCAAAATGATCAACTCTGACAATGTAATATTACCCAACAGTAAATACATCACAGACAAAAAGGAAAAAAAAGGAGAGAAGAAAGACGAGGAATAAAAAGCTCAGAAGAGAGGGACGATCTTCTAGCAGCTCCAAGTGAAAGCATAAATAAAGTGTGGCACATCTTTTACCTTCTTCAATTATCTGCCTTTTGACATGCAAGCTGAGCACAGTGTAATTAACATCTCAGGAGATAATGGGGTCGCTACTCACTGATCAATCTCACACATATATTATTTGCCTTTTACCAATCTAACCTCCTGTTATTCTAGGAGGGAAATATTCCACAACCGATTTTTTTCTTTTTTCTTTTTGGGTGGGGGGCATTTAATAGAACTCTGGTAATAGGCCTAATGACTCATCCAATTGAGCTCATCTTCCAAAACATCAATTAGGCCAAGACCTAAGCTTACACTCAAATAGATTTATCGCAATAAATAACACACCTTTTCCAATTCATGCTAGATGTAACCATGTTGTCATGATCAATTACAGACAGCATCACAAGACAGAAGAGGATGAATACAAAGTGTAGATTGTGTAGAATCTAAATCTAATCTAAATTTATTTGACCTTCTCAGTGTTGGCTAAATTCACTCGCTTTAAAGGTACGCTCTTGACTCATTACAACTGAAGTCACGTCTCTTAACTCGATATATATACAAATATTACAACCTTTTACCAGCACAAAATGCACATAAAATCAATCTCTGTGCACTGTACACAAAGTCCAGAATATACGGCGACTTTAAAAGCTCTTAAATCTGCTTTTATATAGTTCTACTGAGCAAAGTGTCAACCCATACTGACCAATTCATAGTCACAGGTGATCGCTGGTTGTCACCATTCACACAGTCTCGAGTCTGTAGCTTCATGTAAAATCCATAACCAATAACAATACAAGTTAGTATGAATTCATTTGCAAATCGCCAATTTACATTTATAGATACTGTATTTTGTATATATCCTATAATCCTCAACATCCTCAAAACCTTTGGTGATACAACACTGACCAAAGATCAGTTCTCAACAATGTCCCAGGTGCTTTGGAAGCACCACAAAAGCCCAAGCAAATTTTCAGCCAGAGCAATCATATCTCTATCTAACATTTATAAAATGACTACCTCCCCTACCCATCCACCCACCAACAATGTCTGGTTCTCCCTCAGGTTGTTTTCCAGATGCCTTTGAACAAACCTCAAATCACCCCTGAGATTTAGGTTGTTTTGTTTGTGTGGCCCTCCCTCTCTCGTGTGTTGTTTCTGTCAGGTCCAAAAGCTAAGTGTTTGTCCCCTGAAAGAACTCACACAGCCAACCAACAAGGGGCAGAGGGAGCAGGGAGGGCACGGGTCAGCGTACGGTACATGGGACTCTGAATGCACCGATAGGAGCAATGACTGAATACCTTAAGGGGAGAAAGCATGCTTCCTCTTTAAGAGACTGAGCTGGCAAAAGTGCGTAATAACTGTGTCCCTGTAATGACAACTGCTGCTTATGTTGCATCACTCACAGTACCTCCCAGTGCATATATTGGAGCTGTGGCATTAAACCTCAAGACTGAGCATAATATACAAGCCATTATTTGGTAATGCTACTCCTGACTTTTTAGTGCTGCAGCAATCCTTTATTATTGTGGTATTTATCGCTTTTGTCACTCAAAATGAAGCTGTTTAATGTTACTAAACGTTGACTGGATTAAGTGTATCCAAAAGTAGATCAATTTTCAGCACTTTAGGAATTCAGTCTGAAACATTGCAATGACAAAATAGACTTTAAGCAGGTGTTTACAAGGGGCCATATTCACTCTTCTTTTGAATTATTCCCAAACGTGCATTTCAGATGGGATGCCAGTGCCTGCTTCACCATAACTGTAAAATGAAATTGATGGAAAAAAAAAAAGATTCCCCCATCCTCCCACTACACCCAAACCAATTCTATCAAAATTATTGCTAGTTTTCTGAGTCTAATGTAGACTAATGTAGAGAGAGAGAAATTGTACATGTCAGAAAGCTAATATACATACTCTTCGAAGGTCAAAAACTTTGAAAAAGACATATAATCACAATGGGCATGAAAGTTATAAGAGCTGATCAAAAGAAGAAAATTGAAGACAATCACTGCTGTTGTTGCTGCGGGGAGTGTTATAAGCTGTACTTTGAGTGTATTATTAACTCGACGCTGCCTGGACACGCGGGGCCTGTTTTACAATTTAGGCTTTTAACAGATGTGCGTTTTATGTGGCAGGTTCTCCAGAGTTTAGATGCCGCTGTCCACATAGATGAGGCCGTAAGGCAGGTCGTAAAACCCGCCTTTGAAACTTTGGGAGGATTAATGTCGACATGACAGCTAGTGGGCAGAGACCCGAACGGCTCACCTTTTCAGCACACTGTTTACTACTCAATTTCCCAGGACCAGGTGAAAAGTTGTGTGCCTGCTACAAGTTCGACTCTATCTGTCTAATAAAGTAAAATTCCCTGCATATCTACTCTTGGGTGGTATGAAATAATGTCGCACACAAAGGCATCTTTAAAATGAGCAGTTTATCGTAATGGGAATACTGTATTGTAGGGTGACAACAAAGGTAATTGTACTGCAACCACAGTGTACAGTGTAGTTACTGGGATTTACACATTCACCCCCCCAACCCCTGCTTTACAAGGTGGAATTCCTGGCAAGGTGCACACACACTCACACACTCTCTCTCTCTCTCTCTTTTGGACTGTCTCAAAACACACATTCTCTTTTACACTTACACTTTTTTTTCTCTTGTGCTCAATTTTGTTCATTTTCTCTACTTCAAACATAGATCCATGTTCCCCTTTTTGTCTATAACACCAAAGACAATTTTCGTCACACAATGCAATCTTAATGCTTCACACTCCTTTTTGTCAGTGACCTGTGTTGACTTTGATACCACCTCCTGGGCCAGGCAGGAAGGCATGCTGAGTGAGCTCTCTGCAGGCTGTATCCAGACCCGGCCTCTTACACAATACGGCTTGCCTGGCCCTGTAGCAGGGCCAACCCCTCCTCCCCAATAACCCACTTCCCATTCTTGATCAAACCTGGGGATTGTAGTGTGAGGGTGGAGATGAGAAAGATGGGAGGAGGTGTGTGTGTGTGTGTGTGTGGAGTGGGGGTGGCGGGGGGTGCACATCCTGCGTGAAACCGCATCCTGAACAAGCATCGCTGCATCTCACTGTAAATAAATACTCTCTCCTCCATGTAGCTTCCGTCAACTGTCACCGCCTTGGCTCCCAATCACCTTCAAGTCCAAACAGGAAAGTGCAGGGAGGCGAGGGAGATGGCAGATATGAGCTTTAATTTGCTTCTCACTGCACTTTAGCCCGGTTGCACACTGCTTCCTATTCTCCCGCTCTGACCAGCTGCCCCGGCTTCGTTCCAGACCCTGAGTCCTTCCTGTCACCTTTCATTACCACATTATCCAGGAGGAGGCTCCCCGTGTAGCTGGGAAATGACCATTTGGTGGTACCCCCCCTCCCCTCTGTCCGTTTATGTAGTATTGTGCGAGACATTCAAAGCCACGCGCAACATCCTCAAAGGAGCGCTGCTGCCTTGTTACCTGCTAATCCCCTGTGCATTATCACAGGAGATGCAACTGAACAACAGAGCGTGACGAAGGCAACAACTGAGACATGACAAGCTCTCAGTCCATAAATTGCTTTGTGTTGCAAAGCAACCAGCTCAGTGTGCTAATATCTATTATTCGATTAAGTACTAAAGGCCTGCTTGTTGGGATGACAAACCAACCTGCGTTTTATGTGACAAATTTCATTACACACAAAACCAGGAACAGAAACCACCACTCAAGCAGAGAATTTATATGGTAGCAGCTCCACTTAATGTTTATACTGTTGTCTTATGTCCTATTTCAACTTTTCCTCAAAGAGTAAGATCATCCAGGCCCACAGTCCTCCAGCTCTTCTTGCATTGTTTTATTACACTTGAATGAGTTGAGCTGAAAATTGCATGCAGCTGCCGACTGTTTGGCCTGAGCTTCGCTTTGCCCACCAGGCTTGAAAAATCATTCAGTAACTGATCTGTCAAGTCCGTGAGCCGCATCTACATGCTTTCTGTATGTTATATATAGACACATAAAGGTTACTAAAATCATAATGGTCATACATAAATGTGCATAATTTATATTTCAAGGACACCAAACAGGGTGATACACATTTTTACAAAATTGTCAATTAAAGCAGCACATTTTTTTGATGATAAATTGCAAAATAGTAGTCAAATGGAGTTAAGACGAGGACAGCCCTAGCCCTAAAATGTTTAATCCGTACACACAGCCTTTGTTAAAAGAGCCGTGATATTTAATTCCAAGCAGTTTACTGCTTTAACAGTGATGACATTCTATGTGCAAAGGATGCAATGCAAGACTACTTCTATTCAAAACCATAAAAACAATGATGTGAGGATAAAAGTTGAAGGAAGTAAGCTAAATTAGTCTCACAGTTAAACACTCTGTATAAAACAAAACAAGTTGTTTCAGTAACATAACTCCTCGCTGTATGAAACAGGAAGAGACTGACTAGAGGTGACTATTATTATTTTCCAACCAAATTAGCAGTGAAGATAGGTACTTCATGCAAACTTGTTCAGGGGAATGCTTCGCAGGAGGAAAAACAGTACAGAGCAAGTGACAGATATAAAGGACAAGATTGAGTGCCATCTGTCCATAAGTCTTGCATTTTACATCTTATCAGAAATCAGCTGAATCACTCTTCAAGGTGCCAGTAGAGTTAAAGGGGACCTATTAAGCACATTTCCAGCTCTATATTTTTATCCTGGGATTCCACTAGAGTAGCTTTGCATGATTCACAGTTCAAAATAATCCTCATTTATCTTATACTGACCCTTCATGCAGCCCCTCAGTTCATTCTCTGTCTGAAACAAGCCGTTTAAGCTCTTGTCTCTTTAAGGCCCCCCTCCCTAAAAGCCCACTTTCTTCTGATTGGCCAACTTCCAGGGAAGCCAGCCGAGGAGCAGCACCCAGTGCTTGTGAGCACCTCCTCGCCCCTCTTGCCGGTGACAACTGTCAAACTGTAAGTGACATAATTTCTCGTTCTCGATCGGAAACGGCAACTTCTCAAATCCATCCGAACATGTCGGACCCCAAATCCGATCGGGAATATGAGAGTGGACAGCACAAACATCCGCAGCAACAAAGATTAATGTTTCAGCAGGACATCGCTGTTTGGCAATTATTACGCTCATTCCTACTTATTGTGTGACATAACGGTGGATTTAGTCTTTCAATCACAGGCCGTATATAAAATAAAATGTCTATATATGCCCCTGTCAATAGGTGTTTGTGTGAAAAAGGTGCAGGCGGCATGACTGAAGCGGAAAACGTCTGCAGTCAGGAAATAACAGAGGTAACGTAGCTACCTGCTGTAGCTTAACAACTTATAGTATCTCACTGCACCGTCAGTTATTTGTGTGCTGGAGTACATTAAATGCCTACAATACTAGTCAGGTAGACTATTTTGCAAGAATGTGTACATACATTTACCAAAAAGACTGCAGTTTGGTTTGGAATAAACTCTTCGCTTTCTTGTGCTGTGCCTGGAGCACATGGCCGTATAAAGAAATCTGTGATGAGCTGACGTCAGCGTGCCGCAAAAGGAAAAAAAACGTCGGAAAGCTAGTATTCAGAGCAGTCTGAAGCCTGAGTGTTTTGCTCAAGTTTAATATGAACATCCGACATTGTAACATTATATATATGACAAAAAAATTAGGAAAAGCATAACATGTCCCCTTTAAGCCATTCTGCATAGCTGTTACAAATGAGTTAAGTTGCGCCATCTTGGTCAGACGGTTTATAGGCGCCCTCCTCTTTGCCTGAGGAGAAGGCTCACTGGCCAGACACATTACTTTAAAGAGCAGCATCTCACTGAGCACGTCACAACCTGCCCAGGGGGAGTGTGAGTGTGTTTATGTTTTATCCTCAGGACCCCCGATTGTTGTTCATTTCCTGTACAAAGACAAAATAAGCACATAAAGGCCAAAATGTGCTCTTCCCTGGCCTTCACCCACATCACAGCACTTTTCCGCACAAGTGGCTAGCCACAGATAATTATACAATTAAAACAATTTTCCGCATCTATCTGTCAGACTGATCTAATTCACCATTCGAATGACACTAATGGAGTGAGCCTCTTTCTCTCTCCTTCCCCGAGCAAAGCCTTTTCCTCTGTATCACACAACGCAGCGAAGCCATCTGCAACAGAGGAAAACAGAGAGAGCCAAGAGGAATCGTGTTGTATTTGTTCAGCAGGATGTTAGTGAATAAAGTTAAGACCCAGCAGTTTTCATGACGACCCATAGTGCAGCAAGGAAATAGGGAGGTTCATTTGATTGTTGGTTCAAATTAACCCTTGGGTGAAGAAGAAAGAAGAAACAGAGTGACCCTCTTATTTTCAGAGACAATACTCCCTTCAACCAATGCTGACATTAATAATTCATCATGACAAAACACATTACCAGGGAAGCTGAATGTGAAAAAAAAAAAAGAGTCAAACATGACAGAAAAACAGTCACATTAAAAGCTGACGTTCGGCAGCAGCATCGTGAAAAATAAAACGTAGTATTTCCTTGTTTAAATGAACTGGAACATGCATTCCAAATTCAACATTCATATTGAGTCCAGTGTCTGATCTGAGGAGAAGCAGGAACTAAGACTGTGCCATTTAGACAGACCCACGCAGGGTGGGGGCGACACAGGGAGGATTTAGCCAAACCTTGACCTGGATATCCTGCATCTCCGTCCACCCAGTGTGGACAAGGAACACAGATAGGAACCACTCCTACACAAGTTCAAGGGAAATGCTTGCATGGCGTGGCTCTGTCCTTCCCAACCAGCTCCACCAAGTACAATGGCAGCAGAGGGTTTTATGTTTATGAGCTATCCTGATGGGGATACACATATCCATTAGATATGCGTCCGCCTATAGAGGGGGTCTAGTGTTAATCCACAAGCAAGTGCCCCATCAGCAGAGAGGAAAAAGCTGCCTTTTATGGCAACAGATCACAGACTCAAGCCATTGGCCACAAAGCCCACAAATGGGGCGTTGAGTGTAGTGGCAGGGCAGCAGAGAAAGGGGAGCGTGGAGATATGATCCTCTGCTCATCCATGCATAAATCTGCCCTCTGCCTCGCTTTCTTTCTCTCTGTCATGCTCTCTACCACCCCCACCCCCCTACAAAAAAAAAAGAAAATAGCAAAACATGTTTAACCACCCAACAACAGTCGCCACAAAATAACAACTGTCACCTGCAGCAGAATTCATTAAAGCATTGGTAATGTTGCAGCCCTGTAATGTAATTTCTATAATTGAATATTAATTCTTATACAATATTTGGAGAGATTCCTAATGGACGTTTTCTGTAATTAATTGCCAGATAAAGGCAGGGCTAGTGCGGCAAAGTTAAAAAAACACAACCTGACATGGAGATTGGGAAAGAAGAGTGCAGCGAGGGGCCTGCTGGGAAGGTTTCATCATCGTGCCTGACCCCCCCTGCTGCTGGCAATGGCAGGAGATGGGGGGGGGGGGGACCAGGGAGGAGATAGACTCCTCTTCACAGTCAGAGATTTAATTGCACGCAGATTCCATTACCTCTGCACAAATGTCACATTCTCTTCTGATCAGGGGGCACGGCAGCCACTGGCAGCAAGGCTGGCAAGCAGCCAAACTATAGTGCAGAAAGTGTTCAGCCAATCAGGGCTCCCAGGGCAGACAGAGGTGAGCAGAGGGACAGAAAGACTACAGTACGCCAAAGATATTCAAAAACAAAGGAGAGTCACGAACACAAAGCAGCTGACGCTGCAACATCCAGGTAGAGGGCAATATGCTGTATTAACAGATCAAATATTTAATCGATTTCAGGTGTGTAAATAACTGTATTTATTAATATTACTATTATTATCATCATTATACAATTTCAGTGGGCAAGGGTTGGCAAATATAGGTGCACTCATTTTCAAATTGAGATCATACAAATACAACAAAATGACATAGCAGTTTAACCTGACAACACCCCTTACTAGCCTTACTGGATCAATGCTGTGCTAACCTGTGCAAATATAAATAAGTATCCTCTAGCGCTAAAAACTCTAGCGCTGTTTTTACTACAGTCACACAAAAAGCTGCCCCTATGAGCTATGCATTATGAATTAATTATAGCCTAATAGGGCTGCAACGGTTATTTTCATTATCAATTCATCTACCAATTAGTTTCTAAACTACTAAATTAATTGTCTATAAAATGTCAGCAAAACATGCCCACAGAAGACTAAGAAATATCAAATATCAACATTTGAGAAGCTGGAACCAGTGAATGTTTGTAATTTCTGCTTAAAAAATCTGTTAAGCTATTGATTGATTATCAAAATAGTTGCTGATTAATATTCCATCGATCAACTAATCGACAAATATTGACATGGTCATCTTGAAGCGTTGTAGGAAGTTTAACAAATTACAATTGCTGCAGAATAAACGTTACTTCTGTATTGTTTTGATATTTGAAGACAGAAAGTACTGTGTGCAAAAGAACCACCTAGTGTTGAGCATTTCTCAAAATAAACGACTGTCTATAATCATTACATCAGGTAGTAAGGACAGGTTGTTAGGAGCTAGCTAGGTAATTAAAATGACAGAGTGGACAGATAGAGAATGTCAGGATCTTCTAGTTAAATGTAATATTATATCATTGTGTTAAGATTATTAATTGAATAGCTCTGAATTGGGACCTCCAGGATTAGGGGTTGTGAGGTACCCCGGATTGTCTCTTCTGATTTTAAACTGGGAAAACAGCCATTCACAAGAGAAGTGCCAGACCATTTTTAAAATCATTGGTAACATCGGACATGTGGGCAGCAATTCAGAGGCCTGGAAGCAATCGACACAAATACAGTCCTAGAATTGAAGTGATACTAACTAACTGCAATAATGGTTGGTAAAATCGCAATTAGATGTTTTCCCCAAAAATTTCAGCCCTATTCTGTACTATTTGTGTCTGTATCATTTACATCCATGCTCACTGGCCAAAACAGCCGAACAATAAAAGCTCAGAATACATCTGTTGGGATATGCTTCAAGCTAATTAGGGCCTGATACAAAATAAGCCTAATAGTCAGTGTTTTGGAGTCACTTCACAGACAAACAGCGCACACATTACTGTGTGAAATAAGAGATGGGTTAGTGGGAGGATTGCCACATACCCTGATCACTGGTGCAGGACGGATTGGCATGCCATTCCTCCAATCAGAACTCAGCTCACAGTCTTGAGGGCAGGACCGCGGGGGTTTCACAGAGGACACTAACAGTGAGAGAGAGACAGAAAGAGAGAGAAGGAAGGAAGGGGAAAGATACAACTATTACAAACAGGAAGTGAAAAGGTGGGGAAAGCCCCAACCCTGGTCCGCTGAGCCCACATGTACAGAAATGACATAAGACCTGGCAAAAGTAAAAGTGAGCATCATCAGCCACAGGTATTTGATATGTTATGACACACTGATTCCTGTCGCCATTACCTGGCCTACATGCATATCAAGTTATCGTTCATACCTGAACATGCAGATGTGCAACTATGACGGACACACAATGTAAAATACTAGTGAAACTGTGTCACATGTCTCAAAGTTGCCCTCTATTAACTTGTTAGGAGTGCTTTTGAAATAGGCTCCCCACATAAAAAACATGCGGCATGAATTTCATATAGCTGTGAGTGCTGTCAATCATTGTTAGAAAATGGACAGCAAAGTATTTGAATTGTAATTATACAGATAGCCTACCGTACTTACTTAGTTACTTAACAACTTGTATATATTTCTTCTTTTTAAAGTTCTACAAAAAATCACTAATATAGGGAATAAAAAGCAGTGACTGTCATTTTAAATACATTACTGATTCCACATTACAAAATTTAAATTACAACAAGCGAACAACATAAACATGATGAGATAGGTTCTACAAAAAGGGAATTTAACCACCGTAACACAAAGCTACATGATGGTATGGAGATCCAGAGAATGCACTCACAATTATACACCTACACCAGTTATGACCTACAAACTCTGAAGTGGTCTCCACCTCAGTAAAAAAAAACATATTTATAATTTTACATGGGTTTGTTTTTTTACATGAATGATGCATGGCTTGCACCACTACAAAAACATCTGAAACAAGCTGGACATTTTGTTTATTCAAAGACCTGGTGTTAAGCTCAAAAGCATTCATCTGTAGCCAGATAAACAAGTGGAAAGATGCTAATGACTTCCAGATACGGTTCAGATCATGCAAATGAGTAGGCAGAATGGATGGCTTCTGGTTTTGTCCCTGTCACAGGAGTCATGGCTGCATGTGTGGCTTGTTGCCCTGTGATAAATGTGTGTACCACTTTGCTGTTTAATGTGGCTGCGTCTGCAGCGGCACAGCGAAGCCATTCAGCTCCCAGTTAATTGGCCTGTTCCACGAAGAGAGAGAGTGTCAAAAACCAAATCTATAACTCTGTTCTGTGTGTAGCCGTGTGGCTCTCCAACCAGACACAACAAACCACGGCCCCGACGTCCCAACTTCTCATAATTCACTAGTGTGGAATTCAGCTAACCCCATTAGTGCAGCCGTTGTTTCCACAGCCAGTCCACATTCCTGGGCCTGCCATCGGCCCCAGATAAGACCCCTCTGAGTACTCGGTTGCATCCCTGTCATTACTCCCAAAAATATGTTGATCCCAACAGACAGCCCCCCCTCCATGGATTTATGGCTGTGCTATTGTACCTCCATGTCCCTCAAAAGGAGCACTAGCTTTTAAAAGTCCCCTCAGAGGGCACTGATTCAGCCGAGCTCTGTGCCATGTCTTCCACATGCGACTTTACACACTAACTCTAACTAACTCCTTGATGAGAAGATTCAAAGAAGATGGGATTTATGTGCCGTCTCACAAAGGGGATGTTAAAATAGCATGGGAGTGCATGCACTTAAGAGGTCGCTCAGAATTGGAGTTTTTTATTGCAAATTAACAAGCGCTGGATTATAAAAAGTGGTTACATTTTATTGTGTCATCTGTGTATAAAGAGAGACTAAACAACCAAACACTGAGATATACTGCATGCTAAGACACCAACATAAAAGTTCAACCTCTAACAGTAAAGCATTCTCACTTTGTGGCCTTTTTGCAATGCCAGCTGCTCAACACTCGACGCACTCCTACTCTGGAAACATGTGGTTGTAATCCCCCCCACCACCACCCTTTTCACTCAAATTACAAACTGTGTCAGTTTTCGGAAGAAACTCCTCATCCAGCTACTTTGCAGCATGTGTTAATTGCCACTCATTTGTACGTTTCCAGGCAAACTAGACAGGCATTTGAAGCTGTCCATCCTTGTTGGGGAGTATGAGGAGGGTCAGAAATTAGCACCCGTCAGGTGCCAAATGACTTTTTTTGCTCCATAAATCAGTACGGGCCACCTGCTGCACGTTTGAAAACACAACATGTGAAAATATTAGTTGTGTGCTTTCATTGCTGTTTGCCTCTCCTTAAGCTCTAGCCCTCCTGGCGAACTTACACTCCAAACAAAGGCTCTGTATCAGTAAGGCTGTTGGAAGCCTAACTATACATTACAAGTGGAGTGAGCAAGTGGGACATTGACTGAAAATGATTTTGCATTACAATCCTCATTCAAAAGTACTTCTGCAGCACCATAATTCTCTCTTAGCATCTCATATTCTATAACTTGGTGTTGCCAAGGCTGTTTCATAGGAGACAGGAGCTGAAGCAACATCTACGGAGATGCAAGTCAGACGTGTCCTGCCACCCTCACAAATATAAAACAAAAAAAGATTTTGGCGCTGGCTATAAGTGAGTCAGTTATCATGTCTAGAGGTATGTGGCCCTTCATTTATGGGCATCAATGCTGAGGATACATGGATAGTGCCTTAAATCTGTTTTGTTTGTTACAATGGGGAACACCTATTCAAATTGTGAAAAAGGAGAAGGGCACAATAAGCCATATATAAACAAGAGATGACATTCACTAAAGATTGCGGACCCGGCATCCATGTAGTCAGTGAGATGGATCTGGATGTCGCCTAACTTACAATCCCTCGAGTCAGCCCAGTGATCAGGTATTGCAGAGACGGCGACTGCACTGGTGGACATTGGTGCTGTATCGGATCAATGGCTTGACCCATTAAGTCACACCACTCCCAGCACCTCATCTAATGAGAGCCGATCTTTGGGAACACCCATGGCTGACCCATGCTGCTGGGGACAATTACAAGAGAGTGGTCTTTCAGGGCCGACGCCCACTTGACCCGGTAGCGTAAAGACACGGAGGAGATCCACATGATTTAAACTCCTCCCCAAGACGTGCTGACAAGGTTAGAGGGTCAACACAGACATTAACAGGTCAGTGTGTGGCCCACTTGGGAACAATTACTCCCAGTCACAGCTAAGTGGACACTTGATTGAACACGACGGAGGCAGGACACACTTCCCACAGATAACAATCCCCAGAGCCATTTAGGATAAAAAGCCCTTGTGATACAGCCTTTATGGGCAAAATTCATCTTCCTTTTCCCTTTTAAAAGAATGTGAGAGTGTGATAGAGAGCCATTCTCTGCGAGAGATGAGTCTCTCAAAGCATTACCATTTTCTGGCAATACTAATAGCTGCTTATGACACAGAAACAATTACAAGGTGACTGGGAGAAAAAGCTAAACAATGGGACGAGCTGTTAATATTTCATTTTTCATTCATGGGAGAGAAAAAAAAACAGATATCTCACAAAAGAAATTGTCGTCTTGCAACTTTTACAATCAGATCGACAGCAGCAAAACTAGAGGAAGTTAGCACGGTAAATATGCCATTCCACAATAAATCTCTCATCTCCAATTAACTGTGTGGGTGCTGCAGCTTTTTTATGCTGTTCCACCTTTAACCCACTGACAGTTTGACCCCCTCTCCCATCACAATGACTAAAACGTTGCCTCGAACATCTGGTGTCTTCTCTGTCGACAGCGACGAACAACCTCCCCAGCTCTGAGTCGTTTCATGTCACAACTCAACAACAAACAGTTAATGTGTTTCATAATGTGTGGCTTTAACATGTACCGTAGAAGAGGAAAAAACGAAACAGATGTTTGAGGGTTGCTACTGCGGACAAAACAGCAAACTCAGTAACGTGCACCTCTGTGTAAAATGGTCACTCTTGTCCTATAGTCCCTACATACACAAATAGGGCTTATCGATTCACCAACACATTTCAGCACCATTTGCATAAGCTGTGTGTTGTTTGTGGTATTGTTTCTTTTTTTTCCGGGGGCTTTGTTTATTTATTTCCCTGCGTCAGAAAATCAGTTTCACATTGTCCCTCGATCTGCGGCGGCGGCTGGCGCTGCAGCTGCTGGTTGTTAGTGGCTGGAGATGACACAGTTCACCACTTCTCAAGGAGACAGCCAGCCCAGAGACCAGCACAGCTGCAGAGCAGGAGGCGGACTGCAGAACGCATGGAGAGAAGAGAGAGAGAGACTTTGCCTTTTTTAAGACAAGAAGGTAACAAATCTCACTCCAGACAAATATCACTCCAGAGGCAAACCTCATCACTTGCCTCCCTCGCTCTTTTCTGGGAAATCAAGCCCGACATTAGCAGAGAAAAAAAAAACTCTTGCAGAGAATCTCTCTCCCCTATCTCTATATCCCGCCCTCCTCATTAACGGGCCTCTTTTCCAATTCATTTAGGACCCCTGAGATACAACCTTCTCAAAGAATTCAGTAAAGTGACACGACATTGGCCCGTTTGCACACACAGAGTGCAAAAGCAACAGGCTCGCCGGCTGACCCATTGCTTGTTGTGGCAGTCAGCTTTATTCCCCAGGACCGTTTTGTAACCAAGCGGGCATCATGTGAATACCATCTGGGTACCACTTATTTAAAGCTGGCGGAAGTCCCGTGGCAGCCAGCCTGGCAATGAGGAGAAGGGAATAAATTGCATCATTTACTTAACATGCATTTACCGTTGTGCCCGTTAAAAGCCCATGACTAAATAATTTGTTTTTTTCGGGTGCCAGTTTCTGCTGCCAGCCCAATTGCGTTGCATGTGCAGCAAAAAGAGCAACTGTCAAAGGGGCTGATGAAGGAGATATCGAGATGTTAACCACGCGAAATCGTATTTACCACCAAGTATATTAACAGCCCTCAATCCATTTACACCAAAGAAATCTCCCAGTGCGTTATGCACTGCACAAAACCCATAAACAGACAATAAACACATTGTAATTATAATGCCAACTCTTTAATTACGTGTGTCATTTGGGGATGGTCGAGCTCACTAATTGTCAGAGTGATGTGAAAGGATTGGGGGAGGCAAGAAGGAGATCGAGCCTCAGGCCCAATGAGAGCCATATTCCCCACTCTCCGAGCGTGTTAGAAGGCAGAAAATTCAATTGGCATGGTTCCAAAGAAGAACAGTCCAAACAGCCTTAATCAGCAGGGACAAACTCCATGCAAATCATTTACATTAGCTCAAGTGGAGAGAAATATCTAAGGTTTCATTTACAGAACATGAAAGCAAGAGAAAGCTTTGCCTCCTGTAAACTCACTGCCAGGTGTCTTCATACAAAAAGAGTTCAGCTCAGTTCCACTGTCACTCAGTCGCCACTGACCAAACTTAAGATCTGAAGATAGACATAGACGTTTCACTTGATTCTGTCATTTTATGGTAATTCTCCTTTATTTTCTAACAGAAACCCATTAAATTACAGAACAGAAACTATGCAGAACATGGATGACACACTTTAATCCTATTATATTCCCAGTAAACAGTAGACTTACTGCAGAATGTTAAACAAAATACCCGATAGTTGGTTGTCTACATACTTTAGACCATTGACTATTTTGTGTATTTTCACCCTGTTGACTCTTATTAGACCTATTTGGCTTACATTTATAAGCAGCACATTATATGTTATGAATGTTATGTTACATGACGTTGTTTTATGAATTACCTCTGAGAACACTTACAAAACTGGTGAGATAAACGCCATGTCTTCTTCCATGTCTTGGTAATGCCTCCTCATAGCTCCAACACACCAGCATATTAAGCCACTTATTGGTGAAGCAACAATTGTTTGGAGCATAGTGAGCCTTGGGAGTAGGTGATGTAGATAAGATTATGTAGATTATGCTTTCTTTGCTTCCACTCTGGGTTGCTATTGGAATCTATTATAACCACATTATTGTATTCTTTTAAAAAATATATTATATATATTATATCAACAAACACTACTGCCATGGAAATATTAGTATGCCAAAATGTTAAAAATGTTACTGCAAGTTCTATGCAAATCCTATGTATATATACACATATATTATCTCCAGTTGGCCATCAATAAAAAAAATCCTTATTTTTGAGAGACATTCTACAAGAACAGACTCAGTTCTTAGAAAGCACCTGATCACATGAATAACACATTTTATCTATTACCTTTAGCAATTCAAAGTTATTGTGGACATGAACTGAGCCACTTCCCATGTTCAACAGACAGACTAAATGCGTTAAAGGGTTTCCTTGCCTTGTCTTTTAGCGATGCAATTGGCCAGTTGGACAGCAGGTCAACATGTATCATTCAAAATGATAAACTATGATTTAAAGTGCTCACCTCCATACATACAGTATCAACCTAGACCTCAGACCTACAAGCTGATGACAACACAGGGGCAGCTGCAGTTAGCAACAGCATTGCCTGTTTAGGCAAGAGCTTGTTTTTCCAAGTCTGGTCACATGATATGCAATATCGTTGCTTATTTATGGATCAGAGTCCAAACCAGCCTTGAATAGCCTACAATATTAGTATATACAGTATATGGCAGTGAATGTGGTGGACAAAGATCACAGAGTAAATTATTGAAAACCGCCATTAGTAGAGTGCATCCTGAAAACACTTGATGACATCTCTCAGATGAATCATCAGCCAAGGAATGAGAAATGCCAGTTAGGCAATGAGAAACTGTCTACACCATTGTTTACATATTGACTGGCACTATGCGGTTGGTCCTGATGAGAACAACATGCAGCCTTCAATGGCATGATCTCACACTTGGTGGAAAAAGAGCTGTCACTGTGAATCTGGTAGGAGGGTGTGGCAATGCAATCAATGAAGGTGGAGAGACTTAAACACAAACAAAACAAATCTATTATTGGTTCCACACAGCATGAAATCATACATTAGCTAAGCTGGTTCTGAAACAGTCGATCCTGCGCCAGCTACTCTACAATTTGCTGCTCAAATTGCTCTCACCTCTGCTTTTTCCATTCCTCTGTCTATGTGAGGTTCAACTGAACACTTCACTGTGGCCCGCAAGGTCTTTCACACAGGACTGCTATTGATAAAAGAGATCAGAGTGACTGAGTGAAACAGAAAGAGGGCATGAAGGATACAGAATTTTCATCTACTATCCATCTCATATTCTAATGTAGCCATTATGCTCTAAAAAGAGACTGCTCATCTATTCAGTTTATGGGGAATTTGCAAAAAAAAGATGACACTGCAAGAGGCTTGGTCGGAGTGATTAAAATTCTTTGAATTAGCCCTTCAGTCACTGCATACAATTGTGTGTAAAGTACACAGAAATGCACTCAAAATCCTGGCCCAACTCCTCTCTGTAGCAGGATATGAAAAGATTGATTTACTTATTTTCTAACTGCGAGTCGTTTTCAGTGTGAGGAATTGATTGGTCAACACATTAAAAGCTTGCACATCATGCACTCCATATACACAACATGAAAAGGCTTTTAGAAAACTATCCAATAACTGATAGCTTAAACCACACCATATTTGCAGCATTTACAACAGGTGCTGTAAATTTCCCAGAAAAGGGCTGTAAACAGTAAATAGTAAATGGTTAACAGTAGCAGAGCTGGGAGGAAAGCAACTCCTGGAACATGTGTGCAAGATGCAGAAGGCACTTTGATGTCACTCGTCAGTGTCACTCTTTTGCTCCTCGATTTCACAAACTCTGTACTTGTAGACCATGTTTATGTGGCAGGAAAACACTGGAACAATGTGAATCTTTTCAGGGCAATGTTCATGTTAAAATGGAGTATAGTGGGAATGAAAATGCACAGGACCATTTTAACAAAACATTGCAATTAAAATATATATTTAAATTTTGCCAATACACATTCACTATAAAACATTTATTGTGGAAGGATTTGCATAAGATTTGACTGCAATATACAAATACACATATATAACATTTTTACATACAATGTGGTGTAACGCACACCCTTTCTACCCATGTTTGACCGATATATAATCCACTGCAGTCGCAGGTTAATCTCTGGCTTCATCATCACCGTTAAACAGAGACTCGGATCTGCAACTGACTTTCTATTCACATCACAGCTAACGAACAGAATTTGATTTTTTTTCTCATGCTTTTTACTACAGTAACTTGAACAAAATAAGCACCAAATAAAGTTTCAGTTCCAGTTCAGTTTCTCTCTCTTTCCCTCTCTCTTTATCTCTCTCACCCACTCATACACTCTTTCTCTCCCTGTGTTTTTACCTTGGTATCTTTTTTTAGACTTGTGTAGTCACTTAGATAAATGGCTTGCAAGCAACAATAACAATCAGCAACATTTCCATCCCTAATACAAATACGTGTTCACCCATTCTCTTGTACTCTTGCACAAAAACTCATCACTGAACTCCAAAAATCCCGTTGCTGTTATCTTTTCCTCAGATCATGTTTTACACACTATGTGCTATGTGTCCGACCAGCACTAGGTTATTACACAAAATGCTGCTGGAGTGTCCCCTATAATCATTCAAACGGCGTTTAAGATGAACTGACAACACGACTTTGAGTTGATTAATCGCGCAGCTATGATGGATTTATGACCATTCATTTCATTTCATATTGTGTGTATTTTTTTCCAATAAAATATATGGTTGACAGTTGCTACACTCATACAGCCAGTGTCTGGGCTTGGGATTGAGTGGCATGTACTAGTGAGAGTGAGTCTTGTATTGTACAGAGCAGAGAGAAATGTGTTGTTGTACATATTGTACAACCAAATACTTAACCTTATATGATGAGATAGACTGTTGATGTATCACTGGTGTGAGGAGTGACAACTGTATTTAGCTGGCTGTATGAACGTAGCCTACGCAGCTGCTTCCCGCCCATGTATTCATTGCAATGAGACCCAGACAGTAAGTTTTACGGTGCAGCAGGACCCAGATTTCCCTACATTTTCTGCTGCTGACCATTTCAAACTTGCCACTTGCCAGACAGCGGGCTGCCGCGCTCGCTGCTGTATGATTCTGGTGGAGACCTTTGCAGGATCAGCAGCAGCCACTGCGGCTGAAAGGGACTTTACACACATCCACGGCCTCTAATGCTGAGCCAATCTGTGAAAGCCACAGACGTATCATACCTGACAAGGATTTTTGTGTAGGTCTCATCTTTACACTTACTTGATAAAGAGGAGCCTTGAATACTGTACATACGGCAAGTCTTTATAAATCCAAATATTGTATAAATTACTTGTTGCAGTAGTCTTGGCTTTTTCTACCACGATTCAACTGGTGTGTGTTCATAGGAAACCACTGGGCTAGAGAAGAACAATCCCTAGCCATTGCCATTCCCAGCCAGGGATGTGTTCAGCCAACTGGCTATAATAAACAAAAATGTTGTTTTGAAAACTGGGCTGGAACTTCATAATGACCTTTTGGCATTTAACTGGAATCTCAACATTGAATAGCTTCTAATAAAGCCACATCTGAGGACAGCCTCAGTCTTTTGAGCAAAGTTAGTCAGAAAATCATGCCATAACCTAAGTGAAGACTTTACTGAAAGTCCCAAATGTTATCTTCTGTGGTTAGTTATGAATGGGAACAGAAAGGGGTCACTACTACCTCACAATGTACAAAATCTCCCTTTTTAACCAGTGACAAAGCAAAAATATATGGCCAATCTAGGCTTAGAAGACACAGGGAAAATTATATTGTGACCATCACTATCTTGTTATTCATATGTTACAATATTTGAAATTATTCAAAATAACATAATGACTGAATATTTCACACTGTGACACATTTAGGCAAAATTGTGCTTATTTGTTTAAAAATGAAGTAAAATTTGATCTAGCATAATCATATAGAAAGACAAATGATAGTACTGAATTATCACCCAGCCCTAGCAAAATTAGAGATATCAACAAAACCATACCCGAGTGCTTCTTTAATCACACCAAAAACAGTGACTACAGTGTGTTCATCTAGTCCGCACATGCAGCAAATAGTTGGCCACACTATCTGCTTCAATACATAATTCCATCCCAGGCTAATCTATAGACCAACATGAAAAACAAAACAAAACAAAAAAAAACAACAACTCCTGTGAAAATAACCATCTCCAACTGAGTGGTTTGGGAATGAAGCCCCACCCTGTTTACAACACTGAGAACAAAAACAAACTCCCTCCAAGGAGCCCGGGCGAATGCAAGTCACACACTCCAACCAACACAGGCAAACAACCACAACAACGTCTGAGGATCTACTGGGAGAGCGGGCTATCAAACAGCAGCAGTCCGCGCACAAAACAAGGTGTGCATCTGTGTGTGTCTGGAGGAGTGAATTGGAGAGCGAGAGAAAGTGTCTGTGAGAGAGAGAGAGAGAGAGAGAGAGAGAGAGAGAAAGAGAGAGAGAGAAAGCGAGAGTTGGTGTGAAAGTAGAATTGAGCAGCAAACAAAGTCAAATACCACCCCCACCACCCCGGTCTCAGGTCAACTGAATCATCAGGAGTCAGGGAAGATACCGTCACCACCTTCCATGAATAGCTCACAAAACCACATCAGTATGACTTCACCGTGGCAAAGCCAGTAGTTTGAGAACACTCTCCCTCAATATCCAGGGGACTCTGAATGAAGAGGTAATGAATCTCAGTTAACAAGGCCATTATCAGTGAAGGAACTACATCATCAGGAGGGACTCCAAATCCACGAGGCCCATACATTCACTGGCCTTTTATTGTTGCTATTAACTGCACAGGTATACTGGTAACAACTGTACCAAAAAAAAAACACAAAAAAAAAAGTATCATGCTTTTGATCTCACACTGTACATCATCACAGTAAACAATGAGACTATATAAGGGGACACGAGCCCAATTAGCCATCTCTGCTCTCCGCTGTCAAGTATTTAAACAGCCTGCTAGGATGATAATAGTAACCTGAATACTTTCATCTGTGCTCCAGTCTCATCAGCGTGCTAGCACCTCTGCCGAAGTGCTGCACTGCATCTTGGGTAATTACGGCTTCCCAATTACCACCCAGCTGGTAAATATATATCAAATAAACAAGCAACAACCCGCCAATTAGGAGCACCCTCTCATAATGGGGGGTTCCAAATGATGAGGGGGGGGGGTTTGTACAGACAGAAGAAAGCAGTGTGAAAACGGAGCATTCAACTTCAAAGTGAACTTGTATCAGTTAACCGCAGTTAAGAGTACATCTGAACATAAACACTTTGCAAAAATAATTATATCACACGTGTTTTTGAAGCAATTTAACATGCGTGTCTAATTAAAGGTGTTTTAATTGCCGAGAGGGCTAAATATACATGTTCCACAAAGAGAGGACTTAAAAATGAAACATGGCCTTTTTCTTCACAGATGAGTGAAGATGGACAGTAACATTGTTGAATTCACAGGCAAAGAGAACAGCTGCAGTAACAGTCTGTCAACAAAATTTGCATTGCTGCTCTCTCCTCATCTCCATTACTCTCTCCTGTCTCTCCTCAAACCCACGGAGCTGCCGGCTTAGATCTGAGTACTCTGATGGCTTATCACATAGCGAGCAGCAGGCTAAGCTGGAGTGATGCGCCCAAAAGACATGATCAAAGCAGCACCAACTTTCCACCCGGCAATGATGATGGAAGAGCAGGCCCTGCCATGTTACGTTTCTTATTAGGCTGGGACTGCCAACTGAAAACACAGCCAAGAAGTCAAGGATGAGGCCCTTAAAGATGTGCTCCCGCAACCTTCTTTTAACATTACGCTGCTGCCTACTAAAGTTAACAGGGTTTAAGTAATAGTCTGTGGCATTTTCACATTAGTAAATGTCAGTTTTGCTACTCTCATTCTCACACTGCTATAGCATGATAATGATTTAACCTATAGCCAGATTAGGAAGGCTTTTATTTTGCAGCTCTTAAGCATCTGGTTTTGGACAGGCCTTAAGATTTAATCTACAAACAAAGACTTTTACATCTCCGGCAGCAGGAAAACCGGTGTGTTTGGCATAAACAGAAGAAGCGGTGAGATAGCATGAGCGGCTGCCACCGCTGAACAGAAAAAGAGTGAGTGCCACCACTAGAAACTAAAACTTCATACACAGACGAAGGCAAAACGTATAACACAGATCTAACCACTATGTTTGACTGAAAAGTGATTTCTGACACAAAAATGTCAAATCACACAACTTGTCATCGAATTATAAAAACTTTAAACTTTGGAAATTATAGCTTCAAAGTGATGCTTCTTACACTCCCAGATCAGCTTGTCTGTTTCAGGTTAACACCACATCCCATCAGTGAGGCCACCTTTTCAACAAGCGTAGCACCATATGAGTTCAGCAACAGCCTGATTAGCTGCATTGAAAATTAGCTGCTCCATAAACTCAACAGTCACCACATTATTTGAGTTTATTTCCAGGATGCAAATCATTTGTTGTTGTTTTGAACATAAACCTTCAAACCAAAAAAGTCCAAACATGGAGAAGAGTCACTTAAAGTTTGTCCATGTCATGTTAAATGTCAGAGTAATACCGATACCTTCTCAGTGTAAACACTAATCAACGCATATTTGTATAGAAAATGTCCAAAAAAAAAAAAAAAAGCCACGTCATAAACACACACGCAGAGTGACACACAGACTGGACAGCTGATAGAAACAGGTGCTGAGGTTTGGCCTGGCAGCTGAGCACAGCTTGTAGCATATGGCTGAGCCCCTCATGTCTGGACGAAAATGTTTGTAGCTTACCTGCATCCTTCCCAAAACAGACAAGCGCTGTGCTATTTTAAACAGATTTTAAGTTATTATACATGCTAAGAGGCTCTTGCACTCACTCAACATTTGCAACAGGGAATCGTGTGCCTAAAAAAAAACAACAACCATTTGATAGTACATGAAGTATATAAAGAATGGAAAAAACAAACAACCAAAGAGGACTTGCACTTAGTCTCCCAGCGACACAATTCATATCGTCATCTAATAATTTTCTAAATTGTTTCGTTAACACTTGTGTCTGAATTTGAAAGATGTAATAAATGAAATGCATACATCTTGAATAGGGCTCAGAGTGTCACTACACTCTCTATTATCACCCTAATAAAGGTGACAAATCTCAAAGCAAACTACACCAAAGTGCAATGTCAACTCCTCCAACAGCTTCGTTTTTTTTTTAATCTTTTGTTCCAAGTCATCTTTATCTTGTCTGAGAGGAGTCCATCAGCAACATGCTCAGTCCAATCAGCTTTTTCCTGCAGTGTTCTCAAGTATTAGATGAGTATCTACAAAAACACATTTCACCTGAACTAAAATCCAAGGTACAATGTGTGTGTTGGTATTACTCTGAGAATTAGAAAACAAAGGTACTGGGCAAAATATGTTGTACTGGTACCACGGCAATACAGCTCCTTTGCTGCTGCAAAATGTTATGCAGTAACTGCACGCATAACAGGCCAATTATTTATTCAAATAACACTACTTTTATCTGAAACCAACACACCAACTTGTTGTAGTGAATTCCTGAAGCACACAGCAGCAAATTCATTTTGTAAGTCAAGTTTATTGATTGTAGTTGCATGCTCCCTCCCCTTCCATGCAGAATGATGACTTTTTTTGTCAGCATCCCTCCCTTTATTAAGGACAGATGACAGTAGAAGACAGTAATTAATGGCTGCATGAGTTAATGGTCGTCCTGAAGCATTTCGCAGTCTCCATAGATACAGAAGGGCTGCACGGAGCACACCTGAAGCTGTCCACTCTCTGACCAATCGCCTCCCCTGGCATGGAGGGCCGTCTGCCTGGGCTCGCCACAGGGGCCGGGACACACTAACCTTTACCCTGGAAATATTGTTCTCCTTTCCTTTGTTATCACTTCCATTCATGTAATACAGCACTAATGAGCGCACCACACTAGTATTCATATTGCCAGTGCTCTCCCCCTTTGTGTCGTGTGAATCAAACATGCAAAAATCACATGACGAATTCATTCACCAGAAAATTCCCTTTATTCATCTGTCACTTGTCTTGCTTTGTGCAAAGAAAAAAAAATGTTTCAAGCAACCGGTTTGAGGGCGTCTTGTACCCGAAATCGAATAAAGGGTGAAGCCAGCAAATAGATCTGATAGAAACAATACTGCAAACGCAGAACCTTATTCCCACACTGGACCGAAAATAACTCTCCTTATCATTCAAGCTGCAAGTAAGGGTGCACAGTCAGTTTACAGCCCCTCCGTACCCAGCACAGGGTATTTCAATGTGTGTTCACAAATACTGAGCCGTCAGATGAAAGAGAGCGCCGCTCCACTCAGGGATGGGAGTCCCCACACTGAATGCATGAGTGACTGATTACTTTCTTACCAGTTGAACCTCAGCTCTCTACAAAGAAGAGCCTGAGCCCCAGCCTGAAGAGGCCAAAACTAGAAACAAGGGCTTTCCAAATAATACAAAATACAAAATCCCAGATTGGTGCGTTGAGGATCTCGCATCATTACAATGCATACAGCTGCTCTTCCTCAAATTTCAAGCCCCCCCCGCCAACTCAATTTATTCAGTTGTAGTGTGGGGCAGAGAAAGTACAGTCATTTTTGTCTCTAGCAGCAGACGCAGGGGACGGTGTTGGGCTGTCCCCATCACAAACAGCAGAAGGGCTGAACGTCTGTATGTAACAGCCATGTCAAACAGCAGGCCTGGAAAAGTTGCAAAGAAAGTTCGCCCTGTGTTTCAAAACCTGGGTCAGCATTTGCGAAGGTCCATTTCTGCATAAGTGAGCACACAAACCCCAGTGCCTGTTCAAATAGTCTGCAGCTCTCTCTCAGGCAGCTCATGACAACAGCCCAGCAGCAGCACTGTTTGATCTCCAATGTTTTCCTTAATCTGGGTTGTCAAGGTTCGCTTGTTGGAGGCTGTTTACTTTACTTCTCCTACAAAAAAAAAGTGTTTTTTTTTTCCCCTCAGACAATGACTAATCCAAAGACCAAGAAGGAGGGAGCACTGCCAGCAATAGTTGTTAAAGCTGCAGTTTTCCTTTTGTAAATTTTCAGATGGCTTTAGTCCTGCTGTTGCCAGCTGCAGACTTACAGTATAAAATATCAGGGCAATATTTCATTCTTATATGTGTGCAATTCACTCTCAATATAATCTGCATCTTTTTCTTTTTTTTTTAACGGTGAAAATACTAATTCTGTCTGACTTTACAAATTGTTAATAAAGCAACATTGATTAAGTATAGGAGACATTTGTTAATACTATGTGTAGACACATTTGTAGGCTGCACAGTAAAATGAATAATCCTACTGGTTACTGGTGTCCATTTGTCTGTAATACAACTGTTATACAATGTTAATGAAAACAGAAAATAGATCTAAAATATCAGTTTACTAGATTGCTGTGTTTTGAATGTATTTCTACAGGGGAAAATATTATGGCTCAAGTACACTCCTTTGGACAGTGCATCAGGATCCAAAACACTATGTACTCCACTTACACACCAGCCTATAGTAACAACAGGTAATTGTTAATTTAACAAAATTTACTCTTGCCACCCACAAGCTATAATAAAGTGCTCTGAAACCTATTTACAGTTACGAAAACGGCCAACTGTAACCCACACCATATGACTCAATAAAACCACTTTGTTCAAACTTTCAGCAACACAGTTAAATAAGACATAACGTCTAAAACTTTTACTGCTGAGGTGTCACTTTAAGTTGTCGCGATACAATTAAAAACGAATTCACCAAATCCTTTGTGCTGATGGAAAGTTAACTGTGCGGTGAATATCCGCTTTAAATGTATAGTGCACAGCCTTATCGCTGGGCAGACACAAGCCACGCCAAAACAACAGCGTTCAATAACGCAAATGATGCCGACTGAAAGTCGACATGCTTATTAGCCAACGCTGCATTACAGCCATAATAACCACAGTTTCGGCCAGTTGTAATGCCCTGCTCCGGTTCTGTCGGAGTTTGGAGGACAGCTAGCACGTGGGGAAAAGGCTCCTTCCCTGGTCTTACTCCAAAGAAATCACGGCACTCAAACTTCCCTGCCACCGTGAAAAGACACAAACTTTTACGGCTCCGTCCTTAACAGGTAGCTAACGTTGTAATTACGGACTGTTGACGGCTGTTGCTAACCAGCACTTTATAACCAACCGGGGTTATAAAGATGCATTTCCCCCCGGGGGCTCACGAGTAGCCTCAACTAAGTTAGAAACCCAACTTTCCAAAAAAAAAAAAAAAAAAAAAGTAGTAGACCACAACGTAGTTACAACAAACACTCTTGTCACAGCTGCTCGTTACAGAGACGTTAAAACAGCGCTACCAATGAGCCGACGTGATAATAATACAGGTGTTTGTTTATTTGTTTATTTCGCTAATTGTAACAGTTCTAGGAAACAGCAGGAAAAAGGCGAAAACAAACTCCGTGTGTGCGCATTTTGAGTGCAGCAGCAGCAGCAGCAGCAGCAGGTATCTAGATACGACACAGCAAGGCGAATGTTAACATTATGATAATAGTGAAACTTACCAGAAAGGAAAACGCTTTACAGCAGCTAACGGGCGCACGCGGAGAGGTACCGATTTGCTAGTATGAGATAGCGAACCCCGTGCACGCGAGCTTGTGTACCGAGAACGCGTGCGACAACAAATCACACCGTAAACACCAACAATATTACTCCGCCCGCCTTGGTATTGGTGGCGAGGTGGTGGTGGTGGAGGTGGGGGGGACTAACTAACTAACTTAACTACAAGGAGAAAGAGGTAATCTTACCGAGGGCGTCGTGGAAGGAAATGTGGAGTTTCACACTCGCTGCCTCCCAGCCTGCCTCGTAGGGAAAGGCGCGAGCTCCTTTCTTAATGTTGTTATTAGATTTTAACACGCCGAGAAAAGAAGGAGGAAAAAAAAGGGAAGAATCGCGGATTTGGATGTTGTTGTTTTGATGTTCCAAGTCCGTGACGTCATATCCACCTGCTGGGTAAACAACGTTCATTGCATCGCAGATCCTTCATAGAAACATCATAGTCACAAGTACAATTCAGTAGCACTTAGTAGCACTTAGCAGGCCCCGCGTCCTTTCTATGGGGAAATGTAATGATATGCATTAGTTTTAGCTGAAAGTGTGACAGGAGAGAGGGGGCTGTCAGAAAAGCTAAAATGTCTAAGCTGACTAATTACAACTGAGGCAGAATGAACTTCTGTTATTTCAGAAAATTCTCCTGTCTTTCTTTTTCTTTTCCTTTTTTTTTTCTGAGCTGAGGTTCATCATAACTGTTCCAAAGAAGAAGAAAAAAAGAAATGAAATGCTTTGGCATAATCATCAAAGATGTTTTAATCTCAACTGTGAGGAGTTTTAACTATTGAAGGGGGGGGTATTATGGTTATGAAAATGGCAGTGAAGATAACCAGAGAGCAGGTTCCTTCAGTTTGGTGTGCTTATATATTTTGTTTTTGACATGTGGGCCAATTCTTCATAATATTTTGAAGGGGGCCTCTGAATTTCGAACTGCCTGCCTGGCATATGTGCTTGAAAGGTTTTGCTCACCCCTAAACAGTTTTTTTTCCCTCAGCATGACTGTCACAAGAAGTGCACAAACATTATGGCAGTAATTAAAATCTGTCACTTGCCCCTGAAGAACGAGAATTATCACGGGCCAGTTCAACAGTCCAGTTAACACTCATTGTAAAGCAACATTAATTTAACCTCAAGAGAAAATATTTTAAGTCTTTTCTTTTTTTTTTTTGTCCTTGATCAAGGTCTGAGAGAAGCACAGCTCATTTCGCTATGAACGACATTACATTTATCATGGCTGCATCTGGGAGGAATGCTGCTGATGAACCCTCTCCAGAAAGTCTGTTTCTTAGTAGAGAGCGCCACCCTCTGACCATGCCCGCTCACAGGAAAACAACACTCTTAATATGTTCATATCTGTGGTAAGTGAGTTCATGAGGATTTTACTTATTATTCTCAATCCTCTATTGTGTCCTTGTACTATTTCTTACCTACATTTTATCTGTAATATTCATACACCTTCAATGCACTGCTGTGTTGGCCTGAGGTCTGTGGGAATCTTTGGCAAAACGTGTGTATCACAGATTGAGCTTCGACTTAAAATAATAATGCTTGGAAACTTTTCAGAGCACAGCATTAACAATAATAACCTGCTAGAAACTATTTAGCCATCGATTTGTTTATGTTTTGTTTTGTTTTTCAATCATTTATAGGTTCCAAAAAAAATGTAATTTTCAAAGTTTATTGATACCTTTCAACGTAGCCTATAATATTTTATGTTTTACACACGTTGTCCTGTGTTACACACAAGCTACTGTTGCTGCTCAGTGAGTGGCACCAAACACAAATGAATAATTGTAATCACAAATCACAGTCACCGCGTTGTGGTCGATTACAACATGTTTGCGGTGTACTGTTTTGCTGCCAAGCTCATGTCCTCTGAGCAAGCACTGTCATACTCAGGCTCCAGTTGTGCTTCTCACGTGTGACCGATCACTTGGCACAGACTTGTGATCTTCATCAGGCGTCAGACACGTCTTCATCTTCAGTATTAAACAAAGTTCTGCTCTGCCGTCAGCTGGATACACCACCAACCACTGCACCAACTGTGACTGTAAACTAAGATAAACAAGCTTCTTCATGATTTGTTCTGCCTCGATCGATAGTAAGAGTGACACAAAATGAGGCCAAACAGAACAATACAACATTACAACAACACTAATTATACTATTTATTTATACATTATAGATACCATGAAAACAAAGCACACACTCACATATCTCAGGTCTCAAAGAACCTAGGAAAACAGTGATTTTGTAACAAGCACTTGCATTGTGATACAGTAACAGTTGTATCAAGGCCTTTTAAAATGTATTTCCGTAGTTCTTTTTTTTCTTTTTCTGAAAGCATATCCTCAATCCCACATCTCAAAGTCGTCAAGCATAAACAAATATGGCATCAAAAACAAGCCATATTCCCGATGTAAAGACGCATTGTAATGAAAAAATGAAAGATGTGACCTTTTTGACCCTGAGAGAAAACAACTAAAATATTCTTATCTGGCTTTTGAATGTGTCTGTTTACTAAGTGGTGAATTTATGATGACATCGTTCCACTCATGTCATTTTATCTCTTACGGTATAACTGCATTATTCCCATTATATTCCTAACAGGATTTGCAGTTTTGCTATGACTTGTACACAGAGCCAATCCCACATTCTTTCATAGGATTACTGCTGTTTTTTTTTGTTTTTTCAAAAGGTTGTAAACATGATTGTCTGGTGTAATTACTGAGAAAAAAATGTATGTACAGTGTTGTGAAGACAATCTGACACATGATCTCAGCTTTCTAATTCTTCACTGGCTTGATCTGCATGTCAATACTGGATCCATGAGCTCAGTGGAGCCTAACAACCATGTGTCGGGGGTCTGAAATGTATTACCATGTTTTGTTGGTGTCACGCTGGTGATGTGTTGTGTGGATTAAGGCCCCGACGTGATGGAGTGCAGTTGCAAATTAATTGAGGATCACTATCAGTTACGCAACAGCCTCTCCACACATATGCGTGCACACAACAAAGTAATTAGCTTTCTGTTAATTAGGTAATTAAGCAAATGAATAGGAGCTCCTCTTGATTCCCAAAGGGGGGATGGATGGCTTTCACGCAGTGTTTCACCCTTGCTGCTGGGGGCTGTAGCATTCAACAAGTAATGAAAGGGAGAGGGCTCCTGGAGTTAAGAACTATCAAATGAGTGAAAGACGGAGAAACTAGAGAACACGATACCTTGTGCACCTTTCTGCTGTTGTAAACATACTCAGGTGGTTGATGTGCCGTGATATTTCTTTAATATCCATCAAACATTAATAAATAAGTGAAAGAGATCGTACTTTTCATAAGCTAAAGCATTATAAGGGCAATCTTACGAATAAAGGGTTGCACCAATGTTTTTTTTATGAGCCAAACTTGAAAATATGACCATGTTTTTATTGGTTTAATTTAACCCTTCAAAGCATATATTATAAAATCACAAAGGAATTCTTTTAAAGTTTATTTCTTCAGAACAACTCATTTCTAAATGTCTTTTTTTTTTTTTTTTTCAACGTCAATTTTTAAGAAGCGCACACACATGGCCATTGTAGTGGACACCATGCACTTCAACAACAGTTCGGCATGTACAATGCAATTTACCAATGCGGGATTCTGATAATAATGCATGATGCTGTTTGAGTATGCAAGTGATAGTGAAGACGTCATCACTTATAGGGGTGAATGGGAAAATAGGTCCGGTATCTTTAATGCATTGTGTCCATAAAGTGGACAGTTACGATTCCAGTCACATAAAAAGAAAAGGAAGAGAAAAACTGCAACAATAATCACACTGATATCTATCTTTTAACTTCTTATTTAGCTGAAAAATATTGTCTTTTCTGTTTGCTTTGTAATGTGTTGTCTCTGCATGGATATAAATAGATTTAATATCATTTCAATCTAAATCTACAGAGACTAATTTTGCCACATGTTGCAATTATACATCATAAAAGTCGCATTGGAATATTTTGAATACACTGTATATTTGTATTCACATAGTCATATAAGACTTTTTTACAACCATTCAATAGAAAAATACATATTTTATCATAAATACAACTGATGAAGTACCTGCTCACCACGCCGCCTAAAATGCCCTACTGACAAGAAGAATATAGTATAGTGTGACACAACTGTATATCATACAGTGTGACAGTGTGCTGCATATCATATCATACATCAAAGTAGTATTTCATGGGATTCATTGATTGATTTTGTACATAATATTTATGTTTTACGCTATTTTTTCACAACATGGGCCACATCAGAAAAGCTGTGTGAACATGTGGTTCCCACAGTTTCAATATTGACAGTGATGTGTATGCGATCCTTAACTAATATGTTCCTCCGATCACAGTTTCCTCCCCAAACACATGAGCCCCGAAAAGTCTACCGTGAATCTTTATTGTAGTATTGTATTTTTCTATCCCAGTGTTTATAACAGATAGGTCTGATGTCAACGTTACCATGGCAAGTGCGAATAACATCACTCTTTGACCAGCATTCTCGTGTTAGCGTTTGAGGAGTGTAGTGTAAAACCGCAACACTTACCTCATTTCACAACAATGCAGGTAATGAACCATGAAACTGCCTTTCTTTTGGCATTCGTGCATTTCTCACACAGATGATGAATTGTGGCGGATTGGAGCGGAGAGAATAACAACAAGTACAGCATCATCAAACGTATTGAGAACATTCAACAGGTTTTCATGCAAGGGTTTGTATAACTGAGGTTCAAAGTCTAACGGAGGAGTTGCTCTTGAACATGTGGCACCAAGGTTGTGTAATAATGTGTATGTCATGTCATGTAAGTGCAAATCATAGAAGAATATTTCCCTAAAGATCAAGAAGCTTTTCTTTGTAGCTGCTGCTGGCAGGGTATGCCACTCTTTTTTCCCCCTCTAATCATTAGAGCAGGGTCTCTGAACTGCACGAGCCACCGGCTGGTGAATCCATATAATGTCTGACTGTGGATACAATCCAGTTTGTGAGATGGTGAGTGTGCTCATCCGTACCAGCAACATTTTTTTTAAGCATTTCAACTGGCTGTGAAAGTGCAGCTCAGTGTATCGTGCCGATCAGCACAGAGTGGAGGTAGATGCACTCTGCGCAGGTTTGATAAATTACTGAAAGGGCCTTGCGTTTTATAACCACAGGGGAACGCACTGTAGAACACTCTAAAACCTAAGCAAGCTGTCTGTGTAATTGCTCACCCTTGGCTGCTACACAGGAGACACTCGCATCAAATGTGGTATATGTTATCAGACATGTTAAGAGATCAAAACAGCTCATTTTGTGTGGTTTGACTCCAGCTTGTGTTACAGACTTCACCGTGGACGACAACAGAGCTGTCGTCGGGTTTCCTGTCAAAACGTTTGAATTCAGTACGTCTGCACACTTTGTGAAATCAAAAGTAATGTAACTTTTTAAGACCTTTTAAAGACAATTTTATACCCTTTCCACAGCAGGACGAAAGCACATTAGGACTCAATCACAATATTAATATGACATTGTTCTAATATTAATATGTATCTCAATATAAAACATATGCAAAATCACACCAAATGATCAAAATATAATAATTGTTAATACATGTTTAATGCAATGCACAGTTTTGGTAGCTTTTAGTTACAATTTGCTTGAAATCCTTAATTTTGACATTTAAGTTAATAGGTAAAATAAAGTAATACATAATACAATATTATTGCCCGGCCCAAATGCACATATATAAACTACAGACAGGCCTACAAACAGACAAGTGAAGAGTGAGACTCCAGAACAGGGTCAACAGTCTTATTCCAAGACTACGCACAGCACACAGAACTTTTTAATTCCGCTGTTTTATAGTTAAATGTGATCGCCTGAGGCAACACACTGGTTTTAAACATCCAGGGTGAGGAGGTCATCAATGGTGTGGTCTGGAGTACTGCAGTGGGTCTAAACATACAGCAGGTTACACTAAAATTGTGGCGAAAAAACACCATAGAACTGATTGAATATTTAAATATGTTAAATCATATGCGTCGACGTGATTTCACATAAGATACGCATCATCTCAAAATGTAAGACTTTTCATAGTTAAAACTAAGACTTTGTAAGAATAAACATTGAAAAAGATCTAATTCAAGATCTTTTCAGGAACTCTTATCCTACACTGACTATATATATGAGTATACTGTGCAACTGCTACACTTACATGTGATTGATCAGCACTAGATGGCTTGGCATTTAGGTACTGTATGACAATACTGTGCAAGAAGAAACACAGATGATAAGAATTGTATTTTCATTTCCATTTTATTTCATTTGTCACATCATGTCACTGCAAAAATCATGTTTACAAAAGGAAATCCCCTTCTGACTAACTTATCAACCAGTCCAAAGTGGAACTATAAAAGTGGTGTGACATACGATAATACCAGAAGCACTCAGTTTACTGTAGCCTGCACTGCCATAAAGCAATAGTATGTTAAGTGTGTTAGTGAAGGGAACTCAGACTGGGATCTGATCCCTTTATTTCCCCCATTAATTGTGGTGGTATTTATCATTATGGACATGATCAGAGGTGTATAACTTACAGGTTAAAGAGTACTTTTCTTTGAAGCAGCAGTCTACATTGACTCAATGACTACTGAAACTCACATCTGTCTTATTTGACTTTTTCTTACGGAAAAAAAATCCCTGTGTGTTCTGGTTACAAGGACACAGTCCAGTAAGACAACTAGATGTATTGGTATGGGAAACGAGTACAGACAAGTACTAAGGAGCACCACTAGCTGAGAACAAAAATGTGCAGTGTCTCTCTCTAATACACGAAACAATCCGTGACTCCATTTAGGAGAGCAGAGGGTCTACTTTCAACACGTGTATTGAGAGAAATGTCAAATGTGGCGCGGCTGAGAACATTCAAAGAGGCACCTTTCAGTGTGGGTTTTGCTCTTAAACAAAAAAAAAAACATCTCATGAAACCGAATCTTGAGTTTCTTAGGGCCATGTCTGTGCTGGGATGCGCTCTGATTCCCTGTGATGGCTTCATAACTGTGGGACACTGTGATTGGAATAGGTAGTCATGTGCAATATTTCCAAGTGTTACCCTGATTTAAGTTTGATGTACAGTTGATGACGTTTCAAGAAACCAAATGGGACATTCACTCTATCCTCAGAAGTGGAAAACAACTCCAGCTGAATAACGACACCACGAGCATAGAAACTTCTTAAACGGCAGAGGCGTGCTTTGGCACTGAATAAGCTGGCTTAATTAAAACATGATATGACTTGAGATATCTTATACATCGAACAGTTAAAAAACACACCAGATTATGTCGCTGTTACCCCTATACCAGGAATATATTGTGAGGTCCACAGGCCGTGCAGGGGACAGGACCGTGACAGTGCGGTTCAGTATAGGAGGAAGTCAAAAACAACATGAACGAATGAACTGTGGATGAGATTTACGCTGGATACACATTCTCTGAGCTTTCTTCAGAGCTTTAGGACCTACACCAAAACAAAAAATGAAACAAGGCATCGGTCATTAAAAGTTATAAAAAATATATTGATAACATTTCCTTGTTGAATGCAAAATAATATCCTCGATTAGTTGGTGGACAGCGCCTTTACGCCAAGGCAGGTACAGAGTTCAGGTTAAAATTTAAAAAAAAATAGTGCTTTGCAATCTAATGTCTTGAGCGTCCTCCTTCAAAGGCATGATGTTCCATGTGAGCTGCAAAAGTCAAAGTGATATATGGTGAGTGCACACATGACAAAAGATCATTTTACATTTGGACATTGACTTCAGAATGACTTTTTTTTTGTTTGTTTTTAAATATAAATAAAGCGTAGCCTCAACATTTAAAAACTGGAATAACGAGTCTACAAAATCCTTCTCTGACCATCAGGCTAAGCAGTTCAAACTACGCAATCTAACCTAATGACTTTACATTGTAGCTCATTACAATCTGGGGAGCAAATATTTAACATGTAGTGACAAGACTGGCCTACGTGAATGTGCTATGTGGAGCAGGTATATGGGTCATTTGTCTTGATGTCTTTTCTGCAATGTCAGTACAGCCCCGATTAGCCGACAGCCATGTACACTCCTTAAATTATCCTCTGGCATGATTACATGCTCTGCTTGGAACTACGTCCTTCAAAAAGGTATGCATAGCCCCCGCCCCCCCCCCCCAACAGTCTGACTTGATTAATGATACACAGTAGATTCTGACAAGGCATCTGTAAAGCTTCATCTCATTCCCATTTCTACATCCAAAAGTAGAAAAATAAAATACTTACACTTATAAAAAACAGCTTTAAAAGATACGTGCGGGAGTAGCTCATAGACTTTCCCCAAGATATTCGCTTCGTTAGCAAGAGATGCATCTCTATTCCAGATTTGTACAACATCTTCCCGGTCTCGAACGCTAACACTGACGCCAACAACCTCGTCATCTGGAAAATACAAGGAAACAGAACAGACAGTGAACAAATACTCAGCTATTCGATTGCTACGCTGGGAAAGGGCATATTTCTTTCATCAGGGAGGAATATCACTTCTTCTCCTGAAAACATGAACATAAAATATCGAGCCGTAGCTCACCTGAGGCACAGTAATCCGCAAACTGCTCCCCAATAGTAGCAAGTAAGAGTTCTTTCCAAACTGCAGACTGAAACAAGAAGAAGAACACAGAGGAGCCAATTAATAATTGAGATATTTATATTATAACGTGATATCGACATGTGAAAAGTAGATGAACTGAGCACAAACACCCACAGCGCTTTCTTTTGGTATTTTCATCTTCCATACTCCCCCTTTGGCATTGCTTTCTTCTTCCCTGTTGGTGTGAAGGAGAAAAAATGAATTGATACTCACCATAATATGCACCTGCAGTTTTACATTAAATACATATTTTACTAAAGTCTTATTTTGATGCAAAGATTTTTACATCAGCAGGGATGTAGCACAACGTGGAAGTGAAAGCAGTGCTCTGTTTATTTGAATGTGAAAGTGCAATAAATATATTTTTCTCTAGAATCAATTGTGATGAATAATCGTGATCTCAATATTGATCAAAATAATTGGGCTCATCATTTTGGCCATAATCGTGCAGCCCTAACCTAACTAACCCAACTAACCCTCGTGTATGTGCACAAGTAAAAAATTAAACAGGCACCCACACAAAACTGCTCCATAGCACTACTAAAGGTCAGAAACTCCAAAAGCAAGCTTTAATATGCAATTATTGTCTAACATGTTTAACTATTGGTCTTATAATAATAATAATAACAACGATGTAATGATTCCAAAACATAACAATGTCATAATAAATATATTTTACATCCATTTAAAGTAATTATTACAGTTTTTCCAAAGCAACTGGAGGAAAATTTGTATTACAGTCACTACATTACATGGCATCTACTGCATGAGCAAGAGTCCCAATCTGCCCCCTTTAATATTTACAATAACAGACTCACCACAGTGGCCTCCGTTCTCCACGCATTAAATGATAGCTACATCTCATAGGCAGGGCCGTGACTGGAGGGATGTTGTTGTATACGCTCCAGAACATCTGCAAACAGAAAGGCAGATAGGTGACGCCTACAACATGTTGAAAAGCACTGCATTGCTTTCTTAAAGCTCCTAGAGAAAGTTACCGTTATACTGTGATACAACTGCAGAATTTCATCTGCTATTCATCCAGTTTGTATTTATTTATTTATTTTGATGACAACACGACAGTATATTGAAAGTGACAATAAAGCCAAATGCAAAAAGAGCCACCATGCTAAAAGCAAAGCATTTTACAAGTTGTTTGTACTTTCGCACATCAAATCAAACATGAGCCCAGATTTATAACACTTTGCTTGTCAGTGTATTTTCCAGGTTTTATTATTGTTATGGCAGACGTCCCTCGAACCATATACTCCACCATCAGTGCTCTAAACCAGTTGAAATGTTGCAGAGGGCAAAAAAAACGAGCTTTGAATTTTAGCTTGAATGTCCCAATCAGAAGAATGAACATATTCATATATATATAATCGAAGAGTTTGACTCGCTGTATTTTGTGTGTCTCAGCTTGTTGAAACTGAAACTTTCACTTCTACGTTTACAAAATAATGAGCGATGCAAACAAAACTCCTAGCTTAGGTTTGGCTGTTCTATAATGCCCATCTTTATATTCAAATATTTGTACTTGACAGACAGCAAGTTTCAATCTTGAGCTCGGGAATCTGGTGATGACGGGACAAGCCTTATGCTTAGTTTACTTTCATTTAAAGTTCCCATGACAACAATACGCTGACTTTTCCTTAATGTAATACAAGCCATCAGCGCATCATATCTAAAGGCAGTGATGTACGCACTGCATCATACAGTGTAGAGTAGACCCCCGGACCCCCCCAACTGTGCCTCCTGTCGCTTTAAGTGCCAATGAACTGCCCATTCCCGTGCACCAAGGAAGCTCTTCTCAGGCGAATTCGACCCTTAGTCAAGTCACGCATTGGATCTCGTTGCTCTTAAGATGATGGGGCTCTTTAAACACCAAATCTCACCTGAACGGTTTGCACGGTGTAGATCTTCTTCAGGTTGGATTCACATTCTGCAGCCGTCGTGCCTGGCAGTGACCTGGAAGAACAAGTGAAAACTGTTTTGACAGTAATGATACAGCCACAGGGCACGGAAAGAGACACGCTGCCAAAACATGGAGGGTCATGGAGGGTAGTGTTTTGTTTTGGGTTTTAATTTTCACTTTTTTTTTTTTGAACCATAGTTTCTTTAGGCGTGCACTTTTGAAAGTTCATCATTCATATTCCAAACTAGTTTTTGATTAAACAGCCCCAACAACAGCGCTAGATGTACCTACATTTTACAGACACCAATCTTAATAAGGGCTTCAACTAACAATTAATTTCATTACTGATTCAACTGTCGATTGTTTTTTCTATTCAAATAGTAAAAGAAAATGCCCATCGCCAACTTCTGAGAGCCCAATGTGACATCTTCACAGGGCTTTTTGACCAATAATCCAAAAACCCAAATGTGTTCTGTTTAAGATAATATTAAACAACATGCATCTGAGAGGCTGGAACCAGAGAATACTTGTCACTTTCTGATGGACTAAGACGTTAAGTTGATTATAATGGTTTCAGTCTTAATGGGGTCTGTGGTCTGGGGATTCTTAAGTCTTTTTAAAAAAAAAAAAACTTTCAGGCTTTTTACTCATTAGTGTTTCAAGTCAACACGTTGAGCATAAAAGACAGCTAGTTAACTCTCAGTGTCATCCAGAAACCTTTGCTCCGAGGCAAACTATAAAACAATAAACAAAGCGAACGTGACAGGCAGCATTCCCATAGTCTCATAATTACTCGCCAGGCAAGAGACACCAGAGGCTCTTATTTTGATAAGAAAGTCCAACGTATTACAGTATTGCATCTACAGCATCCTACATGTGTGGCTATTGGAAAAGGTAAAGGCGGTATTCTTTCAGTGGAAATTGGAAAAACAGCTTCAGTTTCAGCCCGAACCCTCTCAGGCTCCCCTGCTGGGAGGCAGAGCTAAAACTAACTTGGAAGTGCGTGTTTCAATACAACAACAAACCGACTACACGTCCGCCGTGTTTACGTAAGAGCCATTGCCTTGGATAACAACGTAGCCGCGACAACCACAACTTTTCCGTGGCGCACGGGACGTAAACAGAAGAAGGTCGTGTTAAACGCAAACAGTCTCCCGCTACATTTGCTCCGGGGAGGCCTGCAGAAAGCTGTGGCCCTGAATTTTAACCCCCACCACCCCCACCCACACCCACCCCCTTCACTCCCGCTCGTCCTGGTCTCTCTAAAACTCGCAGACAACCCGGAAGAGGGGACAAATGTTACCTGTCCAGCCAAAACGTCCAAGGTGAATGCAAAGGCAGCGTTGTCGTGTCGTCTTCTCGGTGTTTCTTTGTGATTTTCTCCAACTCCTTCTCGTCGATGTCAATGTTGTTCTCAGAGGAAACTGTCTGGCCGCTCAGGGCGCCCCTGTCCATCTGTAGACCTGTCTGACCCACAGGAACCGCCATTTCCGGGCGCGGAGAGCTAATGCTTTTATGCCCCGCTGTATGAATGTCCTTAATAAAAACACCCGGTTTTGGCTTTATCTCCAGATACTGAGACACACACTGCCGCTTTTTCCGCCCACCGACTGGTGACGTATCTGCGTCACTGGGCAGAAACGTCGCGGTTGGTCCATCCCAGAGAGCAGGAAAAAGACGAAGAGATCTCACTCTGCCTGGTTTTTCATATCCCAACAGCATCTCGCTCCATCGTGGAAGTAGACTAGATAAATGCTCCTACAGATTTATGGCTAAATATATTAAACTACCAGGCTAGAAAATACGAGATGGCACTGACGCAGGGGTAAACCGTTTTTTTTATTTTATTTATAATTGTTGTTTGCAACTGTATGTTTAGTAGAATTTGGCTTTAAAATATAGGTTACTTTTTCATATGGAGGTCACCGCTGGTGAATGTAGGTTACCACAGGTTCTTAACTGTGCTATGCACTTGTGCAGAACAATACCAACCAGAATGCAACTCTTAATTTAGAGCTTGAACGCCGACACCTAGGCCCACCGATATTTTGGCCAGGCTGTGATGTCAGCTGATATTTGCTTATAACAGTCATTATTTCTGTATCAACATGTAGGCCTGTGTCAGCCGATAAGTAACAGGAAATTCACATTGTATGTCAACCAGAGAGCACGGACAAGTTTATTTCTCACCTGTGAAGTGTCTTCCTATTGTCAATATTAGCATCAGCCTCCAAAATCGTCCAGTTGATTGCATATATATATATTTCCAGACCTTCTTGCCTGTACATAGTTTCTACATAGAAAGATTTGTATCTTTCTGCCCTCTGTGATGTGTATGAGGCAAACCAGGTCAATTTTCTTGTACGCATCACAACTTACATACTAATAAAGCCAAGTTCATTCTGACTCTGAGTTGAAGCATCGTTTTGTCCCCATTATTCTTGATGTTATTTCAATATTGAACTTCATCTCCAGAAACAAGATTTTTTTTTACCTTTCATTGCAAAATGGCTTTCATAGTCCCATGTGTCTTGACCAGGGGGTGTACTGTCTCTAGGGCTAATCTATTGCACATATTGACCCAGCTTGGAGAGCTTGGACAACTTGGCTAGTTGGGGGCCCAGAGCCGCTAGTATTTGTTAAATGATTCTGGGAATTGCACTATTCTTGGTGAAAAAGGTTTTAGTACTTCTACCTCAATATATAGTCAAGAAGTGCACCGAGAACCAAGCAAGCACATCTTATCTGAAAACCAGGAAAGACTGTGTGATCTATTTTCGAGTGATGCCTGTTCTTATTACACACATCTTCGGTCTCAAGGCCATTCTGCCTGTTTTAGGGCACTCAGGTGAAAGTACTGTGCAAGCGCCAACAAGAGAGCTATTGGTGGAGCCCCTTCCCCACAGAGATCTGTCTATCTCAGCTCATCGAGCTTTAGCAGACCTAGCAATGACTCTAATATTAGCACATACCACAGTGTGCAGATATTCTGTTTTGCTATAGTATTTGTTCTTCGGGCATTTAAGCACTCAAGCAAGCAAGAAGAAGTGAGGTCTCAAAGCTCCAGCAAAGCTAAATCTCAGCAAATCTCAGCTGTTAAACACCCGGTTAAATCTTTACTGTGTACGTAACTGCACCAAATCCATTGTTAAACTTAACTCCCCTCTAATCTAATACCCAAACATAAGGATTTCTGTAACTGAAACTGTGTTTTCACAAGCAGGAAATTAACCTATTACTGCCACTTTTAACCATCAACACTGTTACACCACAAGATCCCCAAAACATATGTGTCTAACCTCAACCCCAAACCTAATCAATTTGAACCTACACCAGCCTATTTGATAGTTGGACCCATTTGACTGATCCAGTGGTGTTACTGGGATTCAGAACTTGCTTCTTTAAGTATTCCTCTGGACTTGATTGGATCAGGCTCTGGCGTGGCTACAGGGTCATATATGGAAACCTGGCCAGGTTAGCTGTGGTCTCATTTTTTTGGTCCTGAAACAAGTGTGAATTCTCCAAACAAGGACAATGTTTGTCTGTAAGACAGCATTGATGGCTAATGAGTCTGATTCTTTATACGCTCATGGTGCTCCTTGGAGCTGGCTGCAGGGGGTGCTGGTGACTCACTGCAGCAGCAGGTGCAGCTTGCAGCCACGTGATGGCAACTGTAGTTCAAAGTACACAAGTACTGCTGAGAGCAAGATTTTTATTATTGAGAGACCTGTAACGTAATAACATGACATATTCTAGGTTATTTGGGGCTGGGGTTTCTTTATCCTGAAAAGCCATATTGCAGTTAGGCTGTGCTTTTCAAGAACACAGATAACCTTTTATTTTTGTCTGAGCTCAGAAAGCAAAAGGTCTCTTCAGCTGTTTTTAAGCCACTTGTAAAATCCTCTGCCAGTTCTCTCAAAGGCATCAAATATAACCCTCTTTGTCAGACCCACTTTTCCTCTGCATAATTATCTTCTGATATAATACCATTCTGCACACCACCGCTGTGTTATTCAACTATTTACCTTATTTGAACCTGCACTGTTAGCTCTATCTGTGCCAGTCTCTCACATCGGCTACAGCTGTGTGATACCTTTCATTCTAAATTGTGGCTTTGGGAGAGCTTAAGTGGCGTATCGCCCAGTAAAACGTTTCATTTGGCCTCTTATAAAGTTGAGACAAACGTCAACTGAATACCTGTTATGTCTAGGTTGACTTATAAAAACATAAACATCTGTCACGAGAGATAAAAACAGAATTCCTCGAATTCACTGATTCAAGTATGAGTCAAATGTGTTTATTTTAAGCGCATGGTGCAGAACAGAGAACCAAGGTTATTGAAGTCCAACCTCGTGTTTATTTGGCACATTATAAATGGGAGATATAATGACAGCATCTTTTAGTGTGAAACACTAGACATGAATTACAATGCATGTAGTGTGTTGCATATAGGCACAATGACCTATGACCTATGAATCATGTATGATTAGGTTAAGTATATTCTTTCATCATTTACCACTATTTCTCTTTATTTTTGTCTTTCATATTATATATTATGGTGTGTGTGTGTGTGTGTGTGTGTGTGTGTGAGTGCATATTTGGGTCAAAATATTTGTCTTTAATAAGACTATAATTAAGTGTGCCTGACTCTTATAACACTCCTATGATTATTATATAATCGCATTAATCCTGTATTTGCAGTATTTTCCTGAAATGTTTGATCAGAGCCCTTTTTTACGACCTGCACATCAAATATTGTGCAACGTTAGGGGACGTCTCATGTCATCAGTGCGTGGAGACAGACTTCCTATAGATTGCAATAGGCAAGTACCGGCAGATGAGACTCCTGGCTGATCCCAGGCCTGCGCTCTACATGCAAGCGGACGTGCGTCGCATGTGGGGTTAGACGCTGCTGCTGTGTGAGATCCACCGACGGACCCACACTGGCGCTCCCATCCTCCTGCGAGCTGCCGACCCCCGCTCAGCTTTGCCCCAAACATGTCCGCTTCTGTGTAGCCCGCGGGCTATAAATATAGCTGCTGTTTGGGCTGGCGTTGATGAGGCGGTGGGTGCGTAATTGCGCCATGCTTCCGCGAAACACTGTCTGTTCTTTTATTCCCCGAGACGACCGGCAGACCTCCGCCATCGGTGGAAATTGAGATGTGTTTCCCGAGCCGCTCGTCTGCTGAACGGATGCCCTCCGAGATGGCGTGTAAACCTGAACCGGGCTGCGTCTGTTCGGCTGAGACCGGGACCACAGACTGGGACGTTTTTTGCACCGGACTCCTGTGAGATGAAGGACAAGAAGAAAAAAAAGAAATATTGAATGCTTTTTGTTTGTTTGTTTGTTTGTTTGTTTTTTTGGTGGGGACCACAGCGCGTGGATGTGAGCCGATGTTGAGCGGATGCTTCATGAGTGGAATTTATTCCTGAGTGGGGTTTTTTTTCTCTGTCAAAGGGGCGGCGGATCGTGTTGATTTTGTTTTTGCTTTCAGCCCCGGCAGGATACAACCGCTCGCCGATGAATTGATGTGGGGATACACGCTACCTCGGCTGCATAGATGGCAAACACGAGTGAGTTCGGGGGGAGCAGCCCGTCCTTACAGAACTATGCGTCCGCGGCCTCTGCGGTCAAGCTGGCCTCCCTGGGTCTGATCACGGGCGTCAGCCTGCTGGGCAACGCGTCGCTGTCGCTGCTGCTGCTGAAGGACAGCTCGCTGCACAAGGCTCCCTACTATTTCCTCCTGGACCTGTGCCTGGCGGACGTGGTCCGCTCCGCCGTCTGTTTCCCCTTCGTGATGGCGTCGATCGGCGGCGGCTCCGCCTGGCCGTACAGCGCGCTCAGCTGCAAGATCGTCGCCTTCATGTCGGTGCTCTTCTGCTTCCACGTCGCCTTCCTGCTCTTCTGCGTCAGCGTCACCCGGTACATGGCGATCGCCCACCACAGGTTTTACTACAAGCGGATGAACCTGTGTACGTGCGTGGCGGTGATCTGCATGGTGTGGACCCTCTCCGTGGCCATGGCGTTCCCTCCGGTCTTCGACGTGGGCACCTACAAATTCATCCGTGAGGAGGAGCAGTGCATCTTCGAGCACCGCTACGTGAAGGCGAACGACACCCTGGGCTTCATGTTGATGCTGGCCGTCATCGTGGGGACGACCCATGTGGTTTACATCAAGATGCTGTGCTTCGTGTACGACCACCGCAAGATGAAGCCGGCTCAGCTGGTGCCTGCCATCAGCCAGAACTGGACCTTCCACGGCCCCGGAGCCACCGGGCAGGCCGCCGCCAACTGGATCGCCGGCTTCGGCCGCGGACCCACCCCGCCGACGCTGGTGGGCATCCGGCAAGCGTCGCACCTCGGCAACAGGAGGCTGCTGGTGCTGGACGAGTTTAAGATGGAGAAGCGGATCGGGAAGATGTACTACATGATCACACTGACCTTCCTCATCCTGTGGGCTCCTTACATAAGCGCCTGCTACCTGAGAATATTTGTGCGCGGGGCTCCGGTCCCGCAGCTCTACCTGACCGCCGCGGTGTGGATGAGCTTCGCCCAGGCGGGCGCGAACCCCATCATCAGCTTCCTGTTCAACAAGGAGCTCCGGATGCGCCTCAGAGCCTGTTTCCCCTGCTGCCTGGGGACACAGACCCCCATGGAGCCATACTGTGTCATCTGAACCCGCAGCAGCCCCAGAATATATACTGCCAAAGACACATTACATCTTGATCCAGAATGTAGGCCTACATAGACTGGTCCCCACACAGCAGGCAGGGATGTTGAGGAGGGTGAACCCACTTCAGTGCAATTTACACACATCTTTATTTGTGACGAGGGAGAAGAGTTTACCCACTATTCTAATTTAAAAACCTGAATCTGACGTGAAGTCATAGAGTCAGGGCAGTTAAAGAGTCATATTAAGGGATAGAAGCATAATGTGATGCTTTTATAGACATACAGTGTCCCCAACTGGGCATCCTGGTTTTGATTTACACCTCTGCATGCCTACTGTAGGTGACATTCTTTCCAAATGTAGGGTATAGCTTCTATGATGGTCCTGTGTCATAATATGTCCTACCTTTGGAGACATTTCTCATGCCCTATACATCAACCTTATTTGGTCCACTACATATATTGTCCATGAATGTCACTTGGGCTATTAGTTTGTACATTTTGAAATTACACCCACTTGAGGTGGTTTTGCCTTTTTTTTGCAGAACCGAAGCCTGAAACACAGCAGAACTATTTTATCAGCTGATTAGAGATCAGTGTCCCTAGCATCCGTGACACACTTGGTTTCTAATCGTTTGGATAACGCAAATGAGACCCAGATCTCAGTATATTTTTAATGAGGACAAATGTCACATTTGTAAATACTGTAAAGCCCCCCCCCCCTTTCTTTCTGATTTTTTTTTAACCAGATATGTTGTGTATTTCATAATCTCTTAGGATTCCATGTGTCGAAAAAAGGTGTTAAAACTCACTTTAAAAGGTATTTTGCAAAGTCCTCTTCTTCTTCATGGGCCAGTTGTGTTGAGCAGTGGGTGGATTCACATTCCCTGCAGGATATACAGATATCATTCTTTTTTCTAACAACATGGACACTGGAAATGAAATTATTTGGTTCTTTGGAAAGGATCTTTGCATTGTTTGTATTTCTTAGCAAATAAATAAGAAATGGATGATAAGTTGTTTGGACTCTGATCTGTTTTTAACATGATGCCTTTTCTTGACCTGGCTCTGCTCTTGAATGCATCTCAGGTTATATCTTTAAATGAAACCCCCACCCACTGATGTGTATTTTGTGTCGTTTACCTTTTGTTAGCATGCTCAAATGTTTAAAGATAAAGTGAGAGTTGCACCCAATATTTAATCAAATTGGCTGCGAAATCAACACAGACATTGATGTCTTAGTGTTTCTATTGTGGACGTCTCCATGTCAGGGCCATAGCTACACCAATGTCATGCCCTTGGTATTTATTCTGGGACTTTTGAGGTTTTAAAGGGGCACTCCAGCAATTTAGCATTACACTTCCGTAAAGTCGGGGGACTCACAAGAGACAGATTAAAAGAAGAATGGTCAAAACTGAAGCAGCAGAGGCCGAGATATGTTGATTCCAACGGGCCAGTTTCCCATAAAGCAGCTGGATAGCGTCTAAATGCCCACTTCTTTCAAACCCCATACAGTTTGTAATGGCCAAGCCCAAGCCAAGACAGCCCCGATGACACCTTTCAGACTGAACATATTAAAATTCTTGTGTGGAGAAGGCTTTGAAACTGCATTTAGACCTGCAAGTTAGGAAGTAAAATATAAATGAGCATTTAACGGCATAACAAATTGCTTGTACCTGCTTGGTTAAAAGGTGAGGTGTGGTGAAGTGTGATGTTCATTGTTTTAAACAGAGCGCTTATTAAACAGTTAATTAGATTTGTTTCAATAGGCTGTTTTTCGTGGGCACCTGCTTTTTAATCAAACTCCCTCAAACCCTGACCCCCTCCTCCCTCCTTTAGGCCAGCAGCAGGCTATTGATTCAGCTAATTGCCGTCTCATTCATTGACGTCAGCCTCTATTACACCAAAACCGCAGCTTTTAAAGGTTGAGCAGTTCTCCCGGTACAAACTTTAATCACTGAGATTTAGTGAGGTGTTTCTGAGCTCCGGCCCCTCCGTCACACAACCACCGAGCTCCTCAACCTACCGCCTGCCCTCGGCGCATCCGTAACCATTAGCATCGCGACATGCCTGCTTGCTCCTGACAGCTGGCTGTGCTCTGCTACCTGCGTGCTGAGGTTTCATGGTGTAATTGCTGTGGCTCCTCACCTGCACACGGTCTCGTGCAATGCAAATGCATGTTGGGTATTTTTGGTACGCCGTGTTGCCTGCGGGGCACGCAGGCTCCGTTGTGATGCCGGGGAAATGGGACTCTCTTTGCTTGGCTTTGCACTGCTGGATCTTTTATTGGCCTCTGCAGTCGTTCTAACTACCAAGCAACTACGATGACCTCTGGCCTCCTCACTGGGTTTTTCCAAAATACAATTTGGGTAGCTGGAAATGTAGCTTTTGTGTCATCTGGGTCGGGTATCCAAACATTCGGAGCTGTTTATTAACTTTACTTTCTAAGAAATGATCAAATTTGAAAGAGTATCCTGTCGATTTAGCACTGCACTCCTCTAACGTAAAAAAAAAAGGGGGATCAGAACCAGAGATCTTTTTTATTCCATGCATATTCTCAACATAAACAAAAACAACATAAATACAGTCTCAGCTGAAGGTCCACATGCTCGCTTGTTTCTGGAGCTTTCAGCTGCATCACACAGTCCTCATCAGTGGATTGAGTTTGCTCAATTGCTGCAGAACTGTAGACGCCCAGTTTACTGACTTCATCGATGGTCAAAATAGCCGAATACTCTTCTGATTGATTGATCGACTTATTGTTTCAGCTCTTATTGGGTGACATATTCTTACAGTCACAAGTTTTTTAAGGCTCCAGATGTTTCTTGGTTCATTTTGATAGCCGTATTTCCTATTTTGCATGTTGTTACACTGCTACAGTAAAGTAGAACAAATTCTGCCTGAAGTTATTGAGATGTTAGCAGCATCTGATCCCGCTGACTTTGTATTCCTTTATGTACTCTAGTTGTCAGACTTCCATTATCCGGGGCATTGCCTAATCACGGATCACTCCTCTGAGGATTTTAGGCTGTTTGAATGCTCTCATGTCTACATGTCCATTTCTAAAGTGTAAGACTGATGCGAGTCGTCAGTTTACACATTGAGCAAATCTAATTATAGCTTTCAGCCCTGAACAAATGCTGTGAATCATAGTCTGACGGTGATTAATTTCAAAGCAGTCTCAGTGCTTCCTGCTGCCGAGGTGAATGTGAGAAAAGGCCCGTCTCCCCTCGCCTTTTAGCCCCAATTAAAATGTTCTCGCAGTTTTTATTGTTGCGCTTTGTGGGTTGGGAAAGCAATTAAGCATGAAAAGATGCCGCCATGTGTGCATTTTGGTTATGAGTGGACGCTGAAACTGTAACTTGCGCGTCTCACTCAGCATGTCATTTTATTACAAGTGGAATGATGTGTGTTTCTCCTCGTGTCTCCCCAGAGGGCAGCTGGAAGCTCACCAGCAAACTCAACGGCTGCAGACTGCTGCAGGCAGACACACAGTACAGTACAACCCAGTGTAACAATGAAGTCAAGATTATTCTCATTGCCAAATACAAATATAGAAGAAGGCTTGTTTCCATGTGTATTTCGATTGCACTCAAAAACCCAATAATATATAAATAACAATACTGAATAAAACCAAACTAATCAGAGGAGTTATTCACTCTGAGCCACATTAAAATCGTATCGTTTTTTTTGCTCTTTGGTTTATCAGTTGCTGTGAGGTGTCTGTATGTTCCACAATGCTAAATGATCTTTTTTCAAATGTAATGACTGAAACAGACAAAGCAAATGTAAATGTAGAATATAGTTAATTCTTCAATGAGCAGAGGTAAAGGAACATTCAAGGTCGTAAAGTGGCAAACCCGTGCATTGTATTGCATGTTTACTGCAGAAACTACAGTATATGGTGCAGTCTTGTAATATTTGCCACACATCAGTGACAGCAGGGAGCAGTCATCTTTCCCCACCTGGTATCGTGGTAAATATTTTATTGGCTCTAAACATCCAAGGGGGCCAAGACCAGCGATTGGATTTTCCTTTAAATATATAGTTTAATTTAACCTGAACCGAAAATGATGATGCCTTATTAAATATATATCTTTATTCAAAATAAATTAAAAAAAACAAAACAAAGTGGAAACAGGCTTTTTAAAGGCAGATAGTTACGGTGCAGGTAGCAAAACAGTGTAATGGTAGGTGCTGGTCCTCAGAGGTAGTAGTCCGGATACTTGTATGATGAGAGGCATTTGGATGTCCCCTCCTCTATGGTGATACACGACAGGTTGGGCAGGCAGGGGCAAGTGTGGTGGAGTCTTTTCCCAAAGAAAGGAACCTGGAAGCAGAGGGGACGATTCATTTCATTTTCATCAGGCACGATGGACGCAGTGGAAGGTTTGTTTTTCTGGCCTCTAGTGTGCATTTTAAAGGGGAGGGCCACCACCATGACACCTTCTGTGTGTGCAGGCGAGTCAATGATGTGTGACACTTTGCAGGTGAGATGAGAGCACCTCTGCAGACCAATCTCACCTTGTGGCTCATAGGGTGACAGTCCTCTCCTTCCTGCCCCATGGGCGTGCACATGCGCAGGCTGCGGATCCACAAACTCACCGCACAACACATCCCTCCTCCACACTGAGAGTCCTTCTCACAGGCCTACACACACACACACACACACACACACACACAACACAACACACAAGTTTAGATGCTGTGATTTTATTAAGCGTATTAATGACTTCTGCGGACCAAAAGGCTGACTGGTTTTATGGACATGTGGTAACTTTCGACCAACATTTAAATCTTAATGTACCAACAATTTACAGCTAATGTTTAATGCTGTACTCCAGTTAATGTAGTGAATTCCTTATCAGGTTTCTCATTATTAACTTTATCATTTTCTGTTACTATCAGCTTTGTATTATGAGACCATTTCAGTTTCAGGTTTGACCATGTTCCAAGTTCACTGGTGTAACTGGTGCTATGTCCAATCAAAGGATAGACGTAATCGATAATTATATAATGCACGCATGCATGTGATGTTATGTAATTAAACACAAGTGTGTGATAATTATCAGATTAACAGGAAAAAAAACGGTGTTACCTTGACAGTATATTATGCTAATGGAAGTGTTATTACACCATTAGTCGTCTCATACCTCAATGAAACCCTTCAGGACGGGCGGTGATTTATTGTTTGGAGTGTCTGGAGGGGAGGCTGAGTGACAGCTCTCACTTTGGATGAGAGGAAGGGAACACGAATGAAGAGGAACGGAAGTGATTCCATGTGACAGACGCGGATGAAAATCACTTTCTGTTTCATGGCTGTACGCTCCTCTCTCAATCCACATCAGCAGCACAGTGTGAGAGGGTTGTTGTGACAGCGGCGGGTGTTTCATTAGCAGGTTGTGGCCATGAGTTATTACGTTCATGGAATTATGTAAATCCTGACTCAGATAGGGCAATCGTTCAAAGAATAAGTTTGCGGCGTCCCTGGTGGGTTGCTATAAACTGATATATATTTATAGATAAACTTATAGATGCGCTGCATTTGTCATTTTACATTCTAACAGCCCTTCATGCTTTTAGAATCCGTGAAGGTGCCTAATTACAGACTATGTGTGGCATCTCTGACAATTATTTTATTTCACAGAAAAAATATATAGATTTTTGGCAAGTCTCCTAAAAATATACATATCTCGACACAATACTGTATAAAGATTCATTTTCAGTACAGGATTTTTTTTTGCTTAGCTGAACGATTAAAGTAAAACAGTAAAATTTAAATTCTTTACATAATAATTTGAAAGAATAATAAATAGTTCTAAACTGGGGGAAAAAATTGGGAGGAATGTTACAAGGCTTTGGTCTAAGCATGAATAAGACATGACATAAGCACACATACTGTAAAAGTCTTTTTCCTGCAGCGTCGTTTTATATACGTATTCTGTATGTACTTCTCCTTTACTGTAATATTCTCATTTCTTTCTGTTTCTTTCATGTTGAAGATTTGACTTTTGTACCAATGTATCCTCCATTTGAAGTGTTAAAAATGACTGCATTCTTGGTATAACTAATGCAAAATTGTTGCCATTCAGACCGAGGAAAACATTAAACAGTGCACGTCAAGCAACAAGAAATCAAGCAAGCACTGGTTCTGCATGTTACCATCACACCGAGAGCTGTCCACTGCCCCCCTGAGGTACCGACTCGTTTGCTCCCACTTACCCCTGTGATGACTGCTGAAGATCCGTGGGACACCCACAACAGGGAGAAGAGCAGCAGGAAGAAGGACCTCATGATGAAGAGTCTTTGTGCTCCCGCGCCCTCCGGGATGAAAGGTAAGGATGCCGAGGCTGTCGGACCTTGCTGCATTTGCATGTGTCAGACCGCAGAGACAAGTGGCCTCCAAACTCGTGTGTTGAGGGGCTGGCAGAGGTTTATAAACCCAGCCCGCCATTCAGAAACTCTGTGACTCACTCACACCAGCATCGCATCACTGGGGGGCTACAAAGAGAGAGAGAAAAAAGACCAGGGTAAACCTTAATGTTAACAATGCCCCTGCCTGTCATTTTTTTCTGACAATGCTCTTTTCCTTTACGATGAAGTCACATTTTCATACCAAACCAAAGCTTATATCACACTTAGATGTGCTAAAGATGCTCTAAATCAGCGCAGACATATTCATTGTGGCATCCTGCTACATTCCTAGAGTCTTTTTTTCCCCTCCTCAGCTTTTCAGACACCAAGGCCACAGTTTTTAATTTATCCTTTCAAACCCACTCATAACGGCGTTCGCAGTGAAAGCACTTGGCTTTCATCGCATGAGGCCACTGTACTTATGAAAATAAATATACTCAAGTGATACAGTCCACTTATTATCTCAAACTGTGATTTCTGATTGTTCTTACAACAACGGTCACTCGTTGTAGTGAGTTTCATTATGGTGTATAATGTAGATTCCAAGTCGTTTCAACTTGACATACGCACCCTGGCCTAACCCTTCAGTGTGGTTGAATGCATGCTTGATGGTCTAGTGCCATTCATTAAAGTCCAATTACAATAAATCTCAGGATGAGCACTCTAGTGTCCTGACTCCAAAATAGTGGTGCTGACACAATGAATCAATTAATTGCCAGAAAATTACACATCAACGGTTTGGTAATCAATTTCTCTTTTAGGTAATCTACCCAGGAAAAGTTCCAAATCTGACACGGAGAAACATTTCAAAGAAATAGGGATGGGCCGAGGGAGCAACCTGTGGAGCCAGAAAGTAGTGCCGTCGCCTGAAGTCAATGTGTTTGGGAACATTGGCACCTCATGTGTTGCAGACTGACATGGCCTATCAACACTTCTGAGCTAAATCCATCTTCATCACAGCTTGGCAGAGTGACACTGACAACTGATTCACACAGGAAGACAAGAATCCAGCGTGCGACAGTGACCCATGAATGCCCCGTTTCGTCTCAACTGTTAGGTGGAACAATGGAAAGTTGGGGCACATTTAAGAGCAGCAGCAAGTTGGTCACATCTGTGCGTAGCATAGTCAGTAATAGCAGCTTCACATTGTTCGGTTTTGACAGGATTTACTGGTAAACTGACTGCTTCCTAAAGATCTAAGAGACCTACTAGGTTTATATTCTTCAAGAACAGACGTAAAGTGAGACAAGAGATTGTTACAAAAGTCCACTTCACTGGAGATGAAGACATGAATGATTTTCTCTAAATCTTGTCTGGACCTCTAATTCCTACTGTTTGTTGGAGATGATAAAATGCTTCCTTAGGAAGCTCAGATTTAAGTCTATTGAAACGCCAAGATTTCTAACTTGGGTTTTCGTCTTTACAGTTCTGGAATCAAGCTGAGAAATAACTTAGCGTGTCCTTCTTGTTGACTCGACTTCAGGATTGTCTTTATTTAACTGAAGGACATTTCACTGCATCCAGCTATTTATTTGCATTAAGCACAAAAGAACCACACCATTCGCCGCAAGAGCTAAGTACATCTGGGTGTTGTCTTGCATGATTTGGCTCAGAGGACACAGGTTGAATAATAGAGGCCCAAGAGTCAAACCCTTCACATGTCATGCTGATCGAACTCTGAATTATCATCACCAGCTGCAACAATATAGCCTCTGCCTTTGAGATATAATCTGAACCCACTTTTCTTGTCTATCAACTAGAATCCAGACAATGTGCTGTGGTGGCTGTAAAGGTAAATAGAACAGCATATATACCCTCTATTACTTATCATCAAGGTAATGTAATAGTCAATAGTATTTTAGTGAGTGACGTAAACCACGACCTCCAGTATTATCACCATTGCTGCCACAGTGCCAAAATCTTTAATGACTTGGCATGCGTAATCTAAATCTGGTCAAAAGACTGCACGCCAAATGACTTGACAATCCCTGGACCATTTTCTGTCTTAGAGGAGCTTTGCACTCAGTTGTTTCACATGCTGTTCTGAAGTGAAGAGCACGGTTAAAGCCTACAAACAACAGAGTAAACACAGAACAGCAGCCAAGCGGCCTTAAAACAGAGAGACTGTTTGAACAAAATGGATCCATCTGGTTTGAAGTGAAGCTGCATCAGTAAAATCAATGTTGGTTCACTGCCTCAAGTGATTGCTAGTTTGAAACTCCATGGCAACACGGAGGTTTTTCAACTTTTTCCTGTCATGATGTGTTTAAATTCTTGTGTTTGCCACATTCAAACAACTTGAGCCTTAAAGTTTATTTCCACAGTGAGTCATAGAATGATGCCACTGCCTCTGCCTTGTCTTTCGCAGCTGATAATACCGAGTCACAGCTTAAGCAATGAGAGACAAAGAGTGGGACAGCGCTTTGTGGTGTTTTGTAATCTTTAGGCAGGGTGGGGATGGAGGAGGTGCGGGGGTTGAGAGACACGAAGAAAGCATCAAGACGGGAGTTCTTGGCACCCTGACAGACAGGATTGACATCCTCGGCTACTCAACGTGCCAACAGCGATTACTGGCTCCCCGGACCCCCCCCCCCCCCCGGACAGCATGTTGTTTTCACACTAATGGTTATGATCTTATGAAGGCAGACGTAGTGCTCACATCCTCGACAAAAGACATTTCCCTGGGACCCGGCAGAGTCCAGGAGGATGAACCATGTAGTTTCCCGCTGGAAATGCAGAGACATGTTGGGTTTCGCAGACTGCAGTCACTCACTCATCCTCTGATTCTGTCCTTCTCTGCCTTCTCCAATCTCATTTGCTCGGCATCCATAAACATGTGAGAGGAACACATGCCACGAGATTATGGGGTTGTGGCAAACATCAGATTTCTTTCTGCCAGGGCATGTCATCTGAGGATCAGCCCCCTTCGGATGACATAATGTCCCTGCATCGTGCTCCCAGCGGGCCTCCTCACGTATTTTGTGCCACACATCATGCCAGCATCCCTCGCTTGCACATAATCTGCTGGGGGGTTTTTTTTTTCCCTCTCTCTATCTATTACATGACCCTCTTGTACAAGGTCTCATCTTGGCTGAATCCCGGGCCCCCACCTGCTGGGACAATGCCAGAGAAGAGATTAGGGAGGAGTATGGATGAGCGTGTTGTCTATGCCTCTTTTTTAGTGTATAAACCCTGTATGATAACATATAAAGGCAATTACATGCAAAAAGGAAAAAAAAAAACACACCCCAAGAGCTTATAAAGTAATCCACAGTGACGACTCATGAATGAAAAATTCCTCTTCTTTCAGAGGTTGCACCGACCGTCATGCCTCTTCAGATTCACACAATCTTTGCAGAAAATTAACATTCTATCAAAGCACCTCAGAGGGTGCCTCGCCTTGCCCACCACTTATTACTCTTTCATACAGTAGCACACTGGCAGAGCATGAATGTTGTCCTTGGCTGTTGAAATAACAGCTGAGGACTGCATGTACAAAAACCGAAGGACACGAGTACAGCTGCAAATCATGTGTCATTCTGAGCCGCTCATTCAAGGTGGCGAAGTTCAACACTGACGCCGGTTTGCAAGACATTTTGCACCCGGCAGGTGTGCTAAACCAAAAGCAGCATTTAAAAAAAAAAAAAAACGGTTTCATCTAATTTATCTCTCATCCTCTCTGATAACTTTAGATGCATAAGGGTTGTTCCCACACATGGAGGAGCAGGGTCGCAACATTATAGACAAAAGGGGTTTCTGCTGGATCTCATTGCCTCTTGTTGACGTGAGCATGATTTCAGTCCCATTGAGATGTATTCATGACATCCACAAACGGAATACATTTTACATGGAGTACAACACGTGTCATTTGGTCTCCATCATATTTACTAAAAAAACCCACTGCAGTCTTCCATCACCGCACAAGGTCATAGCTAATCCATCCATGGAGATGTCCTTGCTTTCGTGCCTTCATCCACAAAGGCTTCCTCACGCAGCCTTCATCTATTCTATGTGACAGTCGAAAAGTAATTTCCATTCTCTCTGTCAGAATAGCCCACACTTTTGCATCATCTACAAATCCCATCACAACTTGACATAAAAAGAGACTTTTGTATGCCGTAATGGGAGCTGTTGGGGTTCTCACAGAGCAGCTTAGAAATCATCCCATCATGTTTAGACATTATGCTAATTTGCTGGAGGTCAAGATTAGCTTGGTCCAAACAGTGAGAGCTGAATCAGAGCTGGAGTACAAAGGGCACAACAACATTTCACAGGTAGAGTTATCTAAGAAATGTTATTTCAAACAAAAATGAGCAAGAGAAAGGTAGCAACAGCTCTGATGGCCTCAAACAATGAGGGTCCTGCTCTGAAATGTGCGACTTAAAGTTTGAGTTGACCAACTATGTGTAAACCCATCACTGAGTTTGGTCCTTCTGAAGTTTTTAGTAACTACTAGCTGGCTTCACACCAGTGATTTACTAAATCCTGTTGCAACATCACCATTAAAGAAATGTCTTAAGCTTGCTTCGTGCTTTCCGCATCTGCGTGTCCAAGTGTCCGAGTGTCCGCGAGGGTCCATGTGACGTAAACTGAGCGACGAGTACTGCTGATGCTTCCCCTTGTCGATGCTTCTCACCTCTTTCACCAGTGCATGTATTCCCCGTCCTTGGCCCTATGCGGTCTCATCATGCGGTCGCAAATTATATTTTCTCTTTTTGCCTAATTCTTCTTGTTCAGCCAAAACCAGACCGCCAGACCGACCCTCAAATGCAGTCCACAGCTGTGCGCAGACGCGGAGCGCGGAAAGTATTACTGATTATTACTGAATTTAGTAATGTGTAAAGTGTTTGCTAGTGTTGAGTGTTCCACCTATGTTGTGTCCGAGTCATGCCCTCACCCCCCTTTTCTTTTTGTTTTCTGAGTGATACTTCAAACTCAGTTGAAAAGTTCAAACTAAGTTCAGCTTTAAGGACAGGAAGTACGTTAAACCTGCCTATTCTCCGAAAAGGGAACAGACGTCCTGTGACAGGACAGCCTGTTCTCATACATTCTGCTAAACCGACGTCTAGGTGGCGTGAAGACCAGTTTAGGTTTATGCATGTGCCTGACACCCTACAAAGTGTGAAATCACACTCTTGCAAAGCAGGGAAGATGAGGTATTCGCAAAATGTGGTTTATGGTCATATGGTGTTGTTATGTTTCTCAGAAAATAAACGTTTTGAACCCCTGACCCCTTGGAGGGGGGTAAAGGGTACAAAAAGGGAAGACAGAGGAGGTCGAGGGCGCGTGTGCGACTTTGACTGACTGCTTAGGTTTTTGCCTTGGTTGTTCGTGAGACTTTGTTACCAAATTGTTATATTTTCTTCCTTTTTGAACATTTTTGTATCCATTTATTCTTTTTGTTAAAACTCCAATAAAATTGGGTTGTACTTTGTACACTCTGAACAAAGTCCTGTGTTGCTCCTCTCTGAGATCATCTAGGTAGCCCCCCCTCAGGTAAGAAGACTCCTCTCCTTGAGATATGCTGACAGTAGATAATTTGGCTTTGATTGATGAATTCTAAGGAAGCTGCTATGTATATATTATGATGTTTAACATGGAAGGACATGTTAAATAGGTTCAACTCAGTTGTCTGATGTTTTGCTGCTGCTTTGGATTGTTTGGAGATTACTGTTAAAGTTTCTAAATAGTTGGGACACAGGGAGGGATTTCCTAAATTTATCTCTAAATTGTGTATTAGGGATTTGGGCATTTGAGGCGGCCCAGTGTGAAACCAGGCGAGTGTCTGCCACCCTTCCGTGTGGACCTCCCTCAGTATTGATCTTTTCCTTCAGGGTCTTACTGGGGTACCACCAATCTTCAAACACCTATCACACACAGATATTCCTGCTAATATCCGGTCGTTGGCACATAGTCAACTATATAGGCCTCATTGTTATGATATTCCGGGAACGTAACCAGGCTCCCTCAGCAGGCTAAGACGGTCTTGCGTATAGATTTTGGGAGTCCGTTGGAAAACCTAAAGATTAGGTCGTAGGACAGCCGTCACTCAATGTGATATCCGCGTTGGGTGGGGGTATCGGTTGTAACACCTAAGAACCTCTTCACTAGGAAACATCTGTAGCGCCGACTAATTAAAAGTAATCAACTATGTAAAGTCAAAGTCACTGTAGCATCACAAAATCACTGAGCTTTTTACTGAGAATTAGCTAGTTTTAGGGGGGCAACATATTAAACTTGACCGCCAATCCTGTGTAAATTTAGGTTTGTCTTTGTTTTATTTTTGTATTCATACATCGCATGATGCTAGTTTCTCTGTCTAAAAGGATGTAGTGTGCAGCATCAGCAACGTTGAAATTTGAACGTATTGACGTGCATTTATGCAATATCTTCATATCTCAATGGCTTTTCGTTCATTTCCGTGATTGGTGATAGTTTGATCATCGCGCAAACCCATACAGTGATACTGATACAGCAAATCACAGGCACATTATATTGCAGCTTCAACAAGATGATGATCATGTGTCGGCAGCGTTGTGCTGATTCCCACTGACAGATCCCACCGTCTCATAACCATCTCACGACAAAGCAGTTAGATGCATGACACACATAAGATTATGTGTTTGCCTTGCACACATGATGGCTTATATTAAAAATGTAAGTGTAACATAAAGGGCACTAAATAGCCCACACATGTCTTTATCAGCAGTTAGCCCTGTCCCAGCAGCGTCAGTTTGAAACTGATGAGCTTTTGGTCTTCCTGTGTGGAATTTGTATCGTTCGTGTCTCTTTACACTCCAAAGACATACTGGCAGAATAAAGACTTTCTTATAGAAACATGACTGGTTTCACCTTAGGGCTTTGCTTTATTTCTTTGAGTCTTCAGGACTCTATGCTCTATGTGAAAAGTGTGTGTGAGGTAGAATCGTGTATGTCGTACGGTGATGTATGGCGTGTAAACGTGAATACTGTGTATGTAATCCGTGTATGTAATCTGTATATGAATATGACAATATGATGATGAAATACTGCAGTGTACATATTTTGCAATATGATATTTTAGGGACATTGAATATATATATATATACGAAAGCCTGAGGCAACGTATGCATTTAAATCGGCAGACATATTACATATATCTCTACTCACATCCATATCCACCTATCTATTTACATATTTGAGTGTCTACATATAATAGAGAAGCTGTTGAGAGTACAAAGAAAGATTTGCAGCTATTCACTGTGCATAAAGCATGTGCTATTCAAAATTCAATGTGAGTAGGGTCTGCAATTATCTTCTGTCTGTCTGTCTGTTTTTTTTTTTTTTATGCAGAGAGAAAGTGGAGTGAATGGTGCTGCTACGTTCCAGTGAGGTTCATAGCTGTCTGGGTGAGTCAGCTGATTTGGCTCTTCAGCAACAGACAGAAATTGCCAAACCAAACACACCTTTGTGTCGGTTTGATATGTGTATTTACTTTTAAAGGCCTATGCTGAACTTTAGGGAGATTGGCCACCTTACCCAGTGTGTTCTGTTGCATGTGAAAAGACTTCTATAGCATGCAGATTCTGTATCTCTGAAAACAAAATGTCGTTCATAATTGAGCTCACTAATGATGAAGACTTTGTTAGCGATGTACACAAGTAAACAAGGCAGGCAGCTTTAGATGTCTCATTAAGTTAAAAAGGACAGCCAGTTAAAGATACAGACATATGCTACAGACGCTCATTATTTCACAACAGCTACTTGACATGCTGTATTTTAAGGTCTTGCACGCCACCGGAGACGCTGAGGTGATTTCGGCGCCATCACATGTTGTGCGAGGTCGACAAACGGGCCAAGCTCTCAAAAAGTTGAAGTAGCTTCTAAAAAACACAACTTCAGAAAGGTTTATATGGCAGAAATGCATCAGAGGATATTACAACTTTCATATTCTGGTTTTGATCTCAGCTCTGACAACTCTCAGATCGGTCCTGACAACAATGCAGGATTCATAAATCATCATTACAGTAGGTGAAAACACTGGTCAGAGCCGGACCACGACATGATTTGTAAAGGATCCTGCAGAGCTACAACATGTGGGTTGATTGATATTCGATGGAGGGGATGACTGTGAAAACCACGCATTTCAGTGAGCCTGGGCTCTGTTTGCGTAGATAACAAATGCGGCATTATGCATAGTTCAGTGAAGGTGCGCCACACAAACTCAAAATCATTTCAAGGAATCAAATTGATACAGGATAGGAATAAGAAAAACGCAAATCAGTTCAAAAGAGCAGTCAATGTCTGTCGAGCTTCATATTTGATTAAAGTATTGTTGCTGACTCATACTCTAGCCAGTTAAGAAAACAATCTGACCACAAGGTGAGAGCTGTCCTGGAGCTTTTAGTCGTATCCCTTTATCTTCACCAGCAGAGTTTTCCCAGTTCAGGAATGTTCTTTGAAGCTTTCAAGCCAACATGGACGAGAAGAAATTATAGTGCTAAAAATTAGAAATCTGAACATCTGCAATTCCTTGACAAGTCTGCTCAAGACGAGCATATCATATGATCGAAAGCTCCAGAACGGCTACTAAACAGACCTTTTGGGGTGTTAGCATTCCTCATTTTACGCGAATGAGTTCTTAAACTTTCGTAATGGAAGGGAGAACTCAGATGAACCATTAATGCTTCCTCCAAGAGGGAGATCTCCTAAAGAAGAATTGCCATGAATAAATACCACAACATAACAGCATATAGTGCAAGTTGCAGGTTTCTGAACTTCATTATGTTGGGCACACGGGTGGCTGAGCTCTATATGCGGGAAGATCTGGATGATGTCACAGCTGACCCGTGTATCACTAATGAAGACTAATTGTGCCCAGGGGCTTCATGACCTTATTCAGTAACCAACGAGCATATACATGTGGTATTCCCTGTACCAGCGGAAACAGGACTGCAGTTTCCACATGCTGCAAGTCTGCAAGCTTATGGAAGACGCATAAGAAATGTTACAATCACGCAAGACCACTGCAACCTTGAACATCCAGACATGTTTCTCTTTATCATTGAAGCCACAGAGAAATGATTTTGCATGTCCTACATCTTCTCCCAAGAAGTTTCAAGGCTCATCTCGATCTGGACTGATGGAATGATCTAACATCAGCTTTGACTCCAGCAAAGACACAAGTTTTTGCTTCAAAAAAAACTAAAACTTCAACTAACACCCAGCAGAGTCTCTGAGGCACAAACTAACACAAAAACAACTTGTATATCATCAGAGGGAAGTTTGCTGGAGCTGCAGAATGAGTGTGGGGAGAGCAGGAGTAGGAGTGCAGACATGGGTCAGTCAGTTCCTTCCGAAGATTTTTCTTGTCCAGACAGGATATCAAGATACAGATCTCACGTTAATGCCAGGTGTACATGTGTAAACACTCCTAAGGCTATTTGACAATACGACGATGTATCATCTAACATAGCTGACATAATTCGGTACATGATTTTAATCCGGTATTATAGATAATTTACTTGAGTACCACTAGCATACTGTAAAAATACTCCATTACAAGTTAAAGTCCTGCATTGAAAATGTTACCCAAGTATTATCAGGAAAATGCCCTTTAAGTATCAAAAGTTATTGTGTTCAATGCAGAAGAATGGCCCATGTGAGTGTGTGTAGTATACTTAATATGACATACTGATATGTGTGTACTAATATACAGTATATCATCAGATTATTGTTACTCATGCATTAATGTTGAAGCAGCATTTTGCTCTTGTAGTTGGTTGAGGTGGAGCTAATTTCTAACTGTTTCATATCGAGCTGCAACTAATCTTTGTCTCCGTTATGGATTCATCTGCTGGTTATTTTCTAGACCAGTCCATTTATCGCTTGGCTTGTAAAATGTAAGAAAATAGTAAGAAGTGTCCATCGCAATTACCCAGAGCTGAGAGCGACACCTTCACAGAGTCTTGTTTTGTCCGACCAACAATCCAAACCTCAAAATGATTCAGTTTACCGTGATTTAAGACGAGGAAGAAGGAAAAGCTGATCATCACATTTGGGAAGCTGAAACCATGAAATGTTTTACATTTTTGCATGAAAAAATCACACAATCACAAACAATGAATCAGTTATACTGTTGGGTAGCTACTATAGCTGTCAGATTAATGCAGTGGAGTAAAAAGTACAACATTTCCCTCTGAAATGCAGTGGAGCAGAAGTAGAAGTGTCATGAACAGGGGACACTGTGATTATACTGTATGGTATGTGCCTTAGAAAAGATGTCATTTTAATACAATTAAAGAGCTTTTGATCATCAAATACATGTTCATGTATTTCTTCGCCTCTCTGAGCCTTGGCCCCCATCCTCAGCTTGCTCACTCAAGACAACTGCCCCAGGGTAAGAGAGAAACAGCACGAGCCCTGCATGACAACGAGCTCCCCTCATTAAAGACCTGGCAAACCCCCTCCCTGATGTACAGGAGGTGTCCTGTATAGGAAGCGGAAGATTCCTCCTCCTCCTCCTCAGCCCTCCAGAGGGTCAGGGTCTCTGATGGAAAGCATGAAAGCTGTGACCGGGTGATGAAATGTGTGTTTCTTCTTCTCTATCTGGGAGCCTTGATTGATCTCGTAATGGGATCAGACCCCCGCTACAAAATGTTTTTTTTGTTTTTAATCAATCCTCAAACACATTTGTTTGAGGAGGGATAAAACCATGATGCACGGCGATATCCTGAGATGTTGCGCTGCATGTCAAACAACCTCAACGAGTAAACACACGGCGTCCGTGGGGAGGATTGGCAGCAGCAGTTACTCACATAGATATGCAGACCGGTCCGTAGACGGCTTCGCGTGGCATTAATGAGCGCTGTTATTTACGTGCAGAACGGCAGCAGCTCGGCCTGGCTTCTTAATTACAAAGGAAGCACCACACTTGACTGTGCAGTCATTTGAGAAGGGAACGAAACAACGCAGCAGCACGAAAGGAAAACTGTTGTGTTTGACAACGAGGGACTCTTCTGAGATCAGCTAGCTCAAAAAAAAAAGAAAAAAAGTAGGAATTAGGAATTTACTCATTTATCAAAGTTAAAAGGAGAGTGAATATCGTGCTTTCATCGAGGGGACAGAAGCATGCTCATGTCACGTGTGCTGGTTGTGTAGGCTGACATGTTGGTCCTTTTAATAGGCCTTCACTCTTATAGCACACTTATTTGTGTATTGCTTCACTTATTTGGCTGATTAGACCTCTTTTCAGGACAGCATACAGTCTGAGTAACTTTAGCTCAACTTAAGTTTGAACTCTTTTTTTAGGGTTCTGATTAGGAGTGCACCCGTACATATTAATAATACATTATTCAGCTATGCATAGATAATCTGAACAGGCACGAAATACATCAAATCTTTTGGAGCAAAACAACAATTTAGCCTATAGGCTAAAAACTGTTCAATACTCAGACATTCAGTGTCGCTCATCCTCAATAACTTTCACCAGATTAGTTGCGCAGTGCAGAACAAAGCGTGGCTGATGTCCCGCAGGTGTTATTTTTAGCTCATGATCAGATGCTGAAGCCTGACACTGTGCGCGACTTGACCGAAGGAAACTGAGGAGCTGAAGTTAGGCACCGTCTCAAATGTGCATGACAACAGGCCAAGAGAGCTTTTCAAAGTTTCTAAATGGCTTTCTCTTTTTTTTGTAAAGAAATTTCAAACATCTCCTTTCTCTCATACAAACTATGCAATATGACCCTGTGAGCTTTTGCGGCCCATTTTTTTTATCAATGGCTTTCTCGTCACCAGGGCCCCTGCTGGCCACAGCGGCAGCGCTGATAGACGTTTCACACCAACTTAACATTCATCGAATGTCCACAACCTCCAGTTCATAAAGAAAATCATGCAATACGGCAAAAAGCAATTCTGACTTGTGTTTTTCCACTAACGTCCCTCTCTATTAAAGAGTTACAGTTTTTTTTTAGACTCAGTTTTACTTTTGTTATTTATTATGAAGGTGGGATTTTAAACATCGATAGTATACTGTGTTGTTGGTAACTAAAGTATAAATGGCAGTAGAAAATAATGTGAATACAGATGTGAGTACAGATGTCTTTGTGGCATAAACAGACACAGCTACAGGTAGGTCGCTTTGAGTTCTGATGAAGCTATCCGTGAGAGAAGTCACTCAGCTTTTTGCGTCTCTGTGAATGAAACATAGGAGGGGTGAGTGTGCCGCCGGCTCTGTTTCAGACACAGTGTGACTTCTGCAGCCCAGCAGGGCAGCCTAATGTCGCTGTCACTGCGTCTGGACTTGTAAGCTGCTCAAAGTGCACTCTTTCTCTCCGAGATAAATCATGTACTATTACCATGTTGTGAGTGAATTTTGCCTGCATTCGCGTGTCACGCCGTGTTATTATGTAAGCCGACATTATAGTTGTAGTGAGTGTTTATCAAAATGAAATTATCCAAAATTTATCAATTCCAAGTCGTTGTTTTTTTATCTATAACATGCAGATTTGTAACTTCTGAATACAAACTCTCAATCATAGAAATAGAAAAGTGTAATAACTAAACAATTTATTCACAATATGACGTACCGTTGCAGGCAGATGCAGCATTTCAGGGTCTTACGGGAGCTTACACATGTTGAAAGACATAATGGAAAGACTTTGACTGGTGTATTGAGAAAATGTAGCTTAATTGCATTAAAATCTACCAGCATACGCTCCAATTACTGTACCTATCCTTTACTGGGTCACAGTGGGCTGGAGCCAATCTCAACTGACATTGGGCGAGAGGCGGGGCACACCCCCGACAGGTTGCCAGTTTATCGCAGGGCTGACACACAGTGACAAACAACCATTCACACTGATTCCTTCGGGCGATTTAGAGTCATCAGTTAATCAAACCTGCATGTCTTTGTATAACAATAAAGCTTGTAACATACAATGAACCAAGCCATGAATGATATATTTCAGTGTTTTGCTCAGTCAAAAGGAAAATGTCTGCATGTCTGACACGATTTGAACCATCATAGAATACATCATTTTATTCAATCCATCACAAAAAGTAAAAGAAAAACTTGCAATAATTCCCAGCTGCCCATTCAAACACATTTCCCTTTATTCCCCTAATATTTTTAGAAAGACAATTTCCGCCCTGTACAAGGGCATCACATATATTATGCAAGATGCTGTGGAATAGTACATTGCCTTTCACCTTTTATCTTCGCAGCCAGTTTGATTATCCTTTCATTTTATTCTATTTCCAGGAGATCCGATACTTCACTTTCTGCTCATTTGGGACGAGAGCGTCTTATGAAAGAAATGTTTTTGTCAAGCAGAACATTCTCATCAACAGAGCCTTATTGCATGCCTTACGTGGACGGGCCCTTACACGCGCAAGGTCGACTACGGACTTGTTATTCTTTATTGCTCAAGATGGTCAAGCTGAAATACAGTATAAAGTTTAGTGTAGCATAGCCAGACCTACCCCCACACTGCGCGGAAAGGTCCGGCTCAACCCATCGTCGTTCTGGGATAGGGGAAAGAAAACACTCTGGCTTGTTTGTACTTCTTTAAACCAATCACAATCGTCTCGGGCGGCGCTAAGCCCAGGATGCAGCGACGGTAACCCGGTAACAACAGGCTGCATCCGATGAGTCAGACTATGTGCAGCGTAACGGCGAAGACTTCACCATCTATTCACCATGAAGACACAATGTTCAACATGTGAATATGTAAGTCTGCACATCACAGCTCATTTGTAATTGGCGTTGGGCGTCAGCATGAAAATGAGGGACGTTGAGGATGAAGCCTGGATGTTCCTCAGGCCAACACTCCTAGTTTTCACATTTAACAAACATACAGTACGTTCATAATTAAAAGTACCAGCGCAGTATCCCTGGGAATTACGTCCACATTATACACTTGCTTTCACCAAAGTGCCGGTCGGATGGTCCACTGTGTGTCTGTAATGAGGACTTCACGCAGGAGACTGGAGTTCACCTCCTGTCGCCGACCTGCAGTTTATCTTTGTGTTTTTCATGTTTATATTTCCCTAACCTTGCCATACACAGATAACGTCCCTCATTATTATCCGGGGTTTCGCAGAATCGTCAAAAATCACCTCGGACAACAAGCTTGAAAGCCAAGTAGTGGTCTTAATGACCGTCACTTACTGACGTCCTAAGATGAGACGTATGAATTTGGCGTGAAACCTGAGAGAGAAGCACCCGGGAGCTCCATACTCCTTTAGCCCCCTGAGAGGTGGTGGTGATGGAGGTTGTGGCCAAATCCCTGCTGGGGGCCTTCTGGGCACCTACACCCCACCCCTTCTCCACCATGCCCCCCCCCCCCCCCCCCCCCCCCAGCTGCTCAGACTACAGGGTTGTGTCTGTCCAAACAAAGGTCAGAGTTATTACATTTTGTGTCAAAACATATATTTAAAAGTTTTCACTAATCTGTGTAAATCTAATTGAATTTCAGCTGACTGGTCAGTCTACTTTTTAGCTGTATTGAGCCGGGCTTAGTCAGGTTTTGTGTTTGATATTAAATGAGGCTTATATTTGGGAAGGAAGTCGTCCACCCAATATACAGTACACAATGTCTGTTGCTAACTGTTAGGCTGTCAGCCCAGGAATACAAAGCCATTTTACATTAATTATGTTTTTTATTTTGAAATGTCCAGTGGCCGCTGCGCACAGGATGGACTGCGACAGCAGCACAAGGGGGATCAAAGATGCTCTGCACTGATGCACTGTCCCTGTTTGTCGCCCTCACAGTGACACGTACAGCTTTGTGTGTAACACTGATGCAAAAGCTCAAAGATAGCTAAGCGTGTATGTGCCTGCAGGGGAACAGCTGACTGCTTTGTCCCGATTCTCTGACAGAAGCGGCAGTCTGCACGGCAGATGTGCCAGCCTGACAATAAGGAATATGAATTCAGACAGAAGAAGTTATTTTATTTTTATTTTTTTATTTTTTATTTTTTTTTTACGAGAGGGAAGTTGTGACAGTTATTTATATTTTTGTGTCTGAGCTTAAAGGTTGAATTGCATTTCATGCTTTTGGGCTTAAAATGGGATGAATCAGAATAGCACTATATCTTTCCTGACAGACGTCCCCGGATCTGAGGAGGAAGGACATCACACACGCACACACGCGGCTCGCTGCTGCTAAGGTGATGCGACACTTGGAAACATTTCAAACCAAAGCCTTCACTCTGCTTAATACATGAAAAAACAGTAAACAGTTTCTTTTTTCCCCGGCAATGCTAAATATAAACAGCTCTGCCTTGTAATGTTAAAACCTTAGTGTCATTCATGGAAAGTAGTGCTAAATGAACAGGATTTTAATACACTTTTAACACATTTTGTTACACACTTGAGGCCATGTTAGTGTCATTGCAAACCTCTCAGTTTTATGTATTAGCTATAGTTATGGATATTGCTATTATATCAAGCCAGCCCAATGTTTATTATATCAACAAAAAAGTTAGGACAATTCAGGGTTCACAATTATTCACATCACATTCATGGCTTTTAATGCAAAGAGGAAGTTACATTAAAGGAAAAAGGTTGATATTCAATAATCAATTCATCAATGAATCAAAAATCAATTCAATATTGTCAGAAAATACGAAGGAAAGAGCAAAACTTTTATTGCATGAGGAAACGAAAGTCACACAAAATGAAAGTGTCATTGGGGAAATTAGTTTTTAAAAAATTTGAAATGAAATGAGTAAAAATGTGTGTAAATGAAAACTTTGAAAATAAGAGCGTAGAAAAAGCATTTCATAATTTGTTTCATAGTTTGTAATAATGTATGATTTTATTTATTTTATTACATTTTTAAAATCATTTTTACAATTTATTGTTTAATTGATATATTTTACTCTCATGTACACATTTATTTTGTAATGTCTTATTCACTTATTTAATATTGGACGCTATACATTCGTTGAAGATGTAAATCTTTGAAAAACGGTCACAAATATATATATTTTTCTTTTTTTTTAAAGGTTAAGGCATTTCCTAAAACCGCTGGGCACTTCAAAAGTTACTCAAACAGGAATAACTAGTGCGTTTGTTGGAGACATTTGTTGTTTTCAGCTGCAGATTTGTTGCTCCAGTTGAGGTTACAGCAGCAGGACGGTGTGTGTGGGAATAGCTCAAAATAAACTACAGTGTGTGTGTGTGTGTGTGTTCGTGGTAATGAAGGAACGTGTCACCCAGTGCAACAGTGTGTGTTTGACTGATGTGTTTTTAATAGTTTTTGGACAACAATGGAGCTCTATGGCACAGAGGAATGAGATATATCAGGCTTTGCATACGCACACAATACTTGTTGTGGGAGCAATCCATCGTCTGATTTAATCTTTTCATGGGATTTATGGACAATAATAATACAGAATATCACCAGATTTATCCTTTAAAAACAGTGCATGTACATACATAAAGTATGTGTGTGTATAAATAAGGTGTTCTTGACTCCTCTCCAGTCCCATTGGCTCTGCTCACACGGAGGAAGCCCAGTGATTAAAGACCCAGCCTGCCGTTTACTCCTCCCAGATCTCTGCATTTCACCTGCCGCAGGCCAAGGCTATCACCTCTAATACACTTCCCCCTCTCCAGATGATAAGCCGACTTCCTGCCTTCTTTGTCAATGTCAGTTTAATGGCCCCCATCCCATTTATCAGACTCCCTTCCTCCCACATAGGACTCCTCCGAGTACAGTGTCCTCCCCCAGCTTCTCCCTGCCTGCCTTCGCTCGCACCCAGCGTCTCCTTAAAAAAGACCCCGCTGTGTTTATTCATGTTCGGCAGGAGGAAAGTGCTCTTCAAGCACTTCTTTCATGTTTCAGGGGGTAAGTGCTCTGTTTCAAGACGCACTGGCGGTTACGTCTCAGCGCTTGAGTCACCTCTTCAGAGCTGGAAGCCAAGGACAGCCGAGCACACTCACCTGAAGGTTCCTGGTTCTCATTCGGCCAACAAAAGCACTTACGAGGCAAATTAAAACACGCTTGGCTCGGATAAGCAAGAACAACATTATTTGTTAATTATACTCTGATCAATGCATGCCCTCCTCTTTGCGCCTCTGTTGGATTATTGCATTTTGTGTGACCCTTCTATCAGATCGGCATCAGTCAATAAATTGGATTAGACCCAAGGTGAATTCACATGTTTCTTACAAGCTCTGCTTCTAATCAGGTGCTTAATTGAGCTTGCTTCCGTTGAATTATAGGACACGACAAGGCTTCCATTTAATTAACCCAGCCCGGCTGTTGATAAAGTAACGCAGTTCGATAGTGGTGAACTGTAGACGGGACGCTCACTGTCATTTTTATATGCTGCTAAGGGGATTTGTTTGTACTATTTGAGGCCTATTTAGTCTTAAAGTCAGTATATGTGGAAAAAACATTGCCCTTACGAGACACAGAAATTCCTAACCTTAATGAATAAGAAGTTGCTGGTATCAATACCTAAGAGAGGCTTTTAGGCAAGAAAATATATAGGCTACACCCAAACATACAATGCAAATGTGATGCCTGTGGCCGACATCCCACCAGATCACATGGCAGCAAAGATGCGACTCCAGCACATTGTTCAGCTAAATTGCCAGAGTGCTCCTCTAAAAATAGGGCACACAGCTGAGAGCTCAGGGGGATGTGGCACACGGTGGGGGGATGTGGTGGTGGTGGTAGTGGTGGTGGTGAGGGGGGGCTTTCACAGAAAAGCAGGAGAAAAGAGAGATTCTTCCAAAGCTCCAGCAGAGGGATGATGTAAACAGTAGGCTACACAGAGAAACAAATTTTCTAAATGTGGGGAGGGGGGCATAAAACTGTCAACAAAGCTGCTCTAAAAACCCTTACTTGCCCTTCATATAGGCTGAAGTTAAAAGGATGGAGGCGTCCCACTGAGCTGGCTGCGGGTTTGCAGGTCCAATGCAATTTGAGTTTTCAATTTCCTGCCAAAAATGAGATTCTACAAAGCCACGGGAGAGCACGAGCGCAGAGCAGGGATGATCTTTTTCTGGGAGTCAATGTGAATCAAAGGAATGCTTAATGACGGCTTCAAGAGCGGAGCTAGGCTCCACACTGCAGCTAATTCAAAAGTCACTGTTTATTTCTGAAGCGGTGGGGGGGTAAGTGAACTATCTAAGAAATAGACTTCGTCCAGAGCAGTGTAAGGCATCGCAGGGAATATCGATGTGGAATATCCAAATGGAAAAACCGTAAAGCACAATAGTTTGTCTCATGAAGTCCTGCAAACAAGAAAAGAATTCAAAGGACATTGGACGACTAAGGATTAAGGAATCTCCATCCATCAGCCGACAGACAGGACGACGGAGTCTCCAACACGCTGATGAAGACCAGATTTATGTCGAAGCCTTATTACAAAGCTCACACTATAACACTGGGCTACTGGACAAGCAGACTCTCAGACCTCATGCCACATTTAGTTTATTGAGTTTATTTTCAGATAAATGTTTATCATATTTTTACGCGCTATTTATCTAAATAAACATGTTTTGCCATGGGACAAGTATTTAGACTAATATTAATTTCAATTCGTCTTCAAATGGGTTAGGGTTAGGGTTAGGGGTTATATATTCACTTATTTTTAAGATAGTAGTGTAGTACAGTGTTGTAAATTACAGTGTAGCATGGTATAGTAAGGGATAGTAGTATAGTATAGCATAGTATACTGTAGTATAACAGTATAGTAGTATAGCTTAGTGGCATGGCAAAGTATAGTATAGCAGAGACGCATAGTATATTATAACATAGAATAACCCCCCCAGTTCAGACAGATTTCCTTCCGGCATGATTCAGGTCGGGCCAATCACAACACCGTTTATCTTATATGGGGCGGGTTTATTTTCTTAAACAACCAAGATGGCAGCCGCTGATGTGGAACATTCTGGATCCGCTATCGCGCCAGTATTAAACAAAGTGGACGGTAGTTCACGTTACGTACAGATGGTAAGTGTTATTATTCTCCCCCCCCGTTCATTCCCTCACAACACCTCGATAGCTTCTTTGCTATCCTCACTGTCTTCGCCGCGTCTGTGTCTGTGTCAGTGTTTCGCTCAGCCTGTTTGTTCTCCCTTTGTTGTTTGGAGAATTTCTGCTTTTGTCTGTGTACTTGTTTTTAGTGATTTATTCATAGACGCTTGTAAAATAGACTTCAGTCTCAGAGGAATTGCTTTGTGAAGAAAAGGGGTGAATAAACAAAAACATCTCTTGGATGTGATGCAACAGTGTGACACGGCACGGCAGATTTACTCATTTTTAGTAAAGATCGTTACCTTGCAATACCTGTGTAATGACGAAATGCAAGTCATGAAAGCCTTGCACTGAGCAGACAGCTGACCTTCCAGTGATTCTTATTTTTCTGATTGAAAGTATGCCAGAGGTTTTTGTCAGACACTCCAGCGGTGACGGAGACCATGAAAGAAGTGAGGTTACATTCTGGGGGGGGAAAAAAAGGCAACAAACTGAAAGAAAATGTGTTTTCCCACCGTAATTTGAGTTGTTTTTACACATTCTTGAACGCATGCATTTCTCTGTGTCTGATCAACCCCCTGCTCTTGCCCTCAGCGTGTGATCACATTGCTCTTGGCTGATTCCCGTCTCCTAGTCCGCAAAGTAGTGTGGATACAGAGAAATGACCAGAAGGCATGACCACAATCCCTTGCATAGAACTTCACTAGTCTAGTGTTGTGCCAACAACTGTCCCGCTGTGATATCCAGCATCCCGGCAGGACACAGTGAGAGGGGCAAAAAAAAAGAGATGATTTGGCTACCCTGTCTCTTAGAAGTTACATTTATATACAACTGATTTCCAACAGTAAATTAGTTTGGAGGGAAATGTAGGATTACAATCGGATTACGTTTTCACTTAACATAATGAGGAAATGTTGATAATTAACGTGCCTGGTTTTCCGCCAAAATAGGAAATCTTTGCTATGCACTGTCCACTCGTAGTGACTACAGTGATAGTCAACTTTTTTTATGGTTATGTTAAGGCACTGGCAGCGCTTGGTTAAGGTTAGGGAAAGATCATGGTCTGTTTCAATACATAGAAAGTCCGCAGTGACTTGAGACATAAGATTTTTTGTTAACATTTGACCAAAATCACTCATTTTGGACGAGTGTGGACACTAACTCCGGATTGGGGTGTCACTATCCCTCACTTCACATGTCCGCCATGCACCCCAACCACCTCCTCGCAGCTCCAGTGCAGTACATACATGTAGTGTTTCATTCACTCAAAGACACGCTGTCTCTGAACGCAGTCCAGGCAGTGATTACGCTGTCACCACAACGTAATTATGAAAACAATTTAGCAATATACAAACGCGTTTTCTAGGAGACAGGGTTGGATGTGGAGCAGAGACTCCCTAACGGCATCCTCCGGGGGTTTGCGTGGTGAGTACAGCACAAGAGCTAAAGCTCGGTGTTGAGTCTGTAGTCTAACCCTTTTCTGTTTGCTAAAGTGGAGCTATGCTTACTGTCGTCATCAGAAGAATTTTTTATTTTAATATGACTCACGTCTGTTCCTCTTTTCTCCATCCTGCTGCAGAGTCTGTCATTTGTGTGTCACTGATTTTTATGTAGCATCGTCGTTGCTTTGTTGTCTACTCTCATATGATTTTGTCCCCCCCATCCTGCACACTTTAATGTAAACCCTGTGTGTCTCAGTGTATTATAGCCATGCCAGCAGCGCGGCTCCAGGGACGCCCACGCCCGTTGGTCGGGTGATCAACCCGCTTTGGTCCAGACTGAAATATTTCAACCAGTATCGGATTGATTGCCTTGAAATTTGGCACAGAACATATAAGGTTCCCCGCAGGATGAATCCTGACTTTTGTGAACCATTGACAGGTTTGAAGCAAAAACACAGTCTGCACTGGAAACAGGCAGGGTTGGGGACACAGTTGAGCAGTCAGACAATGCAGATAATCCAGGAGGGAATAGGCAGAGACGTGATCAAAAAGCCAAAGAGAGATCAAAACCAGTAGTAGTCAAAAAATACGAAGAACACCGGGGGAATGGCTGGACCGCTTGGCACAAAGGACAAAAACGACCTGGCACAGAAGGAGGGGAGGACACAGGTTAAATACACACAGGTGAGAGACCAACGAGGGACAGGTGAAACTAATCAGGGCGGGGCAGGTGATCACGAAGGTGCGGAAACACACAGGGGCAGGAAGTGAAACGAGAGGAGAGGTGAGTACTACAAAATAAAACAGGAAATGTACAACATAAGACATGAAACATGACAGAATGAGATGAAACAGACTAACGAACAGGACGGGACGTTACAGCTTTGTTCTCTAGCTCTCTTGACATTTGTGGTTTTGAGCGAAATGTCTCCACAGCTATTGCATCAGGTTCCATGAAATGTGATGCAGACGTTCATGGTTCAGGATTTATAATAACTCTGGCGATCCCTTAACCTTTCATCTAGTGCCATCATCAGGATCAAATGTAATCACATCCCCACCATGCTCTTGCAAACAACGATTTCTTGCATTCTCAAAGTTTTGATGAGGTGCACAGTTAGATTTCCCGACCAGACACTGTAAACTGTAAAAATGTTTTACAAACTGGATATAGGTTGAATTGCTCTTGTGTGAGTAGTAGATAAGAGCAGCACAAGAGACATTTAATAGGATGTATATTTTCCAGATCGTTACTTTTAACACCGTGCTCGGGGGCTACAGATGAAACCTGGCTGGCTTCTTCATGTAAGCCACACTTGGAGAATTGCTCAGTAATGGATGCAACACGGAATAGGTTTTGAGAGCCTTTCTGTCGCAAGAAAGCTCCGAGAACAATGTGTCATGATTTCTCAAGGACTCCCTCTCTCACCTGGGGGAGCAGTTACACAAGTGACCCCCCCAGCTCTCTATCTCTATACACACCACAAACGCACCTTCATGTGTGGGCAATGAGCCAAAGCTGTGAGTCACTCGAAATAGTCCTCTGGCTTCCCAGGACCCTGTGCCGTTTCATCTTGTCTGCCTCCAAGGTATCTTCGGGGAGGTGTCGGCGTCAGCACGGCTAATTGAGCGGAGGATGTATCGTCAGAGAGCGCTAACGGCAAGCCTCCACGCGACACAGCCACAAATGGACCCTGTCCGGCCTCTGAGGTCCAAGGAAACAGAGAGCTCGAGGTGTCGCTGCTGTCAAAGAACAACTAAAAAAAACAACACAAGTGAAAAAATGTACTTAAAGCAGTTTTAAAGAACTCTCTTTCCTGCTTAGAGGTGAGAATTATTTAAATGAGGATTCTAATTAATACCTGGCTGTGCACAGTGGATGCAAACAAGAGCTGATACACAGTGACTTATACTTACACCTGTTTTAACGATGTCTTGTGGCATTGAATCAGAACTCCATTAAATATTCTGAGTTTAATGACTATCTCAGGCAAAAAAAAAAAGAAAATCTACTGAAGTTGTGCAGTGGGGGTAAGGAAAGCTCAACTAGAATCCATATCTGGAATAAAAGTATCAGTATCAATTTATCAGGGTGTAGCCAGTACTTTTTCCTTTACTCCACCTTTTACACTCTGCATCTCGCCTCAAAAAACATTTTTTTCTCCATGACATGCCACATTATCAGCGCTGATAGTGAGTTTGCACAAATCCACTCAAGTATTGGACCCAGCCCTGCTGAGGTCCTATGAAGACCTTCACATCAACCCAGGATCCCCAGGGATTAAGTCTATATTGAACAATTACGATACAGTCCAATGCCACCCTTAATGCCAACGCAGGAACTAAGTGTTTTTGTTGCCAAACCACAATCTTTCCCTATCGTTGAAAGTACTGTAGCAGAAAGAGAGAACATTGGCACTAGATGTAAAAAAAAAAAAAAGAGCTGAAATTAGACTGAAAGCCAATTGGCTTACGGCTTTTACTGGATATAGGTGAAGCTAGATGTCCCACACCGGACTGTCGCATCTGCAAGAAAAAAACACTCACATGTGGCGGCAGTGATGCCAAATGATCTCATATCTGCACAGCAACATAAATCAGCGGACCTCTTTTCTGACTGTGAATAGGCCCGTATAGTTTCATTTAATATGGAGGGGTGCCGTGGTTTGATAGAAAATCCATAATTTGTTCGTAAACATAGAATATAATTTACTCCTCCCAAATTTTCTGCAACAATACCGAGGACCTGAAGCGTTCTCAGTGGCACAGCCCTGATCAATAATGTTGTAATGAGCATGCCTCATCTGCAAAATAATGACAGGAGCGTGTACCTGAGACCTGAGGTTGTGTTTGAATGCTTTCAGCCTCATGGGAGGAGTTGAAGGTGCTCCTCTGTGGCAGCCTCACACACACACACACACACACACACCTGGATCCCATCCTCCCAGCCCGAGACATGATGGGAGGACAGGAAACTGAAGAGCCTCTTAAACATTTATCACAAAGTGACACTCCAGCGCCCGTTTTCTCTGTGAAATTTCATCTGACATAACCCTCCAACACTGATCCTCAAGCAACCTCGACGCTAGCCCTCACCAGACAGTGTAGCTCCCCGCCTGCCACCAACGCTGCCAGCCAGGATTAAATGTTTGATTCGCTGCCACGCTGAAAATTGAAGCTCTCACAGAACTGCGAGTCACTTTGAATAAAAGCAACCACCAAATGGCTGTGTGCTACATTACATCCACACCGAAGAGAGGGGAACAGCAGCCGGTGGATTGCGTATTTACTCCCTGAAAATTTCATGTTTCCTTAATTGACTTGGTTTCACAGCTTGCCTCGCAGCTCCAGCTGACGCCTTCAACCACTTACAACTGACAGCGATTGCCACCACCTCCATATGCTGCGTTTGCGTGCTTGCATCCACGAGTCAACATGCATGGGACGGGTGGACGTGCGTGGCTTACGCTTATGGTTTCCATGCATGTATGTGCACATTTGTAATGCTGGTGGTGGTGCACGCTTGGACAGAGAGCTGATTCCACCTCAGAGGCAGCTCAGCCAGTCAGGGAGGCAGAAAGCAGGGATGAGCACAGGGAGAGAGAGAGAGAGAGAGAGAGAGAGAGATTTGACTCTAGGCAACAGATGCCCAATTAACATATCCCCATAATTAGGATGATGTAGAAGGATGAAGATGAAGATGTAAGGGCACAGCTGTTGTTGTCCATCTCAGCCGCCTGAATATTAATGCGACATTTTTATGACTTTTCAATATCTTGCTGCACACAATGATGATGCTATGTTCGCCAGCTACACGGCCTTGGCACTTGTGTTCATTAAAGATGAAGGAGACCTTATTAGTGCAAAACCAGAGGGGCCGCCAACGTTGACTCGCTATAAGGGGGCTGTATTGTGCAGTGATAAAACACAAGAAAAGGCAGGGCAGTAAGAAAGAGAAGTGTCCTTTGCTCTTGGACTGTCATGGGAACATACTGCGCCCTCTCTATACAGTCACATGTTTGCATTTTCTGCAGTGTAAATGTTTGACTCCCCCTCTACAGTAATTTAATATGTGCAAATGTGTGCAAATTTATACGAAATGTGCCAGAGTTCAAACATGTGTAATAATGTGGTTAAATGAAATTACGCTCCAGAACAGCGGCTGTGATCTTTAGCACACGCGGGGGAGAATAATGAAGAACGAAAAGGAGCCGGCCGCGAGCTCCGAATGGCTGTCAGCTCGGCAGCAGAGAGTGCTGCACTCCTGCTCCTCCGTCTTTGTCAGAAACTTCTGCTCCAGTAACTCCATCCGGCACAGCTATCGGGCTTTTTCTTTGTGCCCTCGTGACGCAGTGGCCGGCTCCTTCAGCTTCCAGATCAATTATTCACACGGCTCCCCTATAAATACCAGTCTGTTAAATGGAGGAGATACCCATCTGAGGGGCTTTAGAGTGCCGTGTGTGCTAAACTTGGACCCACTATTTCATGTTGGAGGACACATTACTGTATTTTATCTGTTGCATGACATATGGCTTTTTGAGAGCCCACATTTAAAATTCAATGCATTTAAGTTGTGAAATCTAAGGCCTAAAACAGTGGAGTCATTCCTCAGTTATTTTAGGAAAAGTGACAGTGTGTTAGCTGTTGAAATATTTCAGTCCGGAACAAAGTGGTGACCGACGGACAGACATCGCCGTCCCAAGAACCTGCGGTTCCTGGCTACGAAGTCGCTGCTAACAAAGTTAGCTTGTAAATGTACTTAGCAGAAAGAATGAATAGCCGACTCCTTAGAGTGCCTTTTAGTACAACCAAACGCCTCCATTCTGATTGACAGATCGCTGTGGTAGTGACTTGTCAATAACAAAGTAGCCCCGCCCTAAAGCATACCCTGTTTTATTGTCTATTTTACTCTAAATGGGACCATAATTTACAAAATCAACCCCATGTTGTGTTGAAGAAGACTTGAAACTAGCGACTGAGACCATAAACTCATTAGAAAAATGTTTACGGAATCGTAAATTAAATGAGAAGTAGGGTCATTTTCTCATACACTGCTATACAATCAGACTTCTTTTTGAAACATGTGGAGTTGAATGGATAAAGAATGCAGGTTTAAGGTACTTCTGCATTGGCTTCATTTTTCGGACCCGGAGGTTGATGCTTGATGCAGATGCATCCATACAGGGCACGGGGGGTCACTGAGTCACTGACTCATATGCTACAGCCTTCACGGCCACCAAATCTCAACACCAGTTGAACACCTATGGGGAGAGCGTCGTGTTTGACAGTGCTCTCTCCAAACCATCATCAAAACACAAAATGAGGGAATAACATGATGTTCATCTCTGTGGCCCAACACCTTAGCAAGACTCTTTACATAGGCTTGTCCTTTCATTTGTCACCCATCTGTAGTTGCAGTCCAGCAAAAGAAAAAAAGAGATCATAATGGTCTATCTGAGCGTTCCGACAATGGGAGCATTGAGGTTGAGAAATCTCTCCGAGAATCACATCTTGACGGGCCGTTCTATGTCAGGTTTAGAAATGCATAACGCAGCGTCACTGCAAGCCTATTTGGTCAGCTGTAGTTGGGATATTTCCGGCAACACTGGCATTCAGCGGGAGACAGACAGAAGGTGAAATGGCACTTCCTCTACTGGTGAGAAAAGGAAAGACAGGGATGACAAGAGTCTGAAGAGCTGAAGACAAAAAAGCCCTGCCCTGCACAAAGGAGCACCCGCCAGGTCAAAGGAAATGAGAGATGGCTTCCAATAACCTCTGTCACACCAGGACAGACTTGAGGAATCGTTTTTTTATAACCAGAGGCACTCAAACAGGAGATGCTTAAATGTTCCCAGCCTGTTCGATATCATGGTTTGATGATTAGGCATGGATCTAATCAGTGAGTTTGGGGAGCTTCAAAAATGGCGCTGGAAAAACGGCGCCATCTGACAGCAGCTCCGGTTTAGTGCCAGAGTGCCGTCGACAGACTCATAAGTGGCGCATAATGATAATTAACATGCCAATTAGACATCTGCTGTGTTTCCAAGCCTGTCTTGAGAATAATGTGTTTACAATTAAGAGGAGAGCTCCAATGCGCAAAGAGGCACACATCATCCTCCTTAATGGCCAGCGTTCAACAGGACGCCGGGCTGGGGGTGCGACAGGTCGGCCAGTTGCCTGTGATTGTTTTGTAAGTGGAGGCCCGGGGAGCTTGTCATATCTGATTAAGTGGAGGGAGATGCAGGGCCCAAATGAGCTGGATGGAGCAGCAAGCACCAGGAGCGACACATTACCACTGGGTGTCACCGCTGATCACATCATATCATCACTCCCCTCCACCCCCGACAACTCAATCAATGGCCTAATTGACTGGGACCAGGGCCGCTGTCACAACAGGTCCCAGTGCTCAGGGAAAAGCCGGGCTGCAGAGCTGATTTACACTGGGATTGAATGTGGTTTATAGCTTAGAAGCAAGGCTGGAGTTCAAGGGAAACTCTTCTTTTTACTGCTACTTTAACCACAAGATGGCATAGTTGGACTATATAAAGTCATAGGCTGCTCTTTCTTTTCCTGCTGGGTGTCTTTCTGCCTTCGTTTTTTTATGTCACATCACTAAGTTTTTACTATTCTTCATCAGTCGGAGCAGGATGGTGATGAGGCATCTCTCAGCATGATGTATTGTTGTTAAAATTCACTGAGAACATTGCTGGTCTGCCAAAACAACTCCTGTGAAGTCCCCCCTCCCCCCCTAGTTCTTCTGGGACTTAAATGCATTTTGATCTAAAGTGTACTCTATGAAACTCTATATAAAAGTGTATTTACTGTATGTTGTTGGAGCAAAGAGTCCATAAGAAAACATTAGATATCCAGTTAATGCCCGACCTTGGAGACATAAATGAATGAACTTTAAATCTCACGTTTACATGACAGCTGCATCTGCTCAGGAAGACTATTGGACATGATCAAAAGCTCCAGATCAGCTAGATCAGAGTATTTCCATCTCTAATTTTGACCATTTTCACACTTCATCAAGTCCAAACTGCAGTGTCATCCAGAACCGCAAGGCTCTTCGCTTTTTAGATCCTGATAGGTCAACATCGTGGAGATACAGCAGTGATGTAGTTAAACAAAATGACTGGCTGATGGAACGACAGAACTGGGAATACTGGAATTTTCAATAAAAATTGCCCTCTAAGATTACATACTCAGTCCACACTGCTGGAGACGGGCCAAGTGCAAAGACTTGTGTGCGCACACACACACACACACGCACACACACACACACACACTACTGTCTCACAGCTCGTTCAGTTTTTCCTCCCTGGATCTGATTTTGTCAAAGGTGGACCAACCTGGAGGGAGTCCTACAGTTTAAAAAAAAAAAAAAGTATTAATAATAGTAAAATAGTAATTTTATAAAAATGTTTCCAAACACGTTCATCAATGTTTCTCTGTTTATTTCGAAAGCCTTCAATTGAAATCACGCTGTTTATTCTGGCTTGCTTGTTGCTTGCTAGTAGTGCATGGAGAATCTGGCTCTGGTTGCAGATGAACGTGTTTCCAGCTCTCCTGCTGTGCAGGCGAGAAGGAGCCTTGATTTCCACTGGCTGGCGGTGAAACAGATACACGGTATTTGACTGATTGAGCCTTCCCTGTCTCTGTCTGCATCCTCCTTGGAAGCTTGTTGGGCAGAGATCCGCCAACAAAGTCACGTTCAAGGAAAACTCCCCATCTGTCAGGTATTCTATCTGAGTATGCATATGTTTATCTCTTTAATAGTGGCCAAAACCAAGACGCAGACACAAAGGCGCATACAGGCACGCACACAACTGAACGTCTAGAAATACACTTTGTAAAATTTCTATTTTTAGGTTACCAAGAACCAAAATCATTAGTCTCTCTGCTGGTCATCAAGTATATTTTCTGATGGTATTAAGAAATCCTTCATGGACGCTGTCATACTTAAAGAAACAGAGAATGTGCCGCTCTATCTGTGGACTACCAACAACAGACAAGCATGCTTTTTCAGGATTTCTTTTCTTATGAGGGTGTCCAGCAGTGGTGGAATGTAACTAAGTACTTTTACTCAAGTACTGTATATAAGTACAGTTTTGAGTTTCTTTTACTAGTTTTAGTTTTCTTTACTCGAGTATTTCCATTTTACGTTACATTATACTTCTACTCCACTACATTTCGGATGCCAATATTGCATTTACAGCTTTAGTTACCCTGCATATCATATTCAGATTATTAATGCAAAATATACATCAAGGGATCACAGTGTTCAGCCTCCTTGGGCAAGCCTATGCCAACGTGCTGCAACTTAGACAAAAAAAAAGTCCTCAGACTCAGGAACAATACAGACTAAAGTTGGTGAAGAGTAGACTTCTGATCCACTCAGATAATGGAGGAATCGCGTAAATTTGCTACTTCTGCATCAATAAGTTTTATGGGTGCAAGGCAATGGGGTCTCTATCATCTCCAAGTTAGAGTTGTGTTGGGTTTTCTGACATCAAATCGAGCATATTTAAGATCGGTATTGGAACAATGATAAGCCATGTCCCCTCTTGGCTGGGATCTGCAGTGTACATTAGAATAGTTTGCCTCAGTCAATGTGAAGGTCAGCAGGTCAAATTCTAAAGTCATCGTTCTCTGCAAGAAAACAGAAACCTGTCCCGTCCAGAGGGGAGCGGTTGGCTTAAGGGGATGAATTAGAGTCTTATTAAGGGACTGTTAGGTGCAGTGACCTCAGCAATACTGGCATTGTTCCAGACCATAATGGAAAAAGAAAAGCCATTAAGCAAAGCTCTTGATTTACTTTGATCTACTTTCAACCTTGACCTACTGAATGTCCATGCGCTCTGGGTACTGACTGGAGACTGAGACTGGCAGCGTTAGATAGAGATACACGAGGACCTCAGTATCAAGCTCCTGACCTTTGAACCTGACCCTAGAACATGTATGGATAATCCCTGCGGGTAAATCTGAATGCTGCTGGGTCAAACAAAGAGGAGAAAGAGGAGATTCCAACAGGTGACAATAAAACAAATGCATTGTATATTTAACACATCATTGAACACATTGATGAGAAGGGCAGGGGCAAAACACTCACTACCACTGCAGAGGGGTGGTTGAGGGTTTAATTGGGGTTCCAAATGTGGCGATAAAAGGTGTAGTTCGACAGTTTGGGGAATAGGCTTGTTTCCTTTCTTGCCAAGAGATAGATAAGATAATCAATATCAATACGTTTAGTATGGAGCTGGAGCCACGTGGTCATTAGCTTAGCTTAGCATAAAGACTGGAGACGGGTAAAAAGCCTGGCTCTGTCCTAAGTAAAAATAAATCGTCTAACAGAACCTCTAAAGCTCACCATGTTGAATCTCGTTCAAAACCTAATGTTTAAAAAGCCCAAGTTGTTATGTGTTGGAAGTATTTGTGGTTGCCTGGCAACCTCACAGAGACGCCAGGAATTTCTGTCTCTGTTATGTTTCTGTTTGTGTACATATTAAACTATTAGTTAATTAGCGAGCTTTAGAGATGTTGAACCCTTATCATTTCTAAATCTTTTTTTATAATTGGCAAGCTGCCCCCCCCCCCCCCCACCAGCTTCCAGTCTTTATGCTAAGCTAAGCTAATCGCCTCCTGGCTCCAGCTCCATACTTTACAGAAAGACAGTGAGAGTGGCATCAATCTTCACATCTACCTCTTGGCAAGACAGCAAACGAGTGCGCTTCCAAAATATCGAGCTGCTCATTTAAAAGTGACGAGGACACCAGCACAGGGGAACTGGGCATTCCAAACTTGGACCCACTGACAGTGACATTTAACGACATTGTTGGAAACCTGTTCATGAGTCAACAGTCACCAAGTGTCTAATATAAGGAATCATTGGTTTGGTTGACAGTATCTTTTTATGAGTAGAGCATGGGGACAGACTAATCTATTGAATATTATAGAAATACAATAATCAAACTAGAGCAACTGTAAATGTGAAAAAATATAAAGCATGGTAAAGTCCCTGTACTGAACTGACAGCGATGATGGGAGTTTGTTAATGATTTTTGCGTCGATCTGCTGTTGCTGGCTGCCTCCCTGTTTCCACGGCAGCACGAGGCAGCAGAGGTGCATAACAGCACAGCAGCCTGCTTTCACATTCATAGAAATCCTAGCCATTAATTCCCAAGAATGGAGGTGAGTTCCAATGCTGATGAAATATGTGAGAGGAGCAGAGGCAATTTCTATCTTTAAGCCAACAGACACCCCCTCCACTTCATTCTGTCTTGGCTGGTTGGGGTGGTAAGGTGTAGCGAGGTGATGTAGAGAGAGTGGGCCGATCATTTTTTGGTTTTGTTTTTTTTTCTGCCTGCAAGTCCCACTGCATCTCAATAAGACTGTGAAAACATCAGTCAGACTGAGGCGGAGAGGGAAGAGAGACGGGAGGCTGCTTGGTTGGTGAGGTAAACAAAACTGCAATTCATGACTGCTGCGAAACAAAGCTGAGCTACGGCACTTTCCACTCTGCAGAGATATTTGTCTTAGCCCTAAATCTCCTTACAGTACGTTGCATTAAAAAAAAAAAAGTGTGTCATACAAGCATTGGGCAAGTTTGGAGCGAAAGCATAAATGATTCACTGGCTCGCTGACTCCGAGGGGGGGCCCACGTTGCTCTGTGGGCGCTGCAGGAGAGACGCTCAATATGCAGCGCCGGCCGTGCCAGTTGGCAGCAGGGCGCCGTCGGTTGGCACCGCTCGCAGCCCTTGTAGGTACTGACATCTTCAACACGGATTGTAACATCCCATATGCCCCCCCCCCCCTACCATTCCTCCACCCCCGCTCCTGAATCCAGACAACCGTTCTCACCAGAGCCTGAAATAAGACTGGGGCTCATACATACTGCGCTCTATCTCCTCTCAACATCTCATTATGCTCCCTGCTGCAGAGGAGAGGGCTTTTCACTGCTCCATATAAACCTTGGAAAATAATCAGGCAGCAGCTAAGGCACTTCTCAATCACACCAGTGCATAACAGCCACTCACTTGTGAATTAAATGTCACAGCAGAAGCACTTTTATTTTGCCTCCCCTCAGATTTCAAATCCCCCTTTCCTCCTCCTCTCCTTCTTCTGCATCGTCTTCATTATCAGTCGCTGTTGGGAGCGCTGCAGCTGCAGCAGCAGCAACAGCAGCAGCAGCTGCTGTGTTCATCATCGCCGCCATGAAGATCAGAAGCCTCCCAATCACTGTCTAGAACCTGTGCACAGATAAACATCAGGGTGTTATGAGCAACTTCACAGGAACTGACAGGTGAAATCCCTGTAAACCACAGCCGACGGTGTTCTCTGTGAGGTGATAACGTGGCACACTCCTCCTGACGTCAGGTGTTTTAGGAAATGGTCTCCTCCCTGCTCCTTCAAACAGTCTTTGTCTTAGTTGGTACATAAAATGTCTCCTGGGTTATTCACTCTTTCACAATAAAGAGGTCACCGAGTGTTTGCCGAGCGACTGCAAACACTGGAGTTGAATTGCAGTGACACTTTGTGAAGAGGAAGAGATGCAGATTGTGATGTGTTGTGAGGGTTTCATTTGACAGCCGCAAAAGCAGCAGCAACAGAGGTGTAGTTGCAAATGTACACTGGCAACACAGGATCCCCAGTCGGGGAAAAAAAGCGCTGAAAGTAATGCTTTCAGCACTTCATTATCTCATCTCTACGTCAAACACTGAATGGCAAAAGCTGTCAAACTGTGTTCTTTAGGGCTAAGTAATCTTGTTGATGTGACAGAGTACATTTCAGAGAAATGCTTCGACCTCGGAGTGGATTCCTTCTCCTCTGCTGCGGTATTTGGATTCTGGGGGGAAAGGGGGGGGGGGGGGGGGGGTTCTCCTGAAGCCCAGGGTCATCCAAGTGAATGAGTTCACGTTAGCCCACCTCCCCGTTTCCCTGGATCGCTCATTAGGAGCTTGGCTGAGCTCTCCAGGTTTTGTTTGGACGGCTTTCAAATGGAAACACACGTTTGGAGCCGTGCCAAGCTGTCAGCCTCGTGCATGATTTGCAGCGTGAATGATGGCCGGCTGCTTGGATGGAGCGATTCGTCCGGGGGCCTGTCAGTGGAACAAACTTTGCGTCCAAATGTGTAAAGCACTAATCACTCAGAGCAGCCAGCTCCTGCTCACATTCTCCCTGCTTGACACAAAACAACAGCGGAACACGAGGGTTTTCTGATACTTTGTTAAATATCTGCCTTCCCGCTTTCAAATACAAATGTATTCTACTAGTCTGACTCACAGGATGTAGGCTGCTGGGATAAGTCTGCCATTGGCCGAGTATTTCAGTCGGCACTCTCCTCCTCCTCCGCTATCTGTGTGTTACTGATTTGCAAGGGCCAGACCTTTCTGCGTGGAGATCTGGTCTGGCTATGCGAGACTAACGTTCAACAGGCTGGTTTCCCGTTTTTCAACTGAGGATGCACGCGCAGCGGGGGGTGGGGGTGGGGGGGTAGAAAACGACAATGTCATGATCAGTTATATATGTGTGTTTTTTGATAGACATCTGTTGGTTATTGCTAGCTAACATGACACATGGTGAGAGAGAAACCTTTTGGCCATTTCTATTGTTAACATGTGGACAAGGTCTGCGCTCCACCAAACGCCATCTGATTTTTCCATACTTTTATTTCAGTATTCAGAGTTTTGCATCGGAAAGTGCGTTGCTGCCTATCACATGTTAGAAGTCTACTTGGATCAGCTCCGGCTTTCCTTCCTTCATCCTGCCTCCACCCCCCCCCCCCTCTGACTTCACCGGGCTGCGCAACCGCAAGTTATTAGGAGCGTAGATTAAACGGGGGTGGCGCATCCCACGCAGTTAGGTCCTATTAATAATAAAGCAGGGAGAACATTATACAGTTCACATACTTAAAACATGGAGTTCAGTGAGTGGGTCAAGAATGATTACAAACTGCAGGCTGACAGGCAGCGAGAAACCATTTATTCTGCAGTAATTAGCCTAAATGATAAAGCAATGCACCCCCCATTAAGGGAGAGAAGACGGAGCATTCAGGAGGAGACTACAACTGCTGATTAGCCACAACAACACAGGCGGCAGCGCAGATCAAGGATTTATTTGCGCGAGGACAACATCATCTCCTCAGTTCTGTGTTTGCTCTCGAGGCTGAAAAACAACGCTGATTCGTATATATATGTAAGAAAAGAAAAAGCTGCACATAAAAACCTGCGGCCGTCATGTTTAATGCATCTATCATCTGAGCGTGATGTCTAAACGGTGTCAGAAAGCGGCGAGCGGGCCCTGAGGGCGAGCTGTGACAGAAATCACGGGCCGAGTCTCTGACCCCCAGGTGAAGCTGCTTTGCAAGCCCCTCAAGGCTCCCAGGTTCATCAATAATTTACTGCACCGCCGGTCATGTTAACACTATCCTTAAGCGCACTCATTATGCACCACACACACACACATTCAACATGCATGCACAGACTCCAACACGTGTTGGTTCACTCCCTCCTCCACACACACACACACACACACACACACACAGATTGTGGATTGAGGTTATAAAATGATCCTCATTATCTTGCATTATCTTGACCAGCTGCAGATGACAACAAAGAGGGCCATAGCTCTGGCAGCGCGGCCCATTCACAGCGAAGGGGATTTAATATCAAATATTCCGGGATGCACCGGATCGTTTGAAATGTTTCTTTTTCTGTACAGCTCTTGGCACGAAAATAGGAAGAAAATACGCAGCAGCTGTAAAAGAAAAAGAAAGTCCTCCCACAGACAGGCTGGAGAGAAAGAAAGAAAAAAAAATAAGAGGTTAAGTTCTTCAACAGAGATTTACTGTTCCACTTTATGAGCGGTGAGGTTGCTGCTCAATAAATCCTTTATCATTGTGCTTTTATTGGGAGATTTGATCTCAGCAGACAGATGGGCGGCAGCGTTAAAAATCCATCTGACTTCGCCCTGGTTGTGTGCTCGTGTGAGCGGACAGGGGCAGGAGTGCACGCAGAGAACTGGTTCACGAGGACCCCGCATTGATTGTTGTGGTGTGACACGGAGACTGATCGAGGCATCTTTGATATAATCGCGTCGATAGAAACACAGCACCGAGCTCTTCAGTCAGACGTGTGGCCATAAATACGCATACTCTGAAATAAGCTATCACCACCGTCCAGCCACAATTACACAGCACTGTTGGTAAAGAGAAATTCATTCCCTCAGAGCAGAGGTCGATGTCATATTGATTGATAGGCACCAAATAAGAGGCTCTCTCAATTCTTTACAGCTGTAAAGGTTAAATAAGGACTGCCGAGGTTCATGTTTGTTTATGTTTGCACAGTATGCTTTTCATGTGAAGTGTTCCCTGCTCTCCTGAGCCTGATAATAAGTTTGTACAGTTTGACCAGATGAATGTCAAATCTTGTTCAACTTCTGAGACAGCCTTGTAGCGGGTTATAATTAATTGTTAAATAATAGAATAATAACAATATAACAACAACAAAATAGAATGGGACTTGATCTCCATGACTTTTGAAAGGATTCTTGGGCGCGCTGGCTCATTAGATCACTGCTGGTTCATATTGGCTCTCAGGATGTGGACTTGGTTAGTGGTTCTCTGTTGCCAGTGTAGTCTGCAGAAGGTCTGATTTCCGAGGTGTAAACATACAGGAACAGAACACAATGTACAGTACAAGGCTTGGTTTTTACCATTTTGTAAAAAAAAAAAAAAAGAAGTAAAAAAAGAGTGTCTGTGGGCAGGTTTTGATGGGCCAACCTGTGTTAAATAACCAGGACCACCCACCACTGCCTGGAGCCAGTTGCACGAGCAGTTCTTTAAGTTCAAACGTTGGCTTGCTAATATATGACCATTGAAGAGTGAAGGGTAAAAGAGATACGGAATAAGGTCAACACATCTGACCTGACAATTAATAACATGCTGTTTGATTATGGTACGATTTTAAATTACATTTCACAAAAATAACAATCTGACGTTCTCCGATTCTCATTCTTAACTGCGTGAATGCTACAAACATATTTCTCTATGAACGTGTATAATATGTTAAAAAATCATACCTGTAATAGATTTGCGAAGAGCTGGCGCAGGCCAGACCAATCCTGTGAAGGAGCAATTGTGTTTCCTGGAAGAACACCAATCCCAATCCCTGCAAAGACAGACGTCGGGCATTTGGAAGAACAAATGTATTCTAATTAAATGAAGGTTCAATATCCTTCAAACTCATCCAAGACTGGCACCACCCAAAAGGGCCAGTCGTGGGGTCGGCCTCACCCATAGAGGCCGAAGGGTAGAACTGTCTTGTCCGCTCAACACAAATGTCACTGTTTAATGTTATTTTGAAACTTGTGAGGACTATGGCCACATGGTCTCATTAAGCTAAACTTAATTTGATCCAGGAAGAAATGATCCCCCACCTCGCCTTCACCAGCACGCAAGCTCTTTTTAGGACAGGAGTAGGCAACAGAAAAACACTAACAGCTTTGGCAACCGACATCACCACTATTGGGGAGTCTTGCTTCACTGATGGGGGGGGGGGTGTAAGATGCATTGCTGATGGAGACCCTCTTCGCCTTTGGAAAAATGACCCAGCCTTCCAGGCAGTCTGGAAGCTGGCGGCAGCAATCAGGGAAGCAGGGCCGAGTCTGGATGTGATGGCATGCTGAGTTGCTTTAGAAAGTGTTTGAGGAATCGGGGTCAGCGCTGCCCTTTCACAAGGTCACCCCCACCCCCCCGCACAGTTAAATGGGCTGACTCTGATTGGCTGAGCATGTGCATACAAATATTCAGCGTGCAGATCCACGGTGATGTGCCCACAGAGCCCCGTTAGAGAGCTGTTCGTGTGTGAAATAGAACATCATTTTTACCATCACTAGTTGCCAAGGTTTCCATAACCTCCATCTATAAATGTCACATCTTGGCCAATTCGCCAACAAACGCAGACTGGACCGCTATGAAGACTGTGTGATGTCTTCTGAAGCCTCGGAGTGAGTGAGCAAGTAGACCTGAAGCTGAGATTTTCAAGAACACAACGATCAAGCTAAACTTTTAAACCAACATAGAGACGAGAAGCGCCAGAGGTGCGGAAATGGAAAGCTTGGACGTGTGCAGCTCAAACTTTCCATGACAACAGAGCGCGCTCCGTCGGCTGATGATGTGTGATATGGTCGAAAGCTCTGGAACAATCGAGGGGCAGAGGAACTTGAGTGTTTTGTCAACTGTACCTCATATTTCATTCGTATGTATCCACATATTGCACATGTATTTGTTAAGTCAGCTTGGTTGGAGTTTAGGAACTACAGATTCATGAAGCCCCACATCATGTTCCTGGAAATGATGTATAATTGTGAGCGTGTGATTATTCACAGTTTTACGTCCTTTATTTCCTTTTACTAGTGAGATTTTCCTCTGTAAAGCACAAATATGAACATGTGAAACAAGATTTTTCTTTTTTTGTTTGCCATTTTCTGCAAGATCAGTTTGATACTGTACAGATGGGGGAGTGTAGTGACTAAGAGCTGGAGTTAATGACTCACTTGAATTTGCCTCTTGATGACTACATCTCAATGGTAAAAATAAATAAATAAATAAAAAAAGAAACACCAGGGAGCTGAAGTTGGTGATGATGATACAAGGCTATTTAAACCGCACATCTTCCTCAGTGCTTCCGGACCACGAGCTCAGGCTCCACTGTAAACATCACAGAGTTTGTGGTTTGAAAGGAAATATGGCTCGCTTCACCTTCTGTTTCACACATTGCCAGAGTTCTGCATCGTGCACTCTTGGCTTCCTTTTCACATAAAATGCGGTGGTTTCTTATCTGCAGATGTTCAACCCTTCCGCAACACATGGATCTGGTCATGGTATGGCGGTCTGGGCTGGCAGAGGGGTCGACTCTGATGGAAAGGCACTCATTTGGTTGGACCTTGACCTGAATGGAAATGATCCCAGAGAGGCTTTTGTCTGCCTCTCTCTTTGAATTGAGGCAGAGATAAACAGGAGGAGGGTTCAGTTGTGCTGTTTGATGAGCTATCAAAATTAAGGCCTACATCTCACCCTCCTCCTCCTCGTCGCTCTTCCAGGGCATTCCAAAGAACACACTAACGGATTACTAATATCCAGCCTGCTCTGTCTGGATTCACGTTCACAATATTTGAGGACGGACTTTGCGAAACCTTACGAACAAACATCATAACGGCACCTTCAAAGCAAACGCCAACTTGTTCAATTTTTACTCCATCACATCGAACTGCAATTATATTTTATGACTTGAAAGCCACCTTACGTGTTAGGTTTTTGCCCTCGCTACTTGGGTAGTGACCTGAAAGCACTTTTCTTTTTATGATATTCCTCATTCATCCCTCAAGGGGGAGATTGACTGCGCTCCCTCCTCAGCAGCTCTGGAGCAGGTACAGGTTAAGTATCAGGGCTCAAGGATACCTGGGGGTATATAGCCAGGGGTGGAAAGAATACCAAAACATCCTGCCTGGGCTGCGGAACTGCTACTTTGATGATATTTTACTCAAGTAAATGTATTGGCACGAAAGTTGAGTAAAATCAATGAGAAGCTTCTCCACACATGATCTTTATCTTGCAATGCAGAAAGGGCACAGCTGTACATAAAAGAGTGCATAAACAGTACAAGTACATCATCTTTGCTCGCTCGGTGGTAATGATTCCATGATTGTTGAATGTATTCCCCAGTTGCCCCCCTCTAAGCTCAGAGTGCATAATTAGCATTTAGCGGTCTGGTCACAGCCCTGGATGTTGATGAGGTGGTGAATAGCTTTGCACAGAAACTGGCGAGAAACAATCATCTGTTTGAGCACGCAAGTTCAGACACGCTAACACTACTTTTTTTCCCCCCTTTTCTTTTCTTTTAGTGTTAACGTTATTTGTGCAGGGGGGTGGGGGCTTCTGCTAGAGCTACCTTTGTCTTGGCTGGGTTAGCATAATTACTGCTACTAGCCGCTGCGTCTCACTGGAATTCCATGTCTCATGTGTCAAGTAATTTTACAGCACGCTTTCATTTCTCCTGCTGTGCGCGCATCCTCAAAATATTAATAGTGGGGCTCCATATTGCACTTCCATAAAATCGGGGGACTCATGCAGCACAAGTGTTAAGATGGTCAAAGTGAATGCAGTGGTGGCCGAGATATCCCGACTTTTAGTCCCTAATAAGAACAACAATAACAAGAGACTTTCCAATGCTAATGTATGCACGCACCAAGTTTGTATTGCAGGATATTTAGTTACTGCAAAGGTCAACATGTACAATTAACTACAAAACGAGCGTAAGACCTCTCATCTGATTCATTGTTTATTTAAAGGAAGATAAGATTTATTATTCATCAAGATCTCTTATTTTGAAATAACGATTGAGGAAATTCAAGAGGGAAAAAGAAATTGTAAACCTTTAAAAAATGTTAAGCCACGGAACAGCTTTTCAACACCAGAGTAAAAGGGATGTTTGCACAAAGCCAATCAATGAATGGACCAGAGGGAAGTGGAATAGCCACACTCCCTTTGAGAATAAACACAATTAAACCAAATGTGAGCATCCACTCTTCTCTTCTGTGGACTTGGATATCTGTATAGATCGGGCCAGTGGCGACAGAGGAATGCACTCATTGGTTGGAGCTTTTAGACGGCGCATTAGTGGGCTGCTAAGCAGCCTCTGGAGGGAGACGTGATTGAAAGCGGTTGTCAATATGAGGGCTCCGACATGTCATGTGTCCCTGCACTGTGGAGGCTGCCTCTGCTATGAACACGCACTCCCCAGGACATCTCAACCAATAGTCTGCCGTCTCAGATCCATACACACTTCCTTTAATCTGACCATCACATCTGCAACTGAAGATCTGAACTCCTCTGTACGTACATGTGTATATGGGAATAATAAATACCAGCAATAAAGGACACAAAGCAGCCAGAAAATAGATAACTTTAACAATTTTATTTGTGAAAAACTACAAGCAAAATTCATAAATAGACATTTCTATTTGAAGCGGAGGAAAATGATCAGGTTAGCCTATAAGCGCAAAGTCGTGCACATGCCAGAAACATGTATTATTTTAACATTATAAGCTAGACGAGGAGCCGTGATCCGCTGAAAATGCTGCGTACATTTCCACACCAGGAACATGTGACCATTTCACAAGGGGAAACAATGACACATCAGCTATAAGTTAAACAAAAAAAAAGAAAGAAAGAAAGAAAGAAAAGAAAAGAAAAACTAAAACTGGATTAAACAAAGAATGGATTATTGTACTGTCCCTAAAACGTTTTTTTTTTTCCATTTTCTTTTTAAACCGAGCAATAACTTTAAAAGCATTGTACAAGACATTGTTATAGGAAGAAATGAGTTTGTATAATACACTTAATTGGAAATTCACGGTTAAGGTTATACAGTCAGTAAACAAGCCTTCTATATTTGGGTCTCTGACAAACAAAGCTAAAAAATGTAACCATCTTTACACAGTAAATTAAGGTTACTGGTCGCACACAAGAACAGAACTGCTTGCGCGGAAAGGAAACAGGAAACAAAAGACTTCAGCTCCAATGCCATTATTCATAGTGTTTGCTTTTGCACCTTTTTAAAATTCTATATACAAGCAATAATTCATATACTCAGCAAATGGCCATTTGTCAATAATTTAACAATGAATCCTTTCTGTTGGAGTACTCAGTCAAGTGAATGTGGTTGCAGATAAGGCAGGTGAAAAGATGGCTTTTTTTTAGGCCCATTTCTAATAGATTGCATTACAAAGCAGGCTTTTATTTATTCTCAGTAAAAATTGGACAAAACATTTCCCCCCCCTCTGACCCAAGAGTCCAACTTTTTAGTTCTATTCACATTGCTTTTCCTCACTTCGAACACTGATTCCATATTTGTATGCAATAAAGTACATAATTACATATTAACCATAGCTTAAGAGCAGAAAACAACAACAAAAAAAACTTAGGAACACATATCTCTTGGGCTTCAAAACATTGCTTACGACACACATATGATTATCACACCGTACGTGTGAAAATGCAAAGCTTTTAGTCAACACAGATCAAATCCTGCCCCTCAGATCCTAGTAGGACATGGGTTTTTTTGGGGACTTGTTAACCTCACCTAAACTGGCTTTAGTTGCTCTGGGAGTGGCTCAATTGGTGAGTTGGGCCCGCTGTTGAGGGAGCTACATGCACTGTGGTAGTCCAGCAGAGTGAAGAGGGGGCTTACGAAGGCCTAAGGCCTCGACCCAGCGGACCCAGAGCTCTCCTCAGCCACCCACCCCACACCCAGTCTGCTTCTCGCCGCCTTGCACAATGAGGCGAGATCCGCCACTGGGCGCAGCACTGACAGTTCTCTGCCCCAGCTGAGCCGTGCACAGAGACAAGTGGACAATAAGAACACCATTTACATGGATTATATTAGTCTTTATTTAAACTGTTATTCATCTCACACATTAGATAATTGCATTTCAAATTGTTATTTATCTGTCTATTTATCATGTCATTATGAAATTCCTTTGGTCCTTCAATAAATAAAACTAAGATATCATATACACATTTATTCTTTATACAATTTCATACAGTTATAAGGAAATTATGTTGGTCTAGTATCAGCTAAGGTGAAAGTGAATTAAAACCCTTAAATAAGCCTTGCTGTTCTAAAAATTGAAAGAGCAATTGTGTTCTATTAACTACTGCAATAGTTTTTGCCTTCAATGACAGGAGTCTTAAATTAATTAAAAGAAAAAAAACTGAATTGTCGATTTTTGAAAATTGTTCATGTCTTTGCACTTGTTTTCTGGGACATCAGGTTGAGAGAATGACGATTCAAAGTTGTCTTCAGGACCACAACAAAATAAAAAGGAGATTGATTCACAACAGCTTGACACGACGAGTCTATTTCACAGTTCGATATGGTTTTACCAAGTGGAACTGCGTGTAACCATCCTTCAGTCACGAGAAAAAAAACCCCACTCTGGCTTGAGAGCTGCGAGGACAGCTCTGCCTTCAGCCAGAAAACTCAATATCTAAGTACGGAATGCAGAAAATATCAACAGCTTTTAGTGTTTTACACAACAGCCTACACTGTACAGTTAAGGACATAAGATACTGTATAAGAGATCTGCTATAGCATACTAAATCATAGACAATCTAGTTGAAAAAGTCAGGTGTCTGAACCTCCGGTGACCTTTCTTCTGATGCACATTGACCTGTACAGAACAAGCAGAGCGGACCTGATGGAGGTCCTGACAGTGTTCAGCGTGAAACAGTGTTGTTGAGAAAAGTGAATGAGAATTTGATTCATCAGCACTTTGTCACATTGAGTGAATGGGCAATCCCAGATCTGCAAAACTGCTTCACAGTGTATCTAGCACCAGTGTGTGTGTGTGTGTGTGTGTGTGTGTGTGTGAGTGTGAGTGTGAGTGTCTGTGTGACTCGAGTCTTGTCTGTTTTTCAAATTGTAATAAAAACACTGAAGGAATAATCGATCGGCAGAGCTACACAGCAAAGCTTCAACATAAAAAAGGAGAACATCAAAGTATACAGGTGCAACAGGTAATAAATAAGGGTAATAATAGTTTAACGTTATTGAAATTATGGTGGTTATTGTGCCCAGCGGAGAATTCTTCTTTACAAAAACAAACAAAAAAATGTAGACTTGGCCTCACATCCACATACGAATATAAAACAATACATACAAGTGTCTGGATGCTACCGCGGGGGAGTTTGGGGATGGGGGGGGGGGGGGGGGTGCGCGTAATTCCTTGTAGCCCAGCTCTCCTCGCCTGTGCCATGGGTGTAACCACGAGGGACGTTTCCCCCCAGCAGGGCGTTTGTTTCCCCCGGCAGGCGCACTGCACTGTTCCTCTCAGCCAGCCAGCTCCTCTCTGCATACAGGGGTGGTCATGGAATGGAGGCAGGGCAGCAATGGGAAACCTCTCCCCCTATGGGATCCATAGTGTCCAGAAACGTGGGGGGGAAGGGGGGGAGTGGAGCAGGGTGAAGACAGGGAGGGGCAGGGGGAGGGGCGGGACCTCAGAACGACTCGTCGTGCCCCACAGAGAGATCCCCTTTAGGTGTGGAGGCGCGCGACGAGCCCTTGTCCATGCTCTCGGAGCCGGAGCTCTGGTGCTGCTGTTCGGAGCCCGCGCTGGATGTGATGGTGGACGAGGACGTGGAGGAGGAGCGGGTCTTCTCCTTAAAGTCTGTTATGATCACTGTCACGTTCCCTACGGTGATGGCCAACTGCTGGGCGGTGCTCCGGTCAATGTTCTTCAGTTTGGGCCTGAGGGGCATAGACAGAGGGGGGGAACAAAAAAACTAAAACATTAATAACCAGAAATGGCAACCACAGTATGTATGTCTCAGCGACAACAAGGAGGAGGCTGCCAGCACTGCGTGGGCGGTTACACTAAATTGCTCAATTCGTCGGGTGACAAACGAAAACAGTCAGAACAAGTGTATATAAAGTGAGAGTGGGTGTTTAGTGTAAAAGATCATTTGTGAATCATTTGAGGTTTCCCTACTAGCCTTGTGCCGCATGAGTTTCTCTCAAACAGAAGTGCTATGTAGTCAGAGATGTGAAACCATGTGTTCTGCCGAAGAGAAGCAGAGTATGCGAGGGTGCTACACACCTGGAAATGTGAGAGTTCTTGTTGGTCTTGGTTGCTGATTTGCCGGACTGTATGCTGTGTTTGTCACTGGGTGGGCTCTGATGGGTGTCTGATTTGGGTCTGGAGGAAAACAGATACACACCAGTGAGGATTAATACCAGCACAGATGACATCCAGACACAAGTGAGGCCTCGATGTGTACACTGACCTGGTCTTTTTGCTGCTGGGCTTCTTCGTGACGGCTGGGCTGATCTCCTTCTCTGTGTCGGGTTTGTCTTTGATTGGCTGTTCCTTGTCGCTCTTTTCCTTCTCGGGAGTGTCTCCCTCTGGCCTCACTCTCTCTGGACGCTCACCCTCTGGGCGTCCCTCCCCGTTGGCACGCTCGCCCTCGCCATCCGGGCGCTCCTTGTCTGTGCGCTCGCTCCTCTCCCTCCGTTCCTTCTTGGGCGGGGGAGGCATGGGGTACTGCTGAGCCACCTGCTGGGCAACCAGCTGGGAGTTGATCCTGGGTTTCCTGTGGAGGAGATCCAAGGCACAAACATGGATTAGCTTCGTAGTGGAGCTGTGAGCTGACTCTGGCTACACACCAACACACAGTCACACTACGGCAGACGAAGAGAGGCGACTGAGGCCGGCGAGGGAGAGGGGGCCGCTGCAGAGGTGGGTTTTACGCAGCCGCTTCCTAGTGGAGCAGCTCTGTTTTGAGGACTAATCTCATTAGCTCGCGGCTGTAATAAAATGAATGCACAGGATCACAAGGTGGGACATTTGCAGCACGTCACTTAGGTCCTCTAATCTGATTACTGCAGGGTTGGCCCCATTTGTCACAGACTGAGATTCAGTTGGACATGGTGGAGCTGCTCCGCTCACTGAGCTCACCAGCAACCATAGAGCTACCCTGTCCCTCTTTTCACTCATTTTCAAACACACACATAAGTTTGAGTTTGATCACACTTATCTCAGCAAAAACAATAAAGGCAAGGAAGATAAATGTCACGTGCAACTTTCAAAGAATCCCACTGATTTCCCAAAGAGGGGGCGGTTCACATAAAACCACCCTATTCTGAAAACATATTTTCTACTGTGGTGTATCACCACTGAACTGTTACAAACACGCATGCAGCAAGAGCAGCATCTTGCTCGGTCAGCTGTGCAGATGAACAGGGCCCGAAGTTGCGAGGCAAAAAGCTAACCCAAAGTCAGACTGCCTGAGCCAACACACACACCTGCAGCATAATGGACACCAGCTGGCAGCATCTGGGGGGGGAGAGGACCTTTTGGGGGGGGGGGCTCCGACTCAGCCGAGACCAAACTGCAGCCAACAACATGGATAATCACAGGCCAGCACTGGGCAAGCATGGTGAGGAGTAAACCACAAGTACACTCACACACACACAAACATGCACTTGAAAAGCTTAGCGTGCAAACAAACAGCCTGGCATGGCTCGATGGAAGCTCAGGAGGCCTTTCAACAGGAACACAACAAGTTATACTAGCTAGCTGTGTACACCCAACCCTTCCAAACCCAATTCTACTCTTGGCAGGAAGTTTCTGCGATATCCCAGCAGTGGTGAGGAGGTCCCTTGATCCTCACGACTGCTTTAGGAGAGCTGTGGTCAAGTAGGGAGTCTCTCTTTCAGTCAAAGCGTCAGGCAAATGAAGCTCTTACAGCGAAAACAAATGCTTTTGGTTTTGCCATGAGAATGGGCTGCAGTGAAACGGATCTAAGAGCAAATACATGTGGCAAAAAAACATCTCAATAGTGTGACAACGCTGATTTTCAGTGGCTTGCTGTGGAGAGTGGTTTTCAGACAGCTGCTTAAGTGGTTAGCCTCAGTGTTTCAATTTGGCAGCATCATATTGCCAGTCCAGTTACTCTCGTTTCTGCACTTCCATCCTCGAACATCTTCCACAAATGTCACTCCACTCCCTCTGTACCTCTAGCTTTTAGAAGCTGAGTACTTTTAAACTCCAACAGTCCAATTCTTCTGCAACTTTTTCCCTCTACTACTCCATCAAGCTCATTTAGTCTCCTCCTGCTGCGGCCTATTACAGACAGAGAGGGTCTCTCCTTGATGAGGGGGGTGTGGGGCATGCAGGCAGAAGAAGGCAATCAATCGGGGTATAATAGAGCATCATGTCGTAATGCTCACACTATACTCCAATCAATACACCAACTGTTGATTCAGTATCCACTGGCTAGATGCCTTGGTTCTCTGGAGCTTGGGGATTTCTACCTGCTGCACTTGTGTAAGCCACCCTTCGGGGGCCTCCAGTGGGTGAGAATTAAAAAGGGTGGGAGTGGAATTTTCTTCCCATCCCATCCTAGCTTCATAATTGCCAACCCCTGTCCTGTTCCCATCAAATTGATCCTCATTCCATTTCAATCTAGAGTAATTACTTCCCATATTGAGTATTAGAGCTCCTATTCATAGTACTTGGGTAAGTCTAAGTACGCTCTGCAATGCTTTTAACTGCTTAGGTGATTAAGTTGATAAGTAATTAATTAGGAAGTGATGATGTTGAGTTTACAGCACTAAACCTCCTCGCCCGTACTGACACAACACCAATTTGTCAAAGCAGGCCTGTAGTGTATATGACTGATTTTCTAAATTTATATTGAGCAAATAATACATGCCATTACCACATGCTGAATTGGCCGTGACATTTAAAAAAAAATGCAACATAAATTCCTCCAGTCTCCCGTGCACTTCTGAGCCTTGCTTTTCCCTGGCCTGTTCCTATTCTGATGACACAATGCAGCCCACCCCATGGGAATCTCAGGGGTCCCTCGAGTACCATCGGATTCCTGGTCCGATGTCAACATCTGGTGGGAAATCACTGACACGCCACTGAGAAAGTGTGACAAAGAATTCAAGTTTTGGGGCGGCAGCTTGAGCTACATGAGAAAACAGCAGTGAGCAAAGCTACAATGATGTAACATGATAAAAATAAATCTCTAACCCACAGCCATGAGTAAACAGATTGCGAACACAGACAGCATCCAACAGGAGCACAAATCATTTTGTTTGGCAGTGAGGGCTGTTAGCCAAGGAGGTTGTGAATGAGTGATTGATTGGCTGATAACATCCACGCCTCTTTTGCCTGTTGCAGGGTTGTAGCCCTGGCCAGAGCCTGAGATTTGTGTCAGCGGAGCAGTGGTGGCAGAAGCAGCCCCGGTAGTTAAGCAGTGATTCAGTGCCAGCTGTAAGTCAGCCATGAGTTGCTGCTGGCATGAGAGAGCCACTGCTCTCTTTGCCCCATTATTTATTTACTGACCACACATCATGGCTTTGCACAGCAATGCTCTGTGGCTCATTAACATGGCTGGAGATTCTGCATGACATTATATGTGTCGCTTGCATTTTATCAAATAGTGGTGGCCCTGAACAGCTGGAAAAAAATCTTCTGCTTATTAATATACTTCATATCTAAAACGAATTGCTGTTAATATTTAAAGAATCTGCCCAGGTTGTTGAGCACAGAATGTACTAATTAAACATTGCTGAGAATGATTGTACAACTGAACAGTATTATTTTGCAAATAAGAAACATCTATATTTCACAAGAGGTACTGGAAATGATCCTGGCAGCAGGACCAGGAGTGAACCCCAGGGTCCAATTTCAGAAATTGCTCCAAGCTCCCACAGCTGCCAATATATTCCTGGGGAATCAGTGTGAGTGTGTGAGTGAGTGTGTCAAGTGTGTAAAGCCTGCTGTCGAATCATTTCCCACTGTGAGGGCTCACAGCTTATTACCTCCCCTTCGCACAACAATGGGCCGTGATTGACAGCTCCTCCTATGCTTTCCCCTAAATTCCTCTGTCTGGGGGAGGAAGGAGTGGGGAGACTCCCTCCACGGGATGCCCTGAAATAACTATCATCATGCTTAAAAGCTCCTAATTCAGTCAGATTGACACCCATAGTTAGACCGCTCCGCTCAGCCTGAACCATCCCAGAGACAGACACACCTCTGCTCAGCTGGTGCTCTCGCTGGCCAGGAGCAGCCGACAGCACGAGGTAAGAGCAAGAGCTGAAGCTGCTGTTTCAGAGGGAACTCTTTCTTAGACAAACCAGGAAAACAATGAGCCCCAGCACTTCGTGGAGAGGCAGAGTAATGAAGAGAGTGAGCGAGTGATGGAGGGTTTGATAGAGAAAGAGAGAGGCGCAGGAAAGCCCTCATTAACACAGCTCTTTTATTTGAAGTGCCGTGTGGAGGACAAGCAATTATTTCCTGCCAGGCTGAGTGAATGCAGAGGCAGACAGCTGAGCGGAGAGGAGAGAGAGATTGAGACAGCCGAGAGACAACGGTATTCTTTGACCATGGACAGCCCACTGAAGAGCTCAGACTATTTAACATCACCCACTCTCTCATTCAGACTCTGTAAATAACCGCATCTACACAGTACGAACGTGGGCTCCTTGTCCTCAGTGACATACAAAGTTGTTCAGCAACATGAATCCTTGATTCATATGCATTCAGCAGTGACCTGGTTTCCCCCCACCACATTGGACAGAGAGACCATCACAGTCTCAGCCTGGAGCGCATCTCTCAGATCCAGCATGCGAGAATGCCACAGGGCCTTAGTTTGATCACAGCACCCCCCTATCACGTGCTGGCAACCATGTAATTGATGATCTACTTGTCTGTGTCAACACTTGCTGTATGCCTTGATCATTATGTAGACACACGTGATGCCCTCCCCTCCCCCCTACCAGTATGGAGGGTGATGAAGCAGAGCCCAGAGCTGCCTGCCTGTGCTGCTTCGAATTTGTTAACCAGTCAGCTGGTATATATATATATATATATGCTCTATTGTTCTATTGTTGAATGTTAGGCAATCTTTCCAGAGCGACTTAAAGTATGTCTGGGAGGAGCACTGCATGGCCCCCGCCTGACCCAATTCATGGGTCTGACAACTGGCAAAATTTTGCCTGAAACGGTGCAACAGTGCAAAAAAAGTGGTGTGCGCATGTGTTAGATGACTTGAGACAAGAGCAAAATGATCAGTATGGATTATTATCCATGCATCATTTTACAGTCAATTTACTGTTAATGTTTCACAGTAACTAGAGTGGAAACAATGTTTATTTAAATCAGCAGATATTCTGATAAACACATAATCAGTTAAGTCGCTTTTTACATGAAAGTGCCAAAAATTCACAGCTTCCAGTTTCCCAAAAGTGAATATTTGTTGGCTTCATTTGTCTCCTGTTATTTCACATTTTGGGTGGATTTGGACAGTCATTTAAATAGGTCAGTTTGGGCTTAATTATCAATTAGTCTGTCAATTATTTTTTCGGTTAATTGATTAGTCAGAAAATAGTGAAAATGTCCATCTAAAACAGAAAAGACGCAAATCTTCACATTTCTGAAGCTGGAACCAGCAGAGATTTTGATTTCTTCTTGATAAACGACTTGTTAATTCATTTTATGGTGATCAACTAATAAATTAATTGTTTCAGCGCTAATAGAAACGTGCAAATAATTTAGAACTGAATCTGATCCTCACGGTGTGAAGGTGAAACCAAATCCAGCCCTAAATTTGTCAGTGGCCTTCAGGCTCATCCTGAGTTGCAGACCTCTATCTCGGGGAACACTATGTTGAGATTACCGTCCAAAGATTCAAAGAAGACATCAATCTTAAAGAGAGTCTTTCATAAAGGCACCTTCGCCAGTGCACACGGACAAACCCATTCATTTATTTGCCCTTTTAATTACTTAACAGAATGTTAAATTGAAAAATGACCTTTACCACTGGACTGTGGGACTTCCAGTCCCTGTGAGGAAGTCCTTGACCAGTCTGACGTCTGGTTCAGACAGGAGGCTGGAGTGCAGCAATATGTCAATCTTCGTGTGAGCAGTAGTGTAACTGTCCACGCCAGAAGCACATTTCTTCGCGCAGGTCAACAAGCGATTCTGTTCCTCCGCTTTTTTCTAATCACACACAGAGCTGATCTCTCTGTGCGTCTGTTTAGACATAACTGACAAATATGTGGAATAAGTGCGTTATTTAAAAAACTCAATCAAAAACAGCAGCGATACTATTTCTAATAAATAGTAGATGGGCAGATTTTGAAATTTCATCATGTGTGTGTGTGTGTGGGGGGGGGTCTGGGGAATTGAAACTCCAGGAGAACAGCGGGGAGAGGGGCAGGAAAATCAAAAGGGTTGGCAAGCATGGGATGCATAATTTATCAGAATCAGATCATATATATCATTTATAATAGATTATCAGTATGTTTTCTTTCCAGATTGGCAAAGAAAATAGACCTGACGCCGAAACTATCCCTGCAGATCGCGAGCCGCCCGTGTCCTGTCTGAACAGCCCAATTGATTAACATGGGCGCTTCACGACTCCAGTCTGAACCTGGCGAGAGCCTGAAGTGACTGGAGCAGAGTACCTCCAGCCATCCATGTGTTAAGTAATCTCTGTGAGTGAGTGTGCTGTGGAGGTTGAATGAGGATAGTACCTGAAGAGCAGCCTGGGGCTATAGCACTTCTCAATTCATTCCCACTGCCCACCAGAGGCATTAAGCATTCATCCCTTCATGAGTCCGTTCCAGTCAGGACTTTGATGACTTAATGTTACTGTCACTTCTCCCCCTCTATCCCCTCCATGTTACACTCTATGTGGGGATCTGTGGATCACCAACAATGTTTCCATCAAATTTCTTGAGGTGCTCTGTATGCACAGCAGGCTCCCAGACAGCATCTACACCCCACACCTTTTCCTCAACCAGCAAAAGAGCTCAACAGTCAGGCATGACATTTAGTTCCCGCGGTACTGACTACTGACAATACTGGACAGAGCAAAGGAACTCAGGGAAATCTCTCAAAGATATCTCACCTTTTCTGCAATAACTGTAAACCTTATGCCCCATGCTGGCAGCCAGGAGTCTTGTTTTCCTGCTTCTCCTGACAGGCTAAAAGAGTCAGACAGTCTGAGCTTCTGTGCATTTGAGTGAGAGACATAAGCAAGGAGAAAAAGAGGTCTATCACAGAGGTATTAAAGGAGGAAATGTCTACGTTTGTGTCTGCTCATGTGTAAAAGAGACTTCATCTTCACATTGACAAGTCTCTCCTTTTCATGACTGACCTTTCAGGTCCAATGCCCTTTCTGGCATGGGGCAGACTGAGAGCGAGTCATTGCAAAGGCACTGAGCACGTATGAGCTCCTTCCATCAGCAGCACTGTGTCACATTGCTGAGTATCACTCATTTATTTTCCTCCTCTCCATTGCCTCTCCGTCATTCTTTCTTTGTTTTCTTCCCTGCTATCTCTCTCTTCACTTTCTCCCTGTGCATTACCCCCCCCCCACCCCCCCCCCCCCAAATCCTTGCCTGGCTTTAAATAGGTCTTCTTCACCTCTCTCCTGCCGTTTGCCTCTGGTGTGTGTGACTTATCTGTCAAGTAGACCCGGTCACACCGTCTTGCCGCTGTTTTGCCCATTTGTTTTAGTATAGACAGGGCCTGGTTTGAATTTGCTCAACAAATCATCAAGCAGCACTGCCTGAGGGGACATTGCACCTTCACAGCAGGCTCTTGTGCTCTACACAAGGGGCACAACATCAAACAGGCAAACAAAAAACATCAAGTGAGGAAACGTAACACCAAGAGGTCAAACACAAAGCCTCTGCTGACTGCTATAGCCATGATTCAAATCTACCAAACTGATTTGATTTTTGGTCTATAGCTTCTCGATAACGCTCACTTTAAAACCTTCAAGCTCCAAGAATTACCTCATACGTTTACCAAGAGAAAGTGGTCAATTCTGGTTCCAATCTTGAGCTCATCTGTAGCAAGCGACATGTCAAATGGTGCTGTTCTTTCCCCATGCATGGGTGGTGGTGCTGGTATAACAGAAGAGGCTGTTCAGTCTAGCTCTCTCCCTCCCTGGGTAATGATGTGCTTCGCTCTGCTTTAGCCCCTGGAGACTCTTGGTTGAGTGAGCACATCCCCCTTGCAGCCCCCCCCCTTCAACACACACACACATAAATGTCCAGACGCTACACTCCTCTCTGTCCCTTCGCCGCTCTGTTTCTCCGCTTGTCCTCTCTTGCCCTCTTCTTCTCCTTACTCCTCAGCTAGCTCGACACCACACTTAACAACTCCCTCACTCCCCTCTCTCCTTGTCCTCATATGCCTTTTTCTGTATTTTCCCAGAGACTCCTCACTGTCACACTCATTTGCGTGCCTCATCTTTTTGCAGAGTGGGAGGAGCCCCGATTCAACAGCTTTCTCAACATTTCTCTGTTTTGTCAGATTGCCAAATTGGCTACTGTATTTAATCACTCACACTCTGCCAAATCCCATGAAGTAATTAAGAACTTTTAAATCCGGCAATTAACATGTAAAGATTAGGGCTACCCGCTCGTGCTTAGGGTTTTAGTGCAGATGCTGATAATGCTGGATAAGCAAAAGCAGTTTCCTCTGAGCGGGGGCTGCTGTGGGGGCAGGGGGTGGGCGAGGAAGTGCAGATATAAATTGAGCGCCAGCATGTCCCTCTTATGTAATTCCATTATCCTAGACAATTTGCCTTAATGTGACAGTGGTAGAATCCACGGATTATGACTCTATTCCATCATTGAAGGCACACAAACCGAGACACACAAACACAGACACACACTGCAAATCATTTTCCAATAATTGTGCAGCCTCAACACTTACACAAAGAGTGAGATGCACTTTTACTTTTTTAGCCCCACTACTGACTCATTTTCTCTGAAATATCATACCGTAAATTCTGCAGACATATGATCTTCTTGCTGTAGATTAAACTACCCAATAGTTTAACCCACAATAGTTCAAATTAGCACAACCATAAACATCTACAGCAGTAAAATGCAACATACACAATAATGCAGCAGTAATATTAATCCAAAATAATAGAGTAAAAGACTGACAGGGACCATTTTACTGCACAATAACTACTTTAATACTTACTTCTACCTTAGTAAGGTTTACAATGCAGAACTTTCACTTGTAAAGTAACTGAAAAGTTGAATATGACGGTGTTTGCTATATCGCACATGAATTGATATTCAAATATATTGAACATATTTGATATATTGCCCAGCCCTATCTGACAACTATGTGAATAAACCTCTATACCTCTGCTGTATACATAGTGTATCAGTTGCAATGGTTCAGGTTCTGTGCCCTTTCAGCAGTCTGAGCTTCAAGATAAACTGGGGACCATGTAAGTTAGTTTATTCAATCCAGTCAGAGCACTGCATTTTGCTAAAAAGTGAGAGACATCCATTTGCTCTGTTTTATATAAAGCAGATGGAAGCTACTTGAAATGGCTGACAAGAGAGCAACAGCGCACAGATAACAGCACAGCAGTCAAAGACTGTGGTACCTTAAGATTTCCTATGATCCCCACCATCAATCAACTTTAGAGGGCTCCTAATGGTTTCTCCCTGGGCCCCGGGGCTGACAGAGGTGCATACCAAACACCACCACAAAGCAAACCGATGTACAGCAACATGGTGTCACATTCACACAGCGTTCAGGTTCAGATGCCAGAAACATTTAAATATGATAGCATGCACCTCACAGGGGATGCTAATGCAAGTCCTTCTCCAATTACCAAAGAAGCAGCCACTGAATGCAGAGGCTGAACACTCTGGCTACTTGGACTTGTAGATTAGCAGCGAGGTCAGGTGCAAAAAGCAGAGTGCCTTCTTGTTTAAGAGTCAGAGTGGTAGAGGCTACATTTAGCCTACTTGGGTATCGTGTTACATCACTGAGCTGGACTGGGTCAACAGGTTCGTTAGGCTGCGCTCAGATGGGGAGAACGGGGCCTCTCCCTGCATGCTGATGCCACAGCCAGAGTTTTGCTCTTGTTAACACACATTCTTGCCTCCATCTGCACAAATCAGAGCTGCGTGACCCACAGTTACCTGGCTTACCTACCGCTGGCAGGGGACAAAGTGCAATTCAAGCCTTGCCGGAGTGTAAGCTGCTATCTGTCAATCACCATGGATCACATTAATTGAGTATTCTCTATCAACACCTGTAGAAACAGCTGGTGTCTCAATGACTCGGTGCAGACTGTGAGGGATGGATGTATCAAGCTCAAGGGGATGGAAATATTCATCTGATCTTGAATTTCACTTTGGACAAGTAGGTGGACCCGCAATGACTCAGACTGCTACCTGTTGTATCAACAACTTTTGAGGAATGGATGAGGTAGGTGTGATTGGCTTTGATGCTGCTTAGAACTTCAGCTGCATCAACCTTCTCCTTACTACATTCAAATACAGTCAATACTGTCTGACCTTTGTCCCAGGACACAGGAAAAGAAAGCTGTATTTGGGGACTGTTTGGAAGGAGGTAGCTTACAGACATTCACACCACCCAAATCAAGCCATTTCAAACATAAATGCAATCGTGTCACACTGACTGCACAAAAAAACAATCGTTCACCTATCTTGTAGTAAACACAAATTGAAGATCCAAATCAAACTTCAACGTTGAGAAAAGAAGTGTTTGGACTCCTACCAGCAGTGAGGAACTCTAATTAGTGAACACACGTGTCCTTCTGCATGAAAGCGCATTCACAGAAGAGCCTCAGATAAAAGCAGCAAGACAAACAACCACACACATAGACTTAAGTGTGAGTGATTTAGCTAAGAGCATGTTGCTTCGTCCCATGCTTTGCTGGAATACATCAAACAGTGAAGAAAAGACAGCTAATTAGTGCTCATTAGAATAAGAGGCAGCCCCACAACTATACAATTGCATTAATCAAAGGTTAACTATTCAGATCAAACTGGAATGTGTGACAACCAATCCTGTGATGTCATGTGCTCCCATTTACCAAATAGAGGCAAATGGGCTGTTGCCAAAGCACAGTGGTAGGATGGCTATGACATGCTTGTCTCTGCTTCCTGCTTTCACGCAGCAGGCTCAGCCTGCATCATCAGCTGTGGTCTTAAGCTACACGCTGCTAGGAAAAGATCATAGTGGGGGAGGGGAGCCAGACAATTAAGATTGAGCTTTATCTTTTGGATTCTTTATCTTTTGGAACTGGCGTCAGTGTGTTCTCCTCGTTTGTGGTGTGGCAGGGGTGTCAGCCGAGCCACTCATTGTAAAACCACAGCTGGAAAGGTTAGAGTGCAGGGGACTTGTCAACAAACCCACAAATGACTCATCTTTCTCTCCATCTTATTGTGCAACTGACGACAAGAGTAAACAAATTCGCGCTGTGGCACACGCAACTTCTCATCATAAACATTCCCCAGAACAGAAAATGGGGGCGTCGGTATACACCAAACCGAAAGGGAATCCCGTCATGATAAGTTATACAGTGATTTCATCACAGTTTCCCATAAGACACTGTCTTCTGCCGACATCACAAAATGTACTCTGGTTCAGGGGAAATGTCTGGGACATACCAGCACGTTACTATAAATGCTGATATGATTAATCTGGAGAGCAAATGCAAGTGTTGTAAACAGCTTGAGGAAAACAAAGCAAGTTTGTTTTGAAAATGATTAATCATACACAAATGGACTGACATTTAAAAAACTAAAAGTTTGATTTTTGGAACATTGAAAAAAAAAAAACTGGTGAACACTCACAGTCACACCATATGTCTGTCTTATCTCTAATTCTGATTACAACCACCTTTATTAGCCTATAATCATGTCCTTACTGTACATCCACCTCATGCACAATAAATCTGACCTGTCAGACCATCAAAAGAATCCTACAGGTAGGTGAAATGCATGCACTTGTTTCACTCCATGGAAAAAGCAGCCCTTTTGCTGTTGCTCTGTTGATGCACTGTAGCTGTACAGCCATCACGAAGTACGCCTGCCCCCCCCCCCCCCCCCCCCCCCCCCAATCTGGCTATTGAAGCAGCCAGCCAGCCTACCTAGAGGAATGCATGGAAGCAATGCAATGTTCAGACGCATAAGATGAGAAACTACGGATAATCCAGACAACGGCAGGAGATGTTTGCAAGACTGTCCATCAACAAGTCCCCATTCGCTCACAGCCAAATACGCTGTCGATCAAAGTTGTCATTCCCATAAATTGCGATGCAATGATGCTGCAGCCAGCCAAGCAGGGGGAAAACGAGACGCTCAGACGAGAGGCAGAGAGGGAGAGAGAGAGAGAGAGAGCGCTACGTTACCTTGTGGATGTGCCCTTCCTCACATCGCAGATGCTGCATTTGAAAGCCTCGGCGGTGTTCCTGAAGGTGCAGACGCTACAGTCCCAGTAGCCGTCGTCAGCGGTCTGTTTGGCTTGTCTTTTTGGCCTTACAAATTAGACAAATGTTAAGGTCAAGTTAGTTCTTGAAATACCACATACCAGCATAATTCACGAATTAACAAGAAAGGGAATTGTGATAAACATAACACGCCGTGCAATACGCATGCTACTTAGTACGTCGCAATTATGGAGGTGTTGTCATTAAAATTGGGTTCGAGTCCCGGCAAGTAGAGCTCCTTGGTTAATAAATCCCCACAGTGGCGGAGCTCCACACCGTCCGATTGTATCGCCAGCTAGGCTAGCAGGCAGGCAAGCATTGCTAAAATTTTCGGCATCGAAGCGTAGCATGTCGGCTAACAAAACCAATATCAAACAATGTCCATTTCGACATTGACCCTCCAAAAGGTTTAATCGAGGCGGAAGAGCGTTTCAGGGAATGCCAGGCGTATCCTCTGAAAAATTTCCCTTTGTCTGTTAAGTGACTGGGTTATAGGGAGCGAGAAGCCGCCATAGTGACTGCACTATTCTAGCTAGCTGTGGCATACCAACTGAAAAAGGGAGAAACGATCCCTGTGTGAGGGAAACGCATCCAAATATCGAGCCCAAAACGCACGAAACAAGTATAAATCGACAGTGGGCGGTCGCATTACCTGGTAGGGCTCTTCTTGTCGCCCATGGTGAAGAATAGTCCTCGGAAATAAGAAGAAAAAGGGGCCTCCTTTAATTGTCAGTGAGTATAGTGGGTTCCAGATAGAGCCGCTGCTGAAGCTGTTGGCAGACAGGCTCCACTCAGCGCTGGCTCGAGGCACGGCACAGCGACTGACTGCACTACACCCCGTGACCGCCGCTCAGCCAATCAGAGCGCAAGTCGGTTTAAAAGTCTGGATGGATATTTAGCATCTAGTTATTTTGATAAGTACTCGAGAAATTTGACAGACCTCATGTCACCACACACGCATACATAAAGATTACAGTGTTGCAATATTGATACAATTGACAATGCCTGTAAGAAAACAGATGTGTGTAGAACTTTTAAAACGCATTAAAAGTGCTTTACATGATGGGAGAAGAAAAAAACAAAACAGTAAAAGAAATAGAAAAGGCAATTAAATTAAGATAACACAGAAAAGTAAAAGAAAAGAAACACCTCACTACAGGTTTGTCAAGAGTACTAATATGTCATTATATCAAAAAACAAAATCCCAAATGTACAGCACAAGGTTTTTACACAGGTGCTCTGATAACAAGCAACAAAAAAAATCCTGTTTTTAATTCTGATGTATGGAAAAACCATTAGGCAGCATTCATGCTCATTTGTGGTTAATTATAACAGATTATTAGTAATAAGAGAGTTATAGATGTATCCAAGATGGACCAAAACATTTTTACCATTTGCACACCAGCATCATAGGATGCATCATACATTGCTTGTTGAGCCTCTCCCAGCATGCACTGGATGAAAGAGAGGGGAAATCTCTGGACTGCTCTCCAGCCTATTACAGAGTTTAAACATGGCCAGACACATTTGCACCCAGTTTCACACATATGGGTAATTTAGTATTGAATATCTGGAGGAAACCCTGTGAACGTGCAAACTCCAGACAAAACACCAAGGCTGCGATGTAAACACATAATCCTTTTATTGTGAAGTAATGTTGCACATCATTTAGGTAATGGCCCCCACACTTTAACTCCATAAAAGAAAGGTTTTCATGTACAGCATGTACACAGACAGTTTTAATTTGTCCTGTCTAAAGTTGTCAGGAAAGTAATTGTCTGTACAGAATATCTGTTGTCTTTCATTGTGAACAGTCACATTCAAAAGCATTACCCATTAGAGTGCAAGCATTTTTTTTTCTCAAGAGCTTTCTGGAACATCAAGTTGAATGGGGAAGATCCAGCCTTACTGGACACATTGTCCTCCTGTATTTACTGAAATAAACATGTACCATTGTTTATTGATTGATTCAAGAGCCCAATAAGACACAGAACACCTTCATTCATCCAGCATTTGCAAGACAAAGGTTTAAAAACCCCTTTACCCTCCTGGCTCTGACAGGCTGCGTCATGGAATGTGTTGGAGCAAAACACGGCACCTCTTGCGCGCCTCCGCTCTGCCCAGGACAAGGCTCTCAGTGGGGGAGACCAAGAGTGAATCATGTAGGCTCATTAGCTGCTCTCCACGGCTCCAGGTCCTATTGTGAATCCCTCGCCTTTTCTGTTCAGAGTGAATATCCGTGCCTCCACATAAGTCTGCCCTCCGCCCAGTGATTACCTCTGCTTAGCTCATAGCATGCTGCTCTAATTGAGCTTCATCATGGTGGCCTACTGATAACTACAATTCAGTCAAAACAGCATTAAGTACTGCCTCGCTGGTTCCGTAATGAGTTGCTGGGAAAACAGCTTTTTTTTGTTTTGTTTGAACTTTTAACAAGTTGATATTCGTAGGTAGGATGAGTCCTTGCAGGTACATCTGGTTTTTCACAATAATTGTGCAGACTGGTTAATTCACTGATACAACAGGGATGAAGAACATACTAAAGGAGGCATTAACAAACATTTACTGAGAACAGCTGTTCCAAAGGTGAGAGAAGCGCACTTGTGGAGCAGATTCTTCCCTCCCGCATCAACTACACCCTTGAGCAAGGCGCTTACATTACTCACAGACAAACAGTTAGCGCTCATTCATTATTTATGAGAGGTGAGTAGCTGAGTTTGAACAGCATGACATTAAGGTGGTGAAACAAATCAGGGTGAGAGACACTGAAAGAACTCTGAATAATTCCATATGATGCAAAGGAGGATGACACTCATACTAATCATGTTTGTGCAAAACAGCAAACTTTCATTCCGGCAAGACTCGCAGAAAGTGGGAGTCACTGTCAGGTTGCTGGTTTACCTACAATGCAAAACTGCTCAGACTCAATCTGACTGCATCCCCTGTCTCAAACAGCACTTTGTTTGAAGCATGCAGCAGCCTTGAATTCCAATAACTCCAGAGGGCTGCTCAGTGTCTGACAGCAGAAGAGTGAGGTTGTACTGCTTCTGGGCATGAATGTGTAAAAACTGTGTAATGTTTAGTGTTTGGAGAAATCACAGGTTCAGTCTCTGCAGCAGCCAATATGCCCATCAAACATCATCATCATCACAGCGTGACAGGACGTACACAGATCAGTATCCTTGGAATTATGTCCATATTGGATACTTCCACACCTCCAACGTGTCCTTTATGTAGAGAGGGGGAATGTAAGGGTCGGGTTATGCTTGAAAAGAAGTCATACGTACAACGTGTTGTCCAAAGTGTTCTAAACAGCCACACTCGAAGGCAGAGCCTGGCCAATCACAGTGTGAGGTGGGTGTGAATGTTGGATTGTCGGTTTCAAAAAGTCACAGAAATGGTTGGACACAGCCCCTCCCTCTGAAGCTTTTTGACTATCCCACAAGCAGCCCTAATGAAGCAGCTTAAGGGTGTGAAGGGCGGGATGGTGATTGGGTGAGTAGCGGGTCAGACTTTCATGCAGAAGACCAGAGTTTGCATCCCGTCACAGATCTGCAGTTACCATTTTCCTTTTATTAACTGTAACCACGATCTCTCCCTAACCTCGACCACACCATAACCATAGTTTATTTATTAACCATAACCAGTTTTCCATAACCCTAAAGGTTTAAGAACGCTCAAAACAAGTTTGTACATGTCCTGTGAAAAAGTGTTTACAGTTGCTCCAAACAGCCACACTCAAAGGTGAGGTGAAAATAAAGAGGGGGGATAACAGCACACACTTTCAGACAAATTTTCCACCGCCTTAACTATACCGTACTTGCCATGTGCAGATATTTTATAAAGCGAGAATTATAATACCATTGGCTTTGGTCACACTGATCATAATCCAAGGCTTTGCGTAATGGGTAAGGTGTAGCGTTAGGGTTGGAGGGTGGGGGTGCTGTAATGCGGATCACAAACTGAGGCTGTAAGGTATCTACTGGTCTGGATTATCATGCCAGTCAAAGGCTGCACAGAATATCGGTATTTGAGAGTTTTCCAAACACTGAAATCAAAAAGACACATGTGAAAAGTCTGAAATGAAAGCCAGGCAAGTTCTCATTCTGTCTTTCATCTTGTAAAATGTAATATGATATCAGATACTGAGACAAATTCATTAAATCCTGACTTTCTGTACAGCGGTCAAAGTACATTTAAACTGAAGGATTAAACTGTTCATGAGCAGGATCCAATTCTTGCAGTTGATGACTCTCTTGCAGGACAAAAACAAATGCAATTTCCAACGGGGCCCTATTCAAAGCTTGAGCAGTAAAAGACAAGAGAGTCAAGTATGTGGCAATTAAACCTTGAGAAGAATTAATCTGTTCAACATTTTTAACACAAGTTCCTCTTGCCTCAAGTGCTTCAGTTCGTATTGAGCATCCAACGTTTGACCTGAATCACAAAACTCCTCGGCAATTTCACCAGAAGAGCCCACTCTGTAATTTCAATATGCCACTGAATCATTTATGTGGGCACACAAAGAGATGCTGTGCCACGTATATCTGCCTGGTGAGCGCAAACCACCCAAGGAAAGGAGGGAAGAAATCAGTTTCTCCAAATCTCTGCCTGGGCCACTCCGCTCTGTTGACTTGTTCCTCGAAAACATTCAGAAACTGAGGCATAGAGATAAGACGGAGAGAGAGAGAGAGAGAGAGAGAGAGAGAGCGCGGCAGAAATGGGAGAATTGGCTGCTAAAAAGGCAGCGGGACAGTAGATTGTGGACACACCGTCTCTCTCTCTCTCTCTCTCTCTCTCTCTGGCACTGATCCATACGCACAGAGGAGAAAAGTGACTTGTGATTAATCATCTATCGCCGAATTCCCCAATAACATTCCCCAATCGATACGCTTCGCATGCCAGCAGAGAAAACACAGAGCTCATGAATAAGATTTTAAATGATTTAAAGCCATCTTTTGCCTGTCTGTATCCCAATGTTTGTCTTTTATTTAGAATACGTCCCCTATGCCTGTGAGTTACACAGTTGCCCTCACAGTGGTCCTGCCCTCGTCGTTAAGAGGACAAGTTGTCTTTCAGGTTTTCCGTGACGACTGCTATTGAGTCTGTCCTGGTTCCCTTAACTTAGCATGATTAGACCTACTTGACCTTCCACTTGCAGATGATGCCCCCGACGGTCTGCTTCTGTGTTGTTCTGTCCCTCTGTATCTCGCCGCACTTATCAAAATGAACAGAGCTGCTTTGCCTCTTTTCGGTGGATTTATTGCTTTTACCCAGACCTGCCGTCTGGTTTCAAAGAGCCCCGCTGCAATGTTAAACAAATTTACTCTTCTAACAGGCACATAACAGCCCTCCAACTGCTCTCTCCGTACTCTTCACAGTGATGTTTGCGTTTCAACTGAAGCTTTCATGGATTTCCAATAAAAAAAAAAAAGAAAATGTACAGTAGAAGAACCTCTCCAACAACTTATGGACAAGTGAGGCGAACAAGCACACTAAAGAGGAGTTCTTCATTTCAGAGTCAGACTCCCGCTCCAAAACCTAAATTCTGATATGACGACACATGATGATAAATTATGTGGAATGAGCTGATGATAGATTTCTTTACTAAATTAATTTTCAATTCTTTTTTTTGTGGACTGTCGCTCATATGTACCCTTGCACATTAACACTGTCTTTCTCCTCATACATACACATACAGTCACGCGCACACTCTTTCCCTTTCTTTCAGTGTGTCTCTGTCTTTTCTCTCATGCACGCTCGCAGCCTCACAGCCATCTTCATTTCCATGTCCATGGCTGTGCTGAATGGCTGAAGTCTCTGCGCCGGGGGCCTTGTGTGTCTGTGCGTGTTTGTGCGTGTTTCTGTGTGTTTCTGTGCGACGATTGTCCAGTGGTCAAGCCCCGGCGGAGCTGTGTGGGATGTGTGGGAGCGTCAAGGGGGGATTGTAGAAGAGGGGGGAGGGCAGTTGAGGACACTGTTTCCTTCAGCGGTGGAATGTCTTCATGCGTGTTCCTGTTTGGAGAGGCTGCTCACGGCTCCCAGAAGTTGGCAGGAAACCGCATGCTGCTTACACTGGGGCAGATAAGGAGGAGTGGGACGCGAGAGGAGAGAGGAAAAAAGAGGAGAAGAGGTGGGGTTGTGGTGAGAAGGGAGGGAGGGAGGGGTGCTTTAGCAAACCTTCAGGAAGGTAGATTATCCCACGAAATGCTGGCAGAGCCTCAGCCTTTGTGCATGTGTGTGTGTGTGTGTGTGTGTCTGTGTGTGTGTGCTGAGTAGAGAATGAGGGTGTGTGACAAAAAGGCAGCTCCTTCAGCTCCCTCAGCAGAGTTTCAATGAATCCGGGGCAGCGTCCACAAAAGGCCGCAGAACAAAAGGCCCGCAAGCTGAGAATGTGCAGCCTGGAGGCACGGCCCAATCTCACGCTTTGTTAACTCTCAAACATAACACCGACTAAAGCCTAAGACAATCGTGCCTCACCTGTCGATTACCTGCCTGTTGATTACAAATCTGACAGCCGAACGCCTCAGACAAGCATGACTCCTGCTGAAGCCTCATGCAGGATGACGCGTCTTCTTGAAGCCGAGTCTCAGGGAATTATGTTTGTGTCTCAATTCTGAGCACGGCAGGGGACATTTAAGCACAGAAAGTGATTCGATTTTCATGTGCAAAAGTTGTATAGAAAATGCTGTATCAAGCAAAGACTAAATAAATCTGAGAAAACAACAAAAAAACGCATTCAATTCTAGGCTCAATAAATTTGGCTCCTACCCAATGGTTAGCAGTCTTATTGGTCAGTAGAGAAATAGTTTAGTATAGTATATTCTGTGCTAGCCAGAGAGCACAGAATAGATTTTAAATGATTCCTTGCCTGATAATAATTTCACGACCAAATATCATTTCTGCGCTTGCAACAAAAATGTTTTTCTATGCTCAGAATGTCCCGTCCTGTGCTCAGAATTAAGGCACAAATATAATTACACAGAGTTTAGCATCTTGACTTTATTACACAGTTTATTACAGTAGATCAAATGAGATAATGAACCTAATCTTCATAATAGTCACGCATGAAGAGACGTGACAAATGAGATTGGATGAAAGGGACGTCATGGGTCACCAATTTCCTCTGCGCCACGCTGCTTTGAAGAATGTGGATGGACCAAGAAAAATGGCAGAGACACACCATTTAGTCCACTCCTGGATCATGCTTTTCAACAGTGTATGAGCCTTTTTACCCCGACAATGCAATTGCATGGGCTGATCCCTACATGTCCAACCACACAGTCTATAGTAATTCCCACAAGTGCACGCACACAATCCAGGGGATTATAAATCACAGGCACTTGGGAAAGGTTTCAGATGACTACGGCTGGCTGTTTATGGTTTTCTATGACTGAATCCAGCTGTTTGGAGCAGCACAATGCTCTGAGAGGCGCAGTCAATTTGGCAGATTAGCGTATTGACAGATGGCGCACCATCCATCCAGCGATCAATATGTTTTATTTTAATCCCTTCAAATGTTTACTCAAGAATCTGGACTCAGAACGCCTCTCTCCCCAGGCTCCAGTGGGTATTATACAGTATCTCCGCCCTCCCATTACACCTCCTCCTCCTCCATCTTTTCTCTCTGGCTAGGAGTGACTTTCTGGCCAGCCACGCAAAAGCAACACTCTCCCCTCACTCAGAAAGTGCAATGGGATATGCTCCCCCTCCTCAAGTAGAGCAATCAGACAAGACATCCATCACTATCCTGTGGGGTGGAGTAAATGACCTTGATGCTGTCTTCACACTCAATTTCAGATACCCTTGGGCTCCATTATGGGGAGATTTAAGCAGCGAGAGGGCGGCCGGCCTTCACATTTGATTCTTACGATACTAGATGTGATAAGTGTGTGATGCAGCGCAAAGAAGGAGAGTAATACGGGAGGTGCAGGGGCGGAGAGGTGGGTGAGATGGAGAGGGTGAGTCAGCAGGTGATGAAAGCATGGAGGAAAATTAAGATGGAGTAAGAGAGCTCCAGGAGATGAGCAGCGGAGATGGTTGAAAATAGCTGGAAGAGCGAGCAGGTAGATAGTGGCTGTGGATGGAGGGGGATGAATTGCTTTTCAAGGACTTTCTCACCCCCCCCCCCCCCCCCTTCTGAAACAGAGCTCTACTTCAAAAACCAACAGTACTCTGGCTAGAGTAGACACAATATAAGGGTGGTTTTCAGGAAAACATTCTATCAAGAGTGATCCATCACAGCAGCAGCAGCACGAGTGAATTTAAGCATCTGTGAATGTAAAAGCTGGGTGCTCTCTGCCTCTTTTCTCTCCACTAGCTGGTGAAGAAGAAAGCCAGTCTCTGAACACCCCCCCCCCCCCCACCAACTGTGGGAGAAAATTTTTAAAAAGCATGCACAGATGAGCGCTCACAAATGAAAAACATGTCTGCATACCAACAACACGCACAGACATTTGGAGCAACAAAAAAGTGACTTGACAAAGGAACCAAAGCGAGCACCCTGCTGAGTTTTGATGTAAAGTGATTTGGACAATGGGTTCCTTTTATTTTCACTTTTCCCCTTTGATTGAGCGTGTGTTCTTCCTTTACGCTCCTACCAGCCAGGAGGAACGAGCCGCTTTAGCGCAGCAGCAGCAGCAGCAGCAGCAGCAGCAGCAGCAACGACGCATGCCGTTCCCCAGGGAGTTCATTTGAGAAACACCACCTGCAGCTTTGAGTGGCATCATTAACAAAGGTCAGATGTGCTCACTGTGAAATTATACACACATGAATTTCTCATTGACTTGTTAATACACCTGATTTCCTTGCCCAGGGTGACAGTTTGCCCTTTGCTGTCTACCAGGGGGAGAGTTGAAGACAAGAGTGCCCCACGTGGGCGCCATGCATTTGATTTAATTAAGAGGCTGCTGATAGCACTTTGCACTTGAGTTAAACAAGCATGTAAATAAAATCAACATCGTTAAGGAACCAACCGAAAACAAATCAATATGGGATATTCAGAGTGCACGGTGAATTGCGGCACCTTAATCCCAGTCTGAGGCTGCATGTTCTTATCTGTCCTTTAGGAATTGAAGAATCTAGGACAGTAACAGCAAGGTCAAGTGATGCAAATTATTTTTTTTTTACATGTGTATAGCCTAACCCAGGCTAACATGAAATTAGCCAGCTAAAATGACCCTGTTAAATCTTATCCACCTGATTTAACTGACGGCACAGTTATGAGGTTTGATTTGTTAGCCCAGTATCCAAAAGTCATGGCCAACAGCCTCACTTAATCTGTTTTTGTAATAAAGACAACATGAGTAGAGTGGAAACCATGATCAGTATCAGCACTTTGGCTAGTGGCTACATACAGGCGCAGGAGTGACAATCCAGTTTAAGTATATTATAACTTTCTATAAAACACTGCCAAGGTCTCCCTTGGAGTGGATAAACGTTAAAGAGATTAAATAATATTACATTATGACCTGTCCATGGCACTAGATGAAAAATTAACCCTGAGGGGGACATAAATGTTTGTACTAAATTTTGTGACAATCCACCCGTCAAAACCACAAATGTCAACCACGCTCAAAGAACAGGACTTTCCAAGTGGCAGTTCCTACTGATTTAAAACAGGGCAAACGCACCAATAAGCTATTCACACATTTCTTATCACCAGAGAGGTCAGAGGAGCTCTCTAATGGTCCTACACAGCATGAACAATTTGCGGTCACAACATTGTGAGAAGGGCTGTCATGTGAGGAGAGACACACCATTAAGAATCAAGCAGCTGTGTCAGATCAGACTTTTACACAGCCCGCTGCTTTGTCATGTCAGAGAAGGTTGCGGCTTGTCCTTGTCCACTGAAGCGAGTGTTTGCACAGTGGAAACAGGCCCAGGGCAGGTTATGTGTGCTGCACTCATCCATGTAACTGTAACATATAAAATACTGCACGGTGCTTCTACTTTTCTGCCTTGTGAGTAAGTGCCACATGTGGAGGCTCATGCGGCTGAGATGTAATCATGGTAACACAGTGGAACCGGGACAGATGCAACAACGCGTGTGTCGAGCACATGAAGTACGACTCGTCCTGCAGATGACGGAGAGAACACTGCCACAAGGAGAAAAACTGCTTAATTACAAGATGCCATAACACAAGAAAATGATGGGGGATCATTTGAGAGCAGTTTTACTAATTTGGGGATTAGAGTCGTCAAGGAAATCTCCTAGCAACTAGGCTTAAGGCATCGAGGAGTTGGGGTTCAGGTCAGGTTAGGGTTCACTAGGGTCAGGATTATGGTCTGTCCAATCAGGTTTGCCGGAGGGCGGGATGGCTGTCCTGTAATGGATCCACTTTCCTAAACAAGTTGGCGGCATGGCTCTCGGGATGGCAGTGTCTCAACAATTATTTGATGGATTGCCATTCAATTTTGTACAGATATGTCATGGTCCCCAGAGGATGAATACGACTGACTTTGGTGATCCCCTGACTTTTCTCCTTGTGCCACTATGAGGTTGACATTTTTGTTATCTTGTGAAATATCTCGACAACTATTGGACGGATTTCCTTGGAATTTGGTACAGCTATCCATGGTGCACAGAGGACGAATCCTTATGACTTTGCTGATTCCCTGACTTTTTTTCTCCACTGCCACCACGAGGTTCACATTTGTGGTTTTTAGTGTAATTTTTAACAACTGTTGGATGGATTGCCATTAAATTAGGTTCAGACCACCTCAGGATGACTTTACTCATTTAGGTGATCCCTTCACTTTTTCACTTTTTCCCATCAGCCTCAGCTGCACTTTGTGTTTAGTACCACCTCTGACGCTTTAACCAGTTCTCTTTATACATCCATGACATAATGGATCAGTGAATGATCCATTACAAGTCAACAGACGGCTTCCAACTTCCTGTAATGTTTTACTGCATACTTAGATGGCTGAGTTATAACTTTAAAATAGCATCATAAAGGCAAACAGCTTTTCTTGGTATTGTAGCTAAGCAATGGACCTCCAACTTGGTGACCAGATGATGTGTTAGGTCACTTTGAAGTCCTCGAGGTAGATTCCTAGTTAAGAACCAGCAAAGTAGCCTACCTAGTTACAGTATGTTACAAAGCTCATCCTGCGTCATCCTAACTCAACCTGTTATCACTTGTTCTGAGGAGCTGAATTAAAATCAATATGCTGAGAGAATCGAGCTGTGATTTCCATCATGATTACATTTCTCAAAGTAAAAAGTCCTCATTAATTTGATCACAAACTGCTAACAAACATGGAGATAAAATGTAATAATGACGCCAAACAGACAAAACAACAGATATAATACTTAGCTTACTTACTAAGTTCTAAATAGACATAATCTCACAGTTTGGAAGATGACAAGATGCTCGTTTTCTCTCGAAACTGGCGTCCAAAATCAAGGTCTGTTCTCGATTAAAGCCTGTCACGATGCCTTCTGTCATATCCCTGCATAGTCCAACAGGCTGGATGGGTGTGAGACTGCCAAGCTGTACATTTCCAAGAATGAGGCTGTTGGCACTAGACTCCTCTCTTTACCATTTTACTCTCTGCTATATGTTGTTCTCCATCCCTCTCTCTCTCTCTCTTTCCCTCTGAGATGAATACTGAGAATCTTTTTTGATTCGTTCGCTGCTGCTTTTCTGACCCCGAGCAGGGTGGAAGGGTGAACGCTGAGCACTTGAGGAGCTCCTTGACATTGCATACGCAGCATCAGAGTTAAATCAGTGAGGTCAACTTTTCAAAAGATCTCAGACTGTCTAAACTGGTGTTGCACCTTACACCTATAACCAGGGAAACATCTCTTACAAAAAATACTTGCTTCAGGTATTTCCCATGCTTTTTAAAAATGATTTTATGTTCCTTTGCTACGGTGTCATGTGGACAATACAACAAAAACATGTAATGACAGAAACTACTGATGACAAAAAAAAGATTTTCTTGAAATTGCTACTAGCTCTTAAAAGAAATAGAGATTTTGGGAAATATGCTTTCTTGCGAGTAAATTAGTAGATCAATACCACTCTCCTGTCTGTACGCAATATATGAGATTGGAAGCAGGGGCAACTGCTAGCCTGGCTCTATTCAAACTTCAGAAGTAAAAAAACAAAAATTTGCCTACCAGCATTTGAATAAAGTTACTACTATAAGTGGTTATTTTGTAGTGAGTGTGGTGGCACTGTTGGCAGCTCACTGTGTTTTAGGTCTTGTCAACAACAGAAAAGACCATCCCACTACACTAAATATCTAACTAAAACGGAAGGAGTCTCGCTCTGTACGCCTGTCCTTCGATTATCTCGACGACCATTCATCCGGTCGGCTCCACACTTGGCGGGTGTATTGCTGAGGACCCAAGGAAGTGCAGTGTCGAGTACAAGCACTTGAGCTCGACGGGAAATATTTATTAGTTGTGCGTTACCACTGCCAGAGGTACACACTGTGTAGTGTATTGAGAGGGGAACCCTATTAACTGTATGGCATGCTGGGTTCAGCTCGCTCTCCGTCATTCTCGACACTACATTCAAGAACAGGTGGAGAAAGAGAGACCTGAGAAGACACATTGCAGCAAAGCCTTGAAGCAATCGGCCCGTTCCAAACCACTAGTTCTAATAAAAGAGAGGAGTAGTTTGTTCTGAACAATAAGCATTTGTCCTCCACTTGACCCCTTGAGGCAAAGTGGCATATTATCTCATATTTCTGTACACTTGGAAAAGGTCCTGTTGTCTACTGATAAGACCCATAACAGGACATGCAGTGTGTCCTCATGTCACCCCCAAGCTGGGGGAGGTGTGTGAGCAAGCGTGCATGGTTTGTCGACACACCAGTAAATCCACGAGTGATGCTAACATCCCACAGATGTGTGAAGGCTGGAGTCTCCTGACTCAACCGCAGAGATCAATGCTGTGTGGGTGGGTGGGCGCCTCATTGATTTTTGTGTTGGAGAGATTAGTGCACGTTAGGGTTACGCACTCAGGGCGAGGATATATTAAAGAGGAACATACACTTTTAGCCTGAGCTTTAGACAGCTCTCCCATCCTCCTCTCTCTGTTCACTGAGATCAGAAGATGGACTGGATCAGGCTGCAAACAGATGTAGTACCAGAAATATGCGTCTCAAGTCTTTTGATCTAATAGTAAATCTGGGCTGAAATAAATTCACATGTTTCTAATTCAAATCAAGAGAGTTATTTGAGGATGGAAGTTCATTCTTGACCTTTGGGAACAGTATATGCAACAAAATACTCTAAGCTCAAACGTCTACCCTTACTACCCTTTGGAGCTTTCATCTCATGGTCTTCATTCAGCAAATGGAGCTGGCTATGTCGTCAAAGCATGTCATAAATGAGGAACTTTGGTTCCTCATTCATAACCTCTGTCTCTGTTCAAGGATGGCGTTTGGCGACGGATACGAATGGCCTCCTTGATGTTCTTGACTTTCTCAACAGCTGATGCACATGATTTCTTGAATCAAGCATACATTTCATTCAATCGAATGATACTCCATTTTCTGCTTTGTTTCAAGATGTTGGAAAAAAACATTTGGAAAGAGGTGGAGGTAGAGTATGTCATCCCACTGGCAGGGAACTCTTTTAGACAGACAATGCATTGGAAGTTGGATGGGCATTTTTGGCAATGTGTGCAATACTGACGGATGAGACTTAAGGGTTCAGTGTGCTTCACACACACACTAGTTCGTTCAAAGGACGTCATCAAAGGAAAAGTGTTTATATCTGTTCCAAATGTCCATAATTGAAGGTGGGGTGAAAAGCCTACCACCATAGAGAGGGGCGAGATGCACAAAATCGTAGAAAGGAGGATAACGGCACACACTTCCAGACAATATCTCCTCAGAGGCATTTGTGGTGTTGCACATGGTTGTACATACAAAAAGTGACAGAAGAAGTTGTGTAAAGAATGATAAAAAGAGTACTTGTGAAAGCAGCTCAAATCCTGCCTACTTTCTCACCTCTTCTCAGCCCCCCCCCCTCCCCCCCGGCCCCATTCTGATGTTGTAAAGGTGTGAGAGGATTAGCACTTTGTTTGAAGCATACTTACATCTTAACAATATATGCTGGAAATTGTTCACATCTGCAGCCTTAGCTTTATTCACATGCTGGGAAATATGAACAATCACTGAAGTAAAGCAAATCCTCCATACAAGAAATTGTAAAAATCCACGTAAAAATATTTCTCCGTATTTCAAACTCCAAAAAACCTATGCAAACAACCTGTCAAATAATATCAGACTAAATCTTGTAGCACACCTTCAGAGAGATTAAAGTCCCCAGTCAACACACAGGTATTCCATAATTATCCTGTGCCATTTGGTCAGGCTAAATGTCAGTTAAAGCAGCCACTCTGCCAGGGTTCAGAGGTCAACAGCCTCCTTGTGTACAAGTAAAGGGATCCGGATCAACCTTATCAACACTTCTCCAAGTGCAAGCTGGTTATCTGATAGCTTCCTTTCTCTTTTAAAGTGCCGAGTCACTCAGCTCACAGCCAGCCTGCAGATACTTTTCTTCCACACATTATCAGTTCTTATCTGATCTGACACCGTTCCCACAGCTTGATACAGCATTAACATACAACATGCGTATTCCGTTGCTCCGATGTCAGGGAAGCCCACAGAGCTGCGAGTCACGTTACGGCAGATGTATAAGGCAGAGCTGAGGCCCCCACGTTCTGTAAACTCAATGACACTTTTTCTGCTTTTTACTCCGTGTTAACATGCCTGCTGGAATGTTTCATTAGCCTCGAGTCTGGTTCTTTCATGAGAAGCAGCAGAAGTCTTTCCAAGAAACTAGAAAGAGAGTGTAGGCAGGAAGTTCAGACAGCCACCTTTTTTAAAGGTGTTCTGCACTGACAATGATTTTCCTCTCCTCCTCCTCCTCTTTCACCCTCCTCTCTGCTCCCCCTAAGCCCCCATTTCTTACCTTCCCTGTTGATGCTGCGTGTCAGCTGGGAGGCACGGCACTGTACCATGCAGATGTAATCTACACCTCTCCGTGCCAGAGAACAGCGATTGAATCGCGGCAGGCAGCCGATCCGTGACATACTGACAGGATCGGCATAGTGACACATGTGTGGGTATCTGCTTTCATGCAACACATCCCGGGGGGGGTGGAGGAATATGGTAGGAGGCCAACTCTTGTGATGTGCGTAGGGGTGAATAGGAGAGGTGTTGGAAATGCTACACAGCTGGGTGGGACGTACACGGGATGGCTGACACCATGTTAAAGAGATCTGGAAAGAGAGTGAATTTAAGCCAGGCAGAGATAAGAAAGAAGACCACAAGGGAGAGGGGGTGAGAGGAGTGTGTGAGAGACAGAGCATGAAATAGAAAGAGCAGGTTAAAGCAAGTGCAGTGGACTAACTGTGAGGAGAGACGCAGAGGTGCCATGGAGAAAACATGGCAGGATGAAGTCGTGTTTTGCTCCAGCGGCTGCGATCTGGCTGGAAAGTCTCCCTGTTTGTTTGCTTAGCGCACGTCAACGGAAGCCCCAGAACTGACACTGCCGAGCAAATTTAGAGAAGCAGAGGAGTGTGTTTCTGTGTTTACGTGCAAGAAGAAGCTTTTATCTATGTCAAGATCCTGTGTCGGTAATGTCAGGGGAGCTTGTCTGCAGAGCGCTCGGGGAGTGCGAGCATGAGAAACCTTTGTTCGCTGTCTGGTTGCAACATACTAACATCCGTGAGGCATCATTAGTCTGAGGCTCAGCCTGCTCTGCTCAGAGCCAAGAGGGGCAGATACGTGGACTTCACATGAAGGCTAGAGGGCACCGTCCGGTGGACGTGAGGCAGAGCAAACGCAGGCGCCGCCTCTGAGGTTCCCCTCTTTCTCTTCTGACGAAGCTCTGATCTGCTTGCCTCTGAAAAGAAAATATCAAAAGGTCTGCGTGATGACTGTTCAAACTACAACAGCTTGGAATGAATTGATACGCCAACAGCTTGTTGACACCAACCAGGAGAGCTTCAACCATTTCGACTTCCATCCCGCGCTGCTTTGTTTCGGGAGTCATAAAAGAGCCACTCAGCTCCATGAAAGCAGAGCAGCGTAGACGCCAACGTACACACACAGCAGACGCAGTCGAAGAGGGAGAACGGCAGAAAGAAAGAGCAGCGTTGGTTTGTTGTTTCCAACTCCCACAGCACTTAGAGTTCCCCTCCAGCACAGTCTCTCGCTGCAATATTAATCGTGTTTGACAGCTGTTTTAGCTATGAAAACAAACACAAGACCGGAGCCTTTTTGGAAAGCGCAGAGGCATACGCTCGAGCGTGGACTGGCTCAGATAAGGAACAACTGTTGTGGACGAGAGGAGAGCAGGCTTGAGACAGCACTCTGTGGAAGCAGCCTCATTAGAAACGTGCTGTTGTTTACCAGTGTGAAATGTTGACGAGCTGTGCTGTTTCTCAGCTGTCATGTCCTCAGGGGGAGCATTGTAACGCACTAAGCGGAAGTGTATAGAGTTGAAAATGTACATTCAGACATCAGCAGGTCAGAATTTGACGAAGAAGAAGAAGTTTGAAGAGGTCTTTGAGGTGACTCTCCTCTACCTTAACACCAACATCCCTGCAACCCCAACGAACTTAACAAGGTGCTATCACAATGAGAGGCTGTCTCGCACACACACACACACACACACACACACGCAGCTCTAGCATGGCAGAGGCAATTTGCAGCATTAAGCTGCCTGATAGCACATGTCCACTGAGAGTTAGGGAGTGATTTAACGGACATTGCTCACACCAATTAGAGTGAATCAGCGAGGCAACGCTACAGACGACAAGTGGATGCCGGCGCTGTCAACACACACGCACAGCCACACACGTATACGCTCCCACACACTGCGGCAAGGGGGTATTTCACTGTTTCTTTTGTGATTAAGAGCATGAAAATAGCCCATTTAGATAATCCCTCCCTGTCAGCACCGTCATCCTGAGAGACACTGACACATCCCATGCACTCATTCCCTCATTACCATACGCCAGTCATTTCAAGAGGGCCGACTACAAAGCCCCCGAAGAATGAGCCGAAGGGAGCGGCCACCTGCTTCCCTCTCCGTGAGCGCCGGAGCCGCTCCGTGTCTCTTCGGTGGCCAAGTCTGGAGCGACATGACACAGTACGAAGGCCACAAAAGGGAAAAGCCGAGCCGCACCAGGCGACACGGCGGCGAGAGAAAGAGGGTGCACAAAAGGATTTTCTATTTGCACGCCCATTGGAGGGGTCAGGCCTTGGAGAGCACCTGATTCATTTCTTCTTGAGGGCTATTAATCTTTTCAAGCACCAGAATCACTTTGCCTCTCAGGAACGGGGAGAGGAGATTGAGTTTTCTATTACAATCAAGCCGGGGCGGCGTGTTTCGGGGCAGTGGGGGGGGGGGGGGGGCAGTGATGACACTGTCCTTGCTGCTGCCTTTGCCATTTAAAACAAAAACAAGGGAGGGAATACATTATCACATTAGTGAGATCATTTTGAAATTTCTATTCGCGGCGGGGCAAGCAAGGTCACAGTAAATGCACTACTGTTATTAGAGCTTCTTTATACCAAAGGGCCAAACGGTTCACTTAATCTTCACGGACATAAAACATGAATGACTTCAAATGAGTCCATGTGTTAGTTCATATGGTCGAATTCGACTATACGTACAACAGATGGCCTTTTAAGTCTTAAGCCTCTCACCTATGTGCAGAAAGGCTACCCATATTATCCTATGTTTCTTGTATTTGTCCCCGGAAATTAACACGACGTGTCCACAAGATGCTTAGCGGACGTTCCGTACTTGATATCATTCCATGCGTTGGAGATGAGGTTGAAAACTCGTAAGTGGTACTTTGAAAGAAAGCTTCAGTTGCTTTCTTCCTCGCTTTCTTGCAGAGAGTTAGACGGGAGGATCAATACCACTCTCGCATCTGCCCATTAAATATGAAGCCACAGCCAGGAGAGGGTTAGTGTAGCTTAGCATAAAGACAGGAAACGGGGTAACAGCTCGCCAGACTCTGTTCATTAGCTCACCAATAATGTTATACCTTGTTTGTTTGAGCCATAAACTGAAGTGTAAAAACGACACATTTCGGTTTTACGGGGGGGGGGGTTATGTGCCAGACTATTTCTTGGACGGGTGCAGTGACTTCCTGGAGTCTCACTCAATTTGTGCTTTAGAGATCCGAGAGTGGCCTCTCTCCTCTCATCTAACTCAGGAATAAGCATATACACCAAAATGCTGAATTTTTCCTTTTCCATTATCTAGTCAAGCTACTACTTCCAGGGTCGAGAATGAGCTCCCCATTCTCGACCCTGGTGGCGGCTGGAGATGATATGGCCCTGAGCTGTCCGCTAATGATTTTTATTTTTTCACTTTCCAGGTACACATCAAGTCTGCAGGTAAAAGTGTGAACTATGCAGCCACTTGTCTGCACATATACGTCGGTAAAAGGCAAATATATTACGAGCCTTAGAAGACTTCCCTTATTAGACGTGTGCTGTTAATGTGCAAATAACCGCGGTGGCCCACATGAGTCCTGAACACATTACTCCAGTTTCTTAGACCCTTGAGGGTCAAAGGGCACACTCACTACATGTGTAAGGGGCTGATTTATCAAATCGAAGTCGAAATAGAACATAGACATCACATTAATTACTGCCTTGTATAATTTATCAGCTACCTTCATTAAAGCATGGCCTAGTCTCTTGAAAAATGTCTGGCGAGGAGTATTAATTGCAGAAGAACCAACTGAAGTGCCGAGCTTGGCCGCGGATCCCCCGGTCAGGCTCTGAGACGGCTGCACTAATGGGGGAATATGGAGGCCACTTTAAAATGAAAAACGGCAACAGAGCCTGGTGTCACTTAATCAATGTGAAACCCCGGCAGGGAGAGGGAACCACCGCCTACAGGGGGGTGGGGGGTGGGACGCGCAGTCCCCAGGCTCATGTCCCCAGAATGAAGGGGGTTTTAAATGGCCCGACTTTCGTGGTGTAACTCATCTCCGTCACAGCAGTGACGGCGCTTGCTCCCAATGGGGAGCGTTGCAAGGAGGTTGCCTCTTCTTGGGAGGTGCTTAAAAACACCATCCATCTTGGTAACACAATACTACAGACACCGCCTACCTAAGGAGCCATCATCACCGGTGGCTCCCGAGCCGCCTTCATTCATGCAGGATGGAATTGGTCTAAAAAAGCCAGAGGCAACACCGCGGCTGGGCTTGATCTATCACTCCCTCAGCCGGTTATGACCCATTAGGATCACAGAACCTGACAAATTCTGCTAATTTAGGTAATTTCTTCCTTTTTTTCCTTCTTCCTCAATTACAGTAATCCACTCCGCTCAGTCTAAGTCCACTTAGGGGACGCAAATTAAAATGTATTTTATTGCAGGGTAGGTGGATATTGCTGCTGCCAATGTATGTGAACACCTCCATGCCTGAGCTGGCCAAAGTGTCAAGTTTGTCTCTGCTGGCCCTCTGCTCCTCTATCTCACGGCTGCCTCGGGGGCCCCAGGGCGCTCTTATCTCTCAAACAAACGGCTCCCGTGCCGCAGCCTCGCTCGCGGCCCTCATCTATCTGCCTGACATGTGCTTCCTTGTTTGTTTTCTCTCGCCTGCGAGACGCGCCTGCTGATATTGAGCCGTGTCGACGGCGTTCCTCCATTCGCGCCAGATGAATCAATCACTCCTGCGTGCTCCGCAGCCCTGTTTAGTGCCGGCCAGAGTCTTTTCCCGCTTCTGTCAATGCCGGGGCTTTTGGAAGATGTTAGTGCTTTTCCTTCTGTTTATTAGGAAAAGAATGGCTCCTTAAAAGTAGCTCAGCCAGGCACTTTGGCTGAGCGATTTACAACAATGAACAATGGTAAATGTTTGTCAGCTTCCTGGAATGACATTCCTGTTTTGTTTATTTGAGCCCAACATGGAAATTCAGCTATAATATTCAACATGGGTATGGAAATATACAGGAGTTCTACGCTATTAGCAGATGTGAACTAAACTATAACGCAGTATGTTCAGAGGGCAATAAGAGATATGTATAGCATGTAGGCAGCTTGGATATAAGGCAGTCAGATAACACATGAGGCAAGACAGAAGAAGAAGACTGGGCTGCCTCTAATTCTTCTTTCAAATAATAAAATGAGAATAACTACAAGCATACACATGCTCATTAAACCATAGAGATATGAAATATTTTAATGAGGCTTGGCGAGTTCATCAATTGAGAAAATAGAATTCTTTGTGGAAAATATGGTCCTTTAGAAGAGGGTTAAAGCACTACAAATCAAAACTTGGTATCACAAAAACAAAAAAAATAAGAGGTGAAATCATTAAAAACAAAAACAAATGCCAAACACATTTCCTCACAATCACTTACACGGAGTTAACAGTTCAAAATTCATCAAGTGGCTTTCAGGTTCCACAACATTGTCTATCAGCAGATGAAGTCACCCTCATCCAGATCTTCCTGTGTCCTCTGGACGATGAGCAGAGGGTTTCTGCGAGGACTCGGCTCTAAGAAAGTCCCACCGCTGCTCCTCCCAGATGTTGCCTCAGTTTTTGCTGCAGCGCTCTCCAGCTGTGAACCGTTTCGCTCCGCTTTGTAGCTGGAGTCTGGAGAGATTTTCAGCTCCTCCGCCACCCGTTCCCCCAGTTCCTGGATCAGCTGTCTGGAGCCTTGAGAGGCTGAGGGGAGGGCGCCCGCTTTGCTCTCTGCTGAGGGGAGTGTGCTCGTGGGCTCCTGGGGGATGGGAGAGGCAGCGGAGGTGGGCTGGGGCTGTAGAGGGTTGTCCTTAGACATCTCTCCTCCTCCTCCTCCTCCTCCTCCTCCTCCTCCCTCGTTGGATCCGGTGCAGCCTTGCCCTTCAGCCTCAGATTCCTCGCTCTCATCAGACGAGTCGCTGCTACTGCTGCTGCTGCTGCTGTCACCATGGGATATCTGCTCTTCTTCTTCTTCTTCTTCTTCTTCTGCCACCATTGTCGCTGCCTCCTCTAGCTCCTCGAGATCCAGCTCCAAGTCTTTTTTCCGCAGGGAGGCTTTGTGTAATGTCGCAGCCAAGGCTGTCATCTTCTTGGACCTGTGAAGATAAAGAGAGGGAAGATAGGAAAACAAAAAGTTGTTTCACTTTCCTCAATAAACCTGGTGTATGACTCCGCAAAGAGGGGAAAAAAAAGAGAGACATCCAACTACAACTTCATCAGTGGTACCCGAGAGAGAGAGAGAGAGAGAGAGAGAGAGAGAGAGGCACGAATGACTGATCGACTGGCTCTGCGTACTAAAGACATAGCCACAGGATAACCATCTACAAATCTAATACCCATTAACCATATCCCATTCTCATCTGAATGCTAAGTAGACCACGATTTGCAGAGGCGCAGGGGGCTCAATGAAATATGGAAATATGGATGCTTAATAATGTCGGGAGATGAGCGGCACTGATACACAGGGCTCGGGCTCTCCTCCTCCCCCACCGCTGCACTCCCTGCGAGAGGTGATAAGAGACTCAGAGGGATTACAGAGAGAGGCAGACCCCTCCTCCTCCTCCTCCTCCTCCTCCTCCTCCTCCACCACCTCGGTCCGCACATTGCAAACACGCTCTCACCTCCGCATTCTGAGAGGCTAAGCCAACAGTTTAGAGGCTGCAAACAGTGCGAGAGGAGAGGGAGCGGCGATTGGTAACAATCAGGCAAGCACTTGCGGAGGATGAAGGCGAGCGGAGGAACCTTTCACACCGCGCAAGATGTGATTTTAATATATTAAAGAAGCATTTCAACAGCGGCCAACAATTTCCTGAGAATCTGATTTTATGCATGCCAGGGGTGAAAGAGATCCTTACAGTCTGATTTGAATTCTAAACTGGATATTTTATCCAACAATCAGGCTGCAGAGGGAACTAACACAACAAACACAAGCACGCTGTGGGAAATAAATCCTGCACACTAGAAGCGGGGCAACACTGAATGGCCTGCAGAAGTCTGACTGCAATACAGTCAATAAAAGTCTGGACAGAGAATGGCTCCGAGCTGCAGCCCCACAGCTGAATGTCTCCGAAGATTAAGAGAACGCCCTCATAAAACAGTACATTAAACAATGCTCCCGTCCCGTGGCTTCGGTTTTATAGTTGTGCTACCACAGAAGACACAACAGACTCCTTGAAGAGAGAGAAGGTGTTTTATTGCTGATGAATGTCCTCCTACAAGGCCCCATTTGTGTAAAGCCATCAGATTGTTGAGAGGCCCCCGTCCCTGCACATTATTCACGCTGGGAATGCCCGCCATGCTGCCAGAAACTTAAGTGGTTGCTATTCGTCCCCCGGTGCGGTTAGGGCGTGTGTGCCGCCCCTATTGCCATGGTGATTATAAGGTTGACCTCCGCGGGTCACTGCCATTCAGACTACGTCCATTCGGGGTAGGGATAAAGTGTGTGAGCTGTGTGTGTGTGTGTGTGTGTGTGTGTGTGTGTGTGTGTGGAGGGCCTACTCTTCCGCTGCCATTCACATTTCCACACTCGGCTCCTGGTGCCCTCTCTGGCCCAATTAACCCATTGCTGAGCACCAGGATGGCTCCTCATTACCGTGCAGTCCTAATGAGCTCCCTATTCTGAGGAGGTGTGTGTTCATGGGAGCAGCGTGTAGAGGCTGTGTATTCATTTAAGACCTCAGGAGCGACTGTGTAAACAGATCTTAAAGCCGTGCTGCATCATATGGACGCACTGTACGCTGACAAAACAGAGAGGAATAATCTGGGGATGGGGGAGAGGTGGGAGGTGTGCCCCCCCCCAAAAAAAAATGTTTTCAGTCTTCTCTGTCACAACGTGGCAGAATTTAAACACAGTAGCCAAGGTCGATTTTCCTGCTAAGATGCTCGGGCAAGTTGCCAGCTCAGAAAGTAGAACAATTCTTGAAAAATCTCCCCCCGTGGTTTCGGTTGTGGAGCTGTGAGCGTGGCTGAGATGCACAAAATCTGTAAATCCTATCAAATAAAACCCACAAGGCACACAAAAGAGAAAAGAAAAAAGTCCAAAACCAACAATGAATTGATCTTACTGGCAAGTATTGTTTGCGTAGCCAGAGCCTGATATTTCTTATTTCTCTGTGCCATAGAGCTCCTATTAAAAACGCATCAGTGAGCCACACTGTTGCACTGGGTGACGTGTTCCCTCAGAGACACAGGATATCATTTAGCCTTTTTTAACAATGAAAATATGTGTTTCTTACCTGTTTTAAAGTTTTATGTCTTCAGTAGGAACCAATGGGCTTTGAGGCCACAGCACCAAAGACACATTGCTGGTGTTGGTCTTCTCATTGGATATGTTGACACTGAGAAAAATATAGAACAATGCCCGACTTATCCTTAACAGGACCAAGAGTCCTCTAACTAACGCAGCCCTCTCAGTCATTAGAATGAGGTCACTCTAGTGGTGCAGTGGGGGTGCCAATGCAGGGGAAAGGTTTTGCTGCAACGCAACGCGATGTCATCCAGCAAGGCGCTGTGTTGGCCTATCAAATACATGCAAGTGCACATCCACGGTGGATGAAACACAGAGAGTACCGCTGAGGCCGATGGGAGTGTCACTAGTTTTGGACAAATGATGACATGAGCGATCACCAAACGTTTATCAGTTCATCCTGAGGAGAGCATAAATGTCGGGAGCCAAATTTCACTGTAATCCATCCAACAGTTGTCAAGACATTACACTCAAAACCTCAAATGCCAACATTGTGGTGGCGCTGGAGGGAAAGATACATTCTCTGGGCAAGTGGTGGGACCAACCGGCCAACACTGCCATCCCTCGACCACGGAAATGAGTCTGCTTGATGTCCGAGGCAGGGGAAGCTGACTTTCCAAGTTATTTACAGTAGCACATAAATGCGCCACATTGGCAGAGTTTCCAAATCACTGGAGACACCATGTCTCGCGTGAGCAACGCTTAATCTCCACACACAATCATGTCAACACACACACAACTTGTCTGAAGAGGTGACTTGTGTGACAACAACAGAAACCACTGCATTCTTTGGATAACTGAGTCCAGCAATTTTGTGGTCTCCATGTGTGAGAGGCACTAACGACAGGCACAACTTGGGCTAAGATCCCCAAATCCTACACAACTGTTTGTAACAATGACAAACAGCCCCCCCCCCCACACACACACAATGACATCAAGACGTTAATGTAACCCCGACTGACGATGATGAGTGTGTGCAGGCTGTATGGAGCCTGTTTAGGTCCCGGGCTCTATAAAACCCATGTGAGAGCTTCCTGTAGCGAGTCTGGGGCAGAAGAGCCTCCTGCAGCACAGCCACTTCAAAGACGGCCCCGTATTCTCTTTCCCCCCCGTGGGAAGTCATTATTGAGTTAGTATTGGGGAAGCGCGCTTGTTTTCTCTCCCCTCCCTTGCTTTGTGGTGGGAGAAGCTCGGCTCTGCGGTGAACACAAAGGCTCTGTCCAGGAGGGGGAGGGATAATGTTGTACACAATCCAGCCATTACCGTACCGCTGTTGTGGCTTGCCTTCATTAAACTGAGGAGGGGTGGCTTTTCCAAGGTTGGAAAACTTCTACCCGCGAGACAAAGACGCCTTCATCGACGAAAGTCTTCGGATGGGAACGGGAAGGGTGCATGTGCGGTGTCTATGTCTGCGAAAGAGCCCAGCGAAATTACAATGTGACATTTCTTTCATCAGGCTCGTGTTCACTGAAAGGGCAACTCATTCAGCGCGCCCTTCAAAACATCTCAGATAAAGCTTGTCTTCAGATGCATAAATCTGTGTAATACGAGCACCAGATTTCCTCAGTGGAACTCGCGCAATGCATCATTCACTAGCTGAGGGGGATAAAAGGCGACAGTGGGAGATGTGATCCGTCAGTGTGACTGAATACTGGAACGGTCCGAGGCATTGGATGCCACCTCCATTCCAGAAATGAGAAACACAGATGTATTTATTCTACACCAGAATAATGATGGAGTTCAGACTTATAGCCGCCTATGAAAGACTTATTATGCTGTACAAATGCTGATAATATCTGTTGACTGTGACATTTTGTTTTTCACAACCTGGGTTTTTTTTTTTTTCCTCCATAGCTTTGGATGTCATTCCTATCAGTTATGATAAGCGTTAACTCGTTAACAGCCCTTAAACGCTGTACAGGAATCCCACAGTTTTACACATCAGAAAACATGGCAGGCAACTGTTCAAATTGTTAGCCAACGTGTCTGTAAATTTCCATTCGATTTGGCAAACTTCCTGGTTCAACTCTGACAGCAGTTGTACAAGCACACAGTTTTTTGGGATGGCAATCTCACGTGGACAGCCCACCACTTTGGTCCAGACTGGGATGAAACTGGAAAACAACATAAAACCTACCGCTGGGGCGAAGTGGAGACTCTCAACAGATACAAGTATCGGATGTTCCCCAGAGGATGAAGCCTACCGACTTTGGCGACGCCCCGACTTTACTTCTGGTGCCGCCAGCAGGTTGACAGGAATGAAATGTCTCGACAGCTATGAGATGGATTGCCATGACATTTGGTAATTTTGGTAACTTCCCTTTGTAACGATCCCTTAACTATTCCTCTAGCAAATGTTTAATTTGTCCCAATACCTTGGTTAGCATTGTCATCATGAGCATGTTAGCATTTAGCTCCTCTGCGCTTGCATGGCTGTAAACTTTTAATCTTGTTTTATACAATGAGGGATTATAATGAACTTTTAAGGTGCTTTCAGTTTTGGTTTTTACTTCGAAAGGAGTGGTTTAGATAATATATGGCTAAATTGGTGATTCGTCGTGTTCCCGACCCGTTGGACTGTTGAAGGGATGCCACCATATTCCCAGATCTCCACTACTACACCTTGGTGAGTAAAAATGTTATCATAACCAATAGAAGGAGTTCACGAATCTACAAAAATAAGACTCCGTTTGTATAAAAAATGTATATTCCTTTCAGGCTTTCGTGGGTTTGGTGGAGCACAAGAAGGAAAAGTGGGAAAATTCTTAAAAAGCCTCGACTGACAAGGTTGTGTTGTTTTTCCCAAATCATGATATAAGTTTAGAAGTAGAGTTCACATTTTTATGAACACACGGTATTTGGATTGTGGGATCTTTACTACAAACTATGTTCAGCTCTTTACTATGTGCTTTTACTGTCGACTCTCCCTCACCTTTTGATTTATGTAATCCCTCAGACATTGCCTTGAAACTGAATGAGTAGTTATTCAGTCTGCCTGCGTTATATCCATCAGAAAAAAATCCTTATCATTTTTTTTACTATACTATAATCTATTGTAATAACTGGAGTGGGCACTCCAAACATGAATTGAGGAAATTATGCAAACACAGTGTGCATGTCTGTGTTTAAGATGAGCTTGTGTACTCAAGACAAAAAGCTGGAGTGGCCTCATGCTGGGAGGAAATCTGTACTGCTTATCCCTGTTAGCTGAGAGACATTTGTGTCTTTGTTCTCCCCAGCGGGGGCCTCTAGGATCTCCTTCAGTGCTGAGGCTAACATCAGATAGATCAGCCCCATTATCAGTTTCAAAGCCTTCAAGACGGCCGTTTGACAGTTGGTGGGATGCTGCCTGGTGGCTCCAAGGAAGTCCTTTTCAGCAAACATCTGGCTGTCACATCAGCTGTGTGGCTGAGGAGGGGGACACCAGGAAGCTGCCAGGCTTGGCTACGGGACAATTCCTCATTTTCTTCCACCCAGGGAGCATCACATCCCACAAACAGCCTGCAACACCTAATCTTTATTCTCCAGGAAAAGCCCCCGAGCACAAGTAAAATGAAAACGGCTATCATGCCAAGAACCCGATGGGAGAGAACTGGGTAATAAGTGCCTTGTGCTTTACAATCACACAGAGAGGTGTACTGAGGTGAAATGACCAGGCGTACTCGATGGTGGGTGGGTGGGGGGGGGGGTGGTGATGTGTTAACACCACGCACAAGTGCATTTTCAAGCTGTGGGACCACAGGTCTTAGCTGACATGCTGACCTCATGGTTGACCTCTTTGCCCTGAGACATTCCCAGTTGTTGCCGCCCCAGATGCTTTTCCCTGCGGGGGAGCTGCAGTCACAGCTGACGACTCTCCCCAGTGGCCATTGTCATGCACGCAACGCCGAGACGAGGGAGGAAGGGAGTATGTAGAAATCCTGAGGGCTGCTTCATCCTCCAAGAATAAAAAGAACGGTCTTAGGAAAAAGAATGTCTCCTTCTCCCTTTCTCCAGTGAAAACAACACCTGCTCACTTTACACCTACCATTCAACACTTATGTGAGTCTGTCCGTTCAGCTGTTACAGCGCGAGGCTCGGTTTATCCCTAAAACTTTTCTTGACAATTTTCCAGTCTCTGGAGGAATGTGTGATTGTCCAATTCACACATCTTATAGACAAGTCACTAATTCGCTCCACAAGAGAACAAAAAAAACAACAACTTTTTCTTTTTTCCTTTCCACTAATGACTTCATACGCAAACATGGATCTCACCCTCACTTCCCCACTCTCAGTCGAACCCTGGAGCACATCACTTATAAGCTGCCATGTTTTTTTTTTCCTGCTGGAATCTAATTGACCCAATTAATAAGGGTGGGTGGGTTGTTGCGCGTGAAAAGGGGAAGCTGTAGCCCTTCTGATTGAACTGAGGTAACGTAACACTACACCAAGCTTATAAGCTTTGTCTGTGCTGGCTGCCGTGAATCTACGTTGGCCTCCCTCCAAGCTTTTTGATAAATGGAAGGACAACAAAGGGAGAGAAAGTGAGGCGACTCGCTTTTTCTTCGCAGGCCAGCAGCTCTGCGGGGGCTTTGGCGTCTCAGGACCTTCAAAAGCATACCCTGAAACTAATGGACTGGAGAGGCTGCTGCTCCATTTGGAATGATACTCTCTGCGAACAGTTAGGACATAATTAGGATTGGATGGGTGTGTGAGCGGTGAAGTTTAAACAGTTTCCACAAAGGAAGTGTGTGTTCAAATCTGGAATGGTGACCACTGCGGCACAAAAAAAAACCAAAAACCCCCCAGAAAAGTTCCACATCACTGAGACAATGGTTGCACTCTTGATTTCAACGCGCAGGGTTCTGCTCTGACTCTGTGTGAGAGAGGAAAGGGGAGTGCCTGCCCTGTGGCTTAAATCACGGTGAAGCCTTTACGAGGCTGTAAATTTGAGACCGATGTCTCGGCAGTCAGAGGAACTTTAGGAGTAGAAATCCGTGCGGGACAGCGAGGAGATTAAATAAATCAACCCCCCAAGCCAGCAAACGACCATTAATCGCCGTGTCCATCATGCGCAGCTGATCGCGTCTGCATCGTCGGCTGCGGGGAGTGACAAGATACAGGGATTGCACCGGGGGCGGGGGTGGGGGTGGGGGGGGTGGGTGTAGATTACATCTCATTTTACCGCTCAGCTCCCAGAGACGACTCACTTAGCGGAGGATGACAAATCCTGCGCGGGGGAATATCTTGCACTGAAGAAAACAATGCCTACACGATCTGTCATAAAACCTGTCAGACGCCACAAAGGGGGCTGCCACAACAAACCGCATGTGTGATAGCGGAGGTTGGTCTGTGGAAACCGTGATTGTTCCCAACCTCAGAGAGCGGGCCTAGCTCTCCTGTGCTGCTTCGCATCTCGACTGCAGGCTCCTTTTAATATTATACTCCAAACATGGGAGCATAGTTTCAGAAACCACAAGAGAGGATTGTATGGAATCTCTGTTGCGTGTGAGCCAGACGATTCAAACTCAAACAGCAAAAAAAAAGCAACACATGCTCGGTTGTTCTTTCAAGCGGTCGGAGGCGACAGAGGTAGTTTTACTAATCCGAATGTCTTTATTTTTTTAACGACACGACAGCTTATCTGAGAGGATACAAAAACCCCAGTAAACTTCACGTCCTTTATTGGCAGGAGAGAAAAAAAAAAAAAACAGAAAAAGGAAAGGTAACAATTCAATCGCAGGTCAGTGCTACGAGAGCGCGGGCTAATCCATTTAATGATCGATGCAAGGCGTAGTAGGAGTCAGCATGTTAGGTCAAGCTGACATTTAGTTCCAAAGCACAGCGGAGGAAAAGAGAGGAGGAGCGGGGAGGGGAGGCAGTGCTCTGGTGCCCCTCAGCTAAGAAGAGACTGATTGAGTTTTTCATGGAGCTGACAGAGCTTCAGATGCTTCATGTGTCTCCACAGTATGATAGAGAGGAGTCTCTCTGGCCTCTCAGAAAGAGATCCCAGCAACGCTAAACTGAAGCCATTGATTTTCCCCCCTCCCACCCATCCGTAGCATTTTTAAGAGCAGCATTCAAGACTTCTGCTGGAAAGAAATGTAGAAATGTGAATATGAGGACAAGGAAGGAGGGGAGAGGGGGGGAGGCACTAAATCCCTTCAGACCTTTTATCGTGTCTGCATCTGGGCGCCGAGCCTACAAGATCAGGCACACATTTTTCATCTGGGCTTTTTCCAGACGAGCACACCACTTGGCTGAACCCCGGCCAAGAGTAAAACAGAGCTCATTACTGAGTAATGTGCTCGCAGGCTCACATTTGAAATGTGTAAGCAATTGTAAAATATGTACGAAGAGGAGGAGAGAGCCGTCAAACTTCTATCATTCGGAGAAAAAGTGCAGATTTTGCATGTTTGGCTTGCGATGCTAGCGGAAGGTTACACCCATGGAGGATATGACAAGCCCCAGCACACACACACACACACACACACACACACACACACACACACACACACACACACACACACACACACACGCTCTTAAAAGTTTCATGCAGAGTGAATCTGCTGAGTGCTGCTGGCTCTTTTAAGACTCGCTGATGGTACTTTTGACACATGATAATGGAGACAAGGGAGATTGCATCTCTCGCTGGCTTGGTCATTCAATTGGCCCTGCTGTGACAAATGACTCGTCCGATCCTCTCCTCGAAAGCACTGATGCATCATGGGGGGCTGAGTGGCACTTCCCTCGGCTCAGAAAGTAATTCTCTGAAGGTGAAGGTCTCCGAGGTGTGCGCGCATGGGTTTACGAGTGTGTGCTGGTGAACTTACTTGACCCTCTGGATCCAGATGCAGTAGTCTGTGATGTACAGATCGTTCAGTATGTAGGCCGGGTCGTTCTCTCTGAAGACTCGGTGAATATCCAGCAGGCATTTGAGGACACAGGCTTTCCCTGGGCACAAAAACACACCGTGGCAGGCAAATGGAAAAACAGTGTTATTCGCGCTCAGTATTAAGGATGACAATGCACTCCAGCTGCTGGCAGACACAGCATGCATCTAAAGGCTCGCAGTCATTGTTCCATACATAAAAGCCAAGGTACAGGATCAGAGGCAAATCCCAGCAAGCTGCAGAGTAATTTGATCCATGCGGTTTAAGAAGAGTTCCTGGTTAAGAAGTGGCTCATCCGAGAGAAAAAAAAGAGCCAAAGAAGACATCTCTATTTTTGGTGTTCATTCTGTCAGTTTAACAGTGGCTCTGCTCAGACTTTCTGTCAGAAATGTGTTTGCCTTGATCTGTCAGAAATAGCACTGAATGTTTTTGATGATTTTCCACTTGACAGCCATTCAGTCTCCCCATTCAGCTATTGTTCAGCATCATTATGGTCCTAATCTGAATCCATTTAGCTCGTGATCTGACAAACCCTGAAGGCTTGATTTAAACATTTGACAGACATCAATAATTCAATGCAGCAAGGTAATGAACCGGAGTGTCTTTCCAACTGTGCATGGCACAGGGTCCAATGCAGGTCAATTAACTACTAGCTGGGAGCTTTAAAATGTCTCGCTTTTTTTTTTTTTGTCCAGTGAGAAATCACTTCCTAAAAATCATGTCTGGTCTTAAATGGAGTGTATCAAGTTGTCAAAGCTTTCCAGCCCAAACGTTTGTTTGCTTTTCTTGTTTGCTATACTCCCTTAGGAGGCGTTTTTTGCAATCTTATCATTAATGTATGGATTTCCCATCCGAGCTGAAGCCTTTGAACTATTTGTATATTTAATTTCACCACTTCTCTAGTGTGAACATACTACAGGCTCAAAACCTACTTCGAATTGGTATGTGATATGGAATATGGACACAGCTGCTGTGTCGGAGCCTGCTGTTTGAATCAGCCACTGTGAAACTTTTGGAAATGCTCCAGCCAGACAAATGTGATACTACTGGGCTTATGCTTGATTTGGATTTATAAGAATTAGGAGCCAAAAAAAAAACTACAGCAGCGCTAAATGACTTGTGATGCTGTAACGCTAATAATTACAGTTTAAAAAAACAAAACAATTTGAGCGATGTCTTTGTTCCCCCACGCTCAGGCTGAATGCATTCATTCAAGTTACTGTGGATTTTGTGCGTACAGGATTCCTTGCGGTATCTTTCAGCATGGGATGCAGTATGTAAACTTAATCATGATTTAAATAAATCATCTGCCAGCAAATGTAAGTAAACTATCAAACATGTTTATCCATCAAATGGTGGGAGCTTTCAGATGCATGTGACATGGTTTATGGTTGACAGCTGAACGTTTTGAGATCCCTTTAGCAAGCATGCTGCAGCTTTCAACGCCGCAAACGCATGACACAGTGTGTTATTCTGACAAATTACTTTTCCCTCAAGTATACGACAAGCCAAACTGCCACAGCACTTCTCCCTCCAATCAGACATATAAATAGCCATATGATGTGGCCAACAATCCACTGAGGGCAAGAGAAAATGCTCCTCTCCACCTCCGCAGAGCTGGTTGGCATTGTCCAGAGGCATTCCAGCCCAATCAAAATAAACAGTGCACTCGCAGTGAGGAAAACCTTAAACAAACATTTGGTTCTCATTTAAGCATGGGATCGTATGCAGGGAACTCAAATACAGGACTTTGTACATATAAAGCAAGATTTGATTTCTTTTTCACAGGGAAGATTCATGAGATGTTTGTAGAAAAGCAGAGGAAAGGTTGCTCTCTGCACCAGTTCAACATTGATGTTCTTGGTGAGATGCCTAAGAGAAGCGAGCAAGGCGTGTTAATTAGGCAAGAGCAAGTTATCCGATGGCTGGGGAAGAATGTGCAATCCAAATGTACACAACAGTCCATGTCCAACAGTAATTCCTTCATGGCAGCTGAATGTAGGGGTGGGTGGACCAAAAACAAAGCCTGCTGTGTTTTCAGGACAAAAACACAGAGATTCCAGATACTGCAGAGGTAGCAAAGTCAAAATGACAAAATGAACTTTTTTTTTGCCTCATTCCATGCATTATAGATTCATCCTCTCCGAACCTGCTTAATAAAAGGATGCAGATGTAAAGCGGAGCGTATAGTTTCATATCCAGACTGTTCCCCTTGCTGTAAAGTTTTCATGTTTGCATTTCCATACGAACTGAGAGATTATTTGATGTAAATGTTCCCAGTACTTGAGTCGAAGGGACAAAGATAACATGGAGCTGTAAAAATCTATTCTAGGTAGAACATTCATTTTAATTATTGAAATCCGTGCTGATAGGGATTTGGGTAGTCAGCACAATCTATCCATATCTCTTTGAACAGTGTTCATTATTTGAGTTGAATTCTTTGTCAGTTTTTTCTAAAGAGGAATATATGTTTTTTTCCAAGATATTTAAGATGAGAAACTATTGAAATATTGTGGTTCACACTAGAAACACGCAGATTTTGTCCAGTTGACTTTGGGACTATGCTAGGAAGCTAAACGTTTTGAAAATCTCAAGTATATCAAAAGTGCATCATCTGCAAAAAGAGAAACGCGATAATGAGTAGAATATTTTCTTATTGGTTTACTGACTGAAGGCTGCCTTACTGTCTGGGCTAGTGGTTCCATTGATTATATAAAAACATAGGGGATAGGGGATCTCCCTAATTGTATTTGAAATGTGAGAGCTAGGTTTTTTGACTCAGATGAACAACATTTATCCAATTTTTAAAGAGAAGAAGAGTATTATATTCTCACTTTTCAGTTTCTGAGATCAATAACGGAGGAACAGCATGAAGAGTTTTGTCTGACTTTCCCAGTGATGACGATGTGCTTGAAAGGCAGGAGAGGCACATCTTCATCCAGTTGTCAGGGCAATTCAGCCAGAACAGAACTGCCAACTGACATCACAATCTAGTTCAGGGCAGTTTAATTGTCTAGTTCGGTACATCTAGTTTAAATGAATGCACATTGTAGCATTCAGTATCAGCACCTTCTTTCATACTTTCCCCCTCATTCAGTCTTTTCCTTTTTTTCCTCTGTCACACATGAACACACACAATCCATGCATCTCATCCAATAAAAAGGCCGTCAGCGGCCTGAACCTAAAGTGTTCACACCAAACCCGGGTTGTAAAATTTCATTACTTTTCCTTGATTTTCCATAACTAGGTCAGAGTGCTTATTTGACCTAAAATTTAACTTCCACAGATTCCAATTCCTAAACTTTTCCTGCCGCCCCTCTGAGAATTCAAGAAGAAATTCCATGACCCGCGCAAATTTTCCCCCGAATCAATGACAGCAGAGCTGCATGGTGGATGGATCTGTAACGGAGGACCACATCTGACATTTCTTGTCTTGTCCTGTCAGTCCAGTTATGACAGCAGCAGGACCCAGAGGACCTCCTCCACACTCGCCAACTCCAGGTCCCTCCGCTCTTCTGTACCTGCCCAGTAGCTCTTTAGTTACAGCCACTTAGGGGGCAGGTGGCGGAGATCCTTGAGAATACTCGCCACGCTGCCAGAGGGCTGTTCAAATATTTACCCCCGGATAACATTTCCTCCGAGGCCTTAACCTGTGCACTGCCATTAATGGGTTTGTTTTGCTAATACCTATGAATGTTTGCTTTCATAGCCACTTAAATGAAGTGCCTCAAACGTGCGGCATGCATTTCCACTTGCTTTATCCTGACAAATTAATTAGTGTGTAAAGTAATGCTGGGAGGAAACACACCCTCAGACACACACCAGGCCGAATTACTGTAGTGTTACAGTTCATTAAGGAAAAGCCCTATTACTCATACTTCCCTAATACTTGCACATAATTAAGGCTATGAGTGAACATTATGAAAAATAAATAAATAAATACATAAAGTGAAATAATTTGCTTTTTTTCCTCCTTAATATACTGATACAAATAAACAGAGCCTCTTATCGGAGTGTGATGTTGCACGAGCTGTCAGAAAGCGCTGGAACTATTTCCAGGCTCGGGATGAACACGGGAAATCTCGTTATGGCAGAAAAAATAAATAAATAAGAGAAAGAAGGTGAGGGGGAAAGAGTGAGAAACTCCAACTGCTGTTTCCCTGGCACTCCTGATCAACCCATCTTCCTGCTTAATGAGGCACGGAAATGCTAATCTGGAGCTTAAAAGGCCTTTAATTTGCTGTCATTTACCAGCGTTAAAATCATCACAAACTGGATAATCTTAGCCCTCACACATCCTGAGTGTGTTTACACTGCCGAGTTTCATCTGTCCGCGGGGGCTTTTGATTTAAAGATTACTCTGGGCTTTGAGGTATCAAAGTCAACAGTCCGTTCTCGGCTAATCCACATTTCGCTCCCCGAGGAGGTGGGGGTTGGACCACTCTCTCGCTTAGCTGGAGGAATATTACTTTCAAACACACGCTGCAGTATGCTCACATACCCCTTTCTCCAAAATCGGTGTCTGTCCAGCAGGCTGCTTCTGCTCGACAATGTACCATGAAAGCATGCCGCCTCAATGTGTGTGTGTGTGGGGGGGGGGGACTACTAGGGGACTCACCTGACTGCAAAATCTTTGTTGTGTCACAAACAGCTGCAGAGACCATGGCAAAGTGTCTGTAGAGTGGGTAGCACAAAACCCTCCGTCCAAATGACACCAGGACGTCTTGTAAGGAGCTGTACGTCTGCAAAACAAAGAACACGAGACTCGGAAAGCTATCCAGCACAAAGACAGACCATGTTTTTATTTAACAAGAGCGGGGAAATGGAGACAAGACACGAAGATGCAACCTGTCAGTTGGTTTGGTTCACACAGGTATTTTGGCCCAGGAACTTTGGATCCTCTTTTTCTTATGCCGAAGTCTAGCTCCCATTGGTGTTCATTGCAGCCGCTGTTGTGCTAATTGCTCCTAACAACTCCTCATTTATAGAGCTGGCAAAAAAAGGGGCTCACAACTCTTAAACACCTCTGCAGCCCTGGCCTGTTAATTGCTGCTTCTCTTTAATCACTGCCTTCGCTCTCAGATTTTCTCCGCACTAATGGACACAGCCTGGAGACAGAATACTGAGATATTTATCTTGTGCTTCTTTGTCTTCTTTTCTCTGTGGCTTGTTAAGGACGTGTTGCGAGTTTGCGAGCGTGTGTCATCGGGGATCATGCTCTCCCTCGGGCTTGTTTAGCAGGAGTGTAAATAAGGTCTGCTGCTGCAGGGGTGGGGTGGGGGGGGGGGGGGGGGGACTCACAGTCACACCAGTGCAGTCGACTGAGGACAAGTAAACATGCAGCAGATGGAGGGAGGGATGGGGGTGGGATACGGTGGTAGGGGGAAGGAGAATGTTAGGCATAAGCGAGGCAGGAGAGATAGACAGTGAGAGAAAATAAAAAAGAGACAGCAGAGGGGGAGAATGGAGTGAGGAAGCAGGGCTGATATCAGCGGTGACACACAGACAGGCAGGCAGTCAAAGACAGAGAGAAATCTATTGTAGAGCACAGGGTGAAGGAAAGAGGAGGAGGAGGAGGAGGAGGAGGAGGGGGAGGCAGGGAGCGGGGTAGCCTGTCAGTAGGAGCTGACAGCTCTGCAGACTGACTGATGAGCAGTAAAGGGCTGCCAGGCAGGTGAAGACTGTTCTTTACTCCACTGTCACCACAGCAGGAAAACTACTAGCTCTCAAACTGTGGCCAAGGTCTAGGCAGCTGTACTCCTCCCAGCAGCCTCAGTGGCTTGTCTATGACTAGCAACGAAAAGAATTGTGGGTGATTTGAGCACAAGTGGCGACCGTGTGCGCAATGCCGCTAATGAGGACACTCTGGGATCCTATCAATCAAGAAATATTTGTAGGTGCTCTGGGACACACTTGTATGTGTTCATGCGTTGTTGTCAAAGGAAGCGTGAAACAACAGGCGACAACAACCCACAGCCCTCTTGAGCACATGCAATAGAATAAAACACAAAAGGAGTGGAATAGAGCACCACCCCTGGTCTACAGAAACAGTGGTGGTATAACCTTCATTGGCTGCTAACAAGTATCAGTCGGGATTTAAGCTTCATGCCTGTGTGTTAAGGTGTTACGGCGTAGCTGATGCGCACCTACTCCAGAACGTGACTACATTTCAGGGATACCTTGGCTCCAGAGACAGAGTTGCGACGTGGAAGGAGCTATTTTGGTAGACGTTAACCGCGACTCTCAAGACGCAACAAGGCTTTTTGAATTCGCAACAGCTCTGATTCGCACCTCTGACTGGTCTCTTTGCCATGGCAACAGTGGCCGAAGCTCAAAACATACACTGTAGGTATCTAAGGTGGGCCTCCCATTAACCCCTCGCATCAACTATAAATCCAGCTTTACATGAGATGCATTCTGAAGCCAGACGTGAACTGCAATTTATAGCATAACTATATCTACATCTGGATTCATGTGGACACGAGACACGGCTCTTTGCCCCAATGTGGTGATTAGAGGCTACCGCTTCCGAAGGCAATGTCCGCATTGCTGCCAATGCGTGGTTACCTCTCCTGTTTGGCCTCCATATCAAGCAGTGGAGAAATTTGAAACAACACTCCAGCGTTGCAGAGCGGACAGAAAAAACACACAATGTTTCACAAAACTACACCTGCCACATCACACCACATCACAGAACTGTTAAAAATGCAAATTCCTGTCGCCAACATCCCCGCGATCCATCACTTTGTACGTCAATATATAAGAACCATGTTTACAGAGTGATCTGGAGCTGGGACCTCCTCAAATCTGGAACAGGGTCTGACGTAAAAAAGACCCGTTCCAGGTCAGATTTTACTCAGCACCTATCCGGATTACTCAGTGAACCTGCTTCTTGGGAAAGACCCCAAGAGTGAAAATTGATTTGCATGCATGTTAACACTGAGGAATAAACCGTTGATTTGATTTTTAACTGATTAAATCACTATTTTACACTTGTGCAGTCATCTAAAAAACAAAAATGTCACCATGACAACACCTGAATTGTGTGTTCAAACACTAGCCTGAATGCAGCCATCATCAGCCAGGAGGAGGGAGGGATTTAACTATTTCCTGCTGTTTTGGCGCGTCAATGCGGAAAGCAGACTTAATTAAATGAAAACACCAATGTGAATGAAACCCAGGTTGCCACAAAAACAATTTTAAAAATATGTCCTCCTATTGTGACTAAAATATCATCTCCCATTTCTCTCTCACACACACACACACACACACACACACACAAACACACACACACACACACACACACACACACACACACACACACACACACACACTCTAGGACTCAGCTAATGTGCCTTCCCATGGAAGGCTCATGTTAGTGACATGGATCGAGCATGGACCTGGACTGAAAATCAGCCCGAGTCTCTAATGTGTCTTCACACATTGATGCGACTGTCAACATATTTACACAGCGAAGTGAGTGAAACCATGTGTGCGTGTGTGACACGTTCTCACACACACACACACACACACACACACACACACACACACACCAATATTCACCTCAAGAGCCTCTCTAATCGCTTTATAATACATCCAACCTGCCCACCAGTCAAAACAAGTTTGCTCAGTGGCTGCTGCTGAGCCATGATCAGAGGCAACCGCATGTCTAACAATTACAAGAGGGTAATAAAAGAGGAGCTGAACCTCTGGGTTTTGTTATATTCACGTTGTTGGCATTTTAAAAAAAAGGTTCACAGTTCAATGCACTCACAATGACTTTGCAAAGTTTGTCTGGAAGTCTGATGCAGACTGTAGAGAATAATGGCAGAAGAACGTAGACAACTCCTCGACCTTTGTTTCTTTTTTTTTTCTTTTGAAGTTCTAATAAAAAGAAGACGTACTTGCATTATTAAATAACCTTGTTTCAGCAGTTCCTTGCTGACACGAAGTTAACTTGAAGAATAAAAGAATTGCCTCAGTGAGAATGTTGAGGTAATTGAATTAAGATAAAAACCTGAACTCTGTTGGACTTGAAATCCTGGAGTAAACTAGGACAATTTCAATGGAAATCATTCCTTATTACTAAGATTCAGTGGACATCTGACCAGGGACTACGGATGAAAATGTGTCTCTTGGCTAGTCTTTGACTTGCACTCTGGCACGCTTACAGTCATAAACAAGGAAATAAATAATGTGAGAGTAAATCATTCACTGCAGCTCATCTTGGTTCTTGTGCGCTGACTGACTCACCTCCAGCCAGCAGAGAGTCCCGCTGACTTTTCTGATGGTCCACGCCGACTCTACCTGCAGGGAAGCAGAAGGGGACCACTCATCATCCCAACAATGACAGACAGGAAATACCACCAGAACATGAACTCCTTTGTCGAGGACTATAGGATGGTGGACGATTCAAAAGTGATAACAAAACCGTGGCACCTGGAGAAAGCTTCGCACAAAATCATCCATCCGGACCGAGCGGGTCCCGGTTTATATAAAAAGGTGAACGGTCCTCCGGTAACTCATCTCTTCCGATGCACACAAAGCATCCGACCGCATTGAATTTGACTATCTAATTCCAGCTCTGGGAACATTTGGCTTCAGCCCAGGCCTTCTCTCCTGGATAAGCAAACGTCCCTTTCAAACAGCCAATCAAACTTGCCGTCTAATTTCATAGGTGGAAGGAGAGGACTCCACCGTCACACGCCCCTTGGGTCAAGGATGTAACGGCACATTTAAAACGAGAAGAGCTGCGGTACGGTGGCCAAGACTTACCCCTCTCCCTTTATTAGCTTTGTGTTGTTGTTGTTGTTGTTGTTGTTGTCAGTATTATAGACTTTACTGCTAGTATTGTTGATTTGTATTTCTTACTTTACTTGAATTGTCTGTATCCCTTCATGTCTCTGCATACTCTTGGGCCTTCGTCCATTTGTTCAGTTTACATGCAAAATCCAATAAGAACAGCTGAAATAAGTGGGAAGTGGCTGCTCGGATCTCTGTTCACAGTAAATAGCAGGCTACAAGCTATTTGAAATGTACTAGTGGACTTGTTCTAGACTCTCTCCATATTATAATATCCCAAATGGAAATTTAAATGTTCACATTTGACAGATTCTTCTTTCATAGCTGGGCTTTAATTGAACATTCTGCTGTCTCATCATCTCTCGTATTTCATCCACGCATGCTATGAAGTGTCTTTAACGATGAAATCAGCCTCGCTCACCTTGCCTTCCTGCCGCTACCTTCGAGGAGTGACACAAAGAGGCCTGGACTGAGCTCTCGGATCTGCTGGTAATCTCTTAAGGCTCTGAATGAAATGGAAGGGGGTCTAAAGGATTTGAGGATAGAGGGCTTTGTCATCCAAGGCTAAGTGCTGCTCAGGAGGAGCTGCCTCTTCTCACACACACTCACACACACACACACACTCACATTGTGCTCTCCCTCCGTAGAGCGCACTTCATAGGAATAAGCCAGCAGGATGTCCACAAGTCCGAGCCACACTTGGTGCCGGGACGTCTTGTCCAGCAGGTAGGAGCGGTTGGTGAATTTTCTCAGCTGCTCCTTCTCGTCGTCGGTGAATGACACAGCTGCGTGGACATGGATTTTACAGTTTAGTGTTTTATTTAAGCCACCGCTCTTGGGATATATTTTAAAAAGGGATGAGACACTGAACTGCCCTGTGAGGAGCTGCATACAGTGACGGAGGGAGTGTATGAAGCTCTCCACAACACCAACACTTATCATCATTTAAGCACATGCAATTCAACCACTATTTGGAAACACAAAGCAACAATTTTCACATCAAATACATATTGAAACCATCATGTATCTAAATAAAAAAGGCACGACGTTTCATTTTGGCACCGCTGTGATAAAAGCAGCTTAATGAAGTGGGTTTAGAGTCCTAAATCTCAGATTACGTCCACACTAAGCCAGCGAAATCTGAAAATGCATCATTTTTATCTCAGTTTTGGGCTTCTGTCCACAACCAGCCAGCGGTTTCACACCCAAAACTGAACTTTTTGAAATCTGCGGGAAACCTGGACTTTTAGCGCGTATATAGGCATGTCTATCTGGGAGTGCCCGTGTGTGTTCACAAATTTAAATATACAGTGTGCAAAGAAACAGACGCCTTCTCCATATCTCATCAACGCTACCACGCTAGTGTCTTATATTGCCATCATTATGGCAATACAACTGGATCAACTGTGTAGATGCACGTTAATGCGTAAACTGTGTTGCCCTATGAACTGCCATTCTGCAGCAGTTGAGGCGTGACATGACAGGAGCTGATGAGCTGATGAGGAGCAGAAGCAAAATATAAATAGGCCTACATTAAATTAGTACAATTAGTCAAGCCAATCCCATTTAGATGTGTTTGACAGCTGAACGGCTTTGCATTAAGATAAATGGAAAGTTCCATCATGTGAAAAAAATCATGCCTCCCAGATCTCTGCAAATTCACTAACTGTTGCCTTTTGAAAGAGACATCTGCTTAATGGGGATCTGTGGCAAGGCTAATAGGGCGGCACAAACAGACTTCAATCCCATTTAAGCTATCTGCATCGTTCAGTATTGAAAGGCGCACCACTGCACGTCTGCAGGAACATGCCGTAACTCAACAGTTTGCTTTCTCTCTTTCTCCCAGCACCTTATAAAACAGCTGAAAGCAATTCCTCTCTCTGCATGAGGAGAGGAGAGTCCCCGCACTGAGCCCCTGATGTGCAAGAAGCACTGGTGTGTGTTGGCTGGAGCACGTACACAAGTACACAAACTCACACACACACACACACACACACACAAACACACACACACACACACACACACACACACACACACACACACACACACACACACACACACACACACACACAGAGCGTCAGAATGATCTCCCTGGCTGCAGTGGGAACTTGGCTCTGCTGGGAAGGAGATTCCTGCTGCATTACGTCAGGTTTTTAGCTCCCTGCAGACGCTACCTGAGTCCCTCGGCAGAGCAGCTGCAGCGGGAGAGCACAGCCGAGGGGAACACACGCAGGCAGACGCAAAGACCCACGTGCACGTCCACCCACATCTGCACACACTCTTCTTCAAAACACTTGCAGAGACACACGCGTTGAGGGAAGAGGAGAAAATACATATGTAAACTGATTTAACAGTCACAAGCAACACATATGCAAGCAAATGTGCACCCAGCGTCTCTCAAACACACACACACACACACACACACACACACACACACACACACACACACACACACACACACAGCAGACAAATGCCAGGATGCACAGGCACTTCAGAAATATACAAGCAAAGATGTATCTAGTATACAAATGTTAACGCAGTGTTTTTGTGGATCATCATTCACAAAAATGATCCTGGGAGATTCCAGCGGGCACGTGTCTGATATGAAGACTGATGTCGCACGACACACTCACACTTTAAGCAGCCAAACCCGTGAGGTGAGGTGGGCAGACCTGACAGATTTACCCAACACCACATTCATTCATCTCCGCTATGGAGCCAATCATTTCTAACGGGCATTAGCACGCAGCGTCTGAGGGCTGCAAATTGATTTCTGACCTAATTCCACCAGTTGGAACGGCAGCCTGGCTCTTCACTGCTCTCTACAGGTCCAGATGGCCTGATGGCATGGAGTAAATATGCTTTGTGGAAATACTGCTGAGGGCTGGAAAACACTCCCAGAATTTCACAAACGTAAGAGGTCAGCATATGACCGTGGATGGCAGATATAATTCATTTTGCGCCTACACACACTGTGATCGTGTCGAATCAAAAAAGGGGCATTCAATGACAGTCTGCTCAAACTGTAAACTTGGGTGGTGGAGGAGTACTATCTAACTTGGTCAAAGGTCAGCTTTCTAAACCCAGCCATAACAACGTGCAGCAGGTAGACAGAGGCCAAGCTGTCAGGACCATTTAGCACTGGTCCAGTGTGTGAATGCAGGCCTCCAGTGGACAGCTGTGGCCTGTCAGGGTGCTGGCCCTGACACCGGAGAGCACAAAGGGGCCAGCTTCTACTTCATTAGCACTTGTGTCCACATCCATCTGTCAGGTGACAGAAATATCAGACTTAACGGAAGTGAAGAAAAGTCTAAAAAAAAAAAAAAAAAAAAGGAGGAAGGAGGAAATGTAGTCGCTATTTGAAATATACGACAAACTGTTAAAATCACGAGCATGCTTTCAAGATTTGACGGCAAGCCGCTTAAATCTCCTGACTGACGCCATTCTTCACACTCAACTGAGGCTAATGATATTCGGCCTGTCAATCAAGCCATTAAGTTTAATTTGGCCCATTTATCTACGCCTGGGCTCCCGACTGAGGCACTCCGTCTTAGAATGCAGAATGAGACGAGGGAGCCGGCGGGGCTACGGGGAGCCATAATGTTCTATGGAGGCTAAACTAATGGCCTTTGCATTGCTGACTGATGGCTGCTCATCAGCGGTCGGGCCCTCGTCGATGGAGACGCGACCGGCAACACTCCCCTCCTGCGATAATGCTATCGGTTTAATCTAAATCCTCTCTCAAGAGTGCGACACCCATGCACCGCGCATAAGCTGTGGCTACGAGCCACGCGCCTGCTTAAAACAGTGGAAGTGCTGGAATTAGCAGGCTGTTAGAGGAGCTGGGTGGCACAATGAAATGGTCTCTCGCAGTGCCGAGGCTTCCCGAGCTATCACTCCCATGCAGAGAGGCTGAACAGAGGAACGAAGCTGGGAGTCAACAAGCAGCAGCAGGTTTGGGAGAAAAAAAAAAATTATGAAAATGCGAGAAGGTGGAAATACTTTCCTTTTTTCGCGCTGTAACATTCTAATTCAGCAGATGTCAACAGGCAGCAGAGAGATGTGGTGATTAGAGAAGATCCAAGTTCAGCCTCTCATAATGGAAAGTGTCTTTCCTGTTGAAGAGCCCCGAGGCTCTTTGGCAGGGAGCGCAGCTCTGGAGCTTTCTAGTCGACCTTCCACAAGCAGGGGGGGGGGGGGGGGGCAGTGAAAAGACTTGTGTCCTTTGGGGATTCATATATTGTCAGAGAACAATGTCAGAGCCTTGCGGGCATAAATCCCAGCCAACAGATTCCTGTTTGGAATTCTGCATATGCAGTATTTCAAGTCACAACACTATTAGTGGAGGTTTTTGGGAATAATTCGACTGGGGATAGTAAAAAAAAAAAGTTTAATTAAAAAAAGATGATTAAGAGTATTTTTATTTGGTTAAATAATGTTAACAAACAATGCATGATTGCCCTCTCAATTTTTGCCACTTCATGCCACCTTCTGGTAGCCTTCCGTCACTACGTCGTTACTTTTAATTGTGATATGTAATACGAATCCCACTACAAGGACAAAATAAAATGTGTTTTTGATTTAAAAAGAGTTATTTAATCATACCGGAGCAAATTGAGGGTGGCAAACCAAGAACTTCCATTTAAAAAGTGCAAATTTAAATGCAGTCCACCCACACACCACTCTACTCAGTTATTAGGCCCTACTCTTGAAGTCTTCTAGAAAAAGCATCTTTACTTTATTTTATAATTTAATAATTTAATAGTTTAATAATTTGTTTGTTCACCGGAAATGTTTAACCTCCTAAGACCCAAGCTCTATCTTAATTTCTCTTTGCTATTTGGGCTTATTCGGACCTGATAAGTATAAAAACTAAGCATCATCTTTTGACATGATGTGGTTCCACGTACGGGGACAATTTTGAATTTCCATATAAGCAGAATCAAGTATTATGGTATAACCACGTATGTCCACGCATGTGGATGCCAGGTCTTAGGAGGTTAAAAAAGGTCTATAGATGAGGTATTTAAAGATTAAGAAGGGATAACTTGAACTCACCAGCTTCTCCCTCCTGCTCTGTAGAAGGACTCAGCTTCTCCCACCATGACCTGAGCTTCAGCAACCCCTTTATCTCATCATCCTCAAACAAATCAGCCCTGCAACAACACATAGATGTTAGCAGATAGTACAAGGGGGGGGCGGGGCTATGTTTTAGGGTGTCAGCGGCTTTGACTCACAGATAGTGGTCAGGAGAAAAAGCGGACGCCTCTGCGTCCAGCCGTGCGCGCCTCCTCTCCGCCGCTGTAGTTCCTTCTGGGTCCTTGACATCAGTCACGTCGCTCAGCTCCTCCTGTCAGCACAGTCCCAACATGTGAAACCTTGCAGTGTCGTCTTAACTTCACTTATGTGCATCTTTGTCTAAATCATAGTCAAACACTCATTATATCTGTGACCTCACCTGTAATCTTGCAAACACTCCAGACCTCTGATTGCCAAAACCGTATTTCTGCAGGGCTCTCAGCTCCTCCTCAGAGCTCTCCTTGTAGACCTCCTGCTCCACCTGCCAGTCAAACTCTTCCTCATCTTCATCCTCCCCCGCGCTTTCACTGTATCCTTCTGAAATGTTAAGAAGTTACGGCTGTTTCACCATTCCATGTTATATTTCCTCTCTGATGACCGATTTTCAGTAGATAAACTTAAGTTAACCTCATGTTTAGATTTGACCGACCTGCGCTTACGTCTTCTACCAACGGTTTTGCCGAACGGGAGCCTTTTGGGGCGAGGAGACTTGTCAGCATCTGTAGTTCTTTAAAGTGCTCGCCAGCTGTTTCCTTCGGGACCCGCAGAGTGAAGAGACCTGCAGCAGGATAGGACATTTTAATAACACTCCACACAACCTGGTTGGCTATTATTTTATACACTGTATATATTATTACTTTCAACCCAGCAATACATTTTATGATTTCTTTATATATACTAAGTTGAGAAGTTGTTTAAATCCAAGAAAAGCTGCTCTCTAGAAACACATGTGATTTGACAGAAAAGAAATTCTCCCATTGATGACTCACTACACGTGGAAGTCAATAACTGATCACAGGCTACTAATTTGAATTGTAAAGAAGAAAAGAAAGATCAATCACATTTGTACAGTCATGGGTTTTAATTTGAAAGTAAGCACCTCTTTATTACCAACACTAGCTAATCAATCTGGCCACCTGTGCCTGCAACACTTCCACATTAAAGGAAGTTTCTTTACAAACTGCTCCTGAAGCTAAACAGGCAACGCATGATGGATGATTTCGACTGATTTGGCCACACCACATAGAGATAATCTGACGGTAGCCTGAAAACCCTTCAGGTTTCAAAAATTTCAAAGCACCCAAGTGTTAAAGCTTAGACGTGCTTTGCGGTGGAAGCGGACTAATTGCTCGAGATGCAGGCCTTGCAGAATGCGGAGCCCGGAAAGAGGGATCTTAATGATTGCTCATTATAAGTCTAAACAAGGACACTCATTAGCGCAGCTTTATTAGCAGATGTTACAGGCTTATTTGGACACAGCGTGTTAACTGGGGCCGTGCTGACAGACGGCCAACGAGGTGTCAGAGCCCATAAGGCAGACGCCTCCATAAAGACAACTTCATTAGAACTGATTACGTGCAACAGAAAGTGAAAGACAGACATCACAGTGATGGAGAGTAGTGTATACACACTGGTGAACGTCACTCCAATAGTCATCATAATGTTTAATTTGCTGGTTATATATCAGAAATAATAGAACGTCCTACATGAGCTCCCTGTCACTGTCACTGTGAAAAGAGATATCACAGGCAGCCTGCAGGCTGTAATCATTATGACATTACAGATGGTTCCAGTGGCCCTTTAAAGGGGATGAAATAGCATGAACAGTAGCTTAATTTACTCTGGCTGATTGACTGAAGTACTAACTAAAAAGGCACCCCGGGGATCAATCACTGACTGCTATTACTACCATGTTTCAGTCAGCGCCTTGTGTGACTGGTTACCAATAACATGCAAAGCAAGCAAATACGTGTCTTTATGAGGACCAGGATGTCGAAAGTCTCCAATAACAACGATTACTCTTTAATTTTCACCAAAAGTTTATGTGTCGTTGTCATAAAACACTGTCAACGCTGTTCTTATTACCACCTGCAAACCCAAAATAACATGCCACACACACCTGCACATCACCTGACAGGTCCCAGTTGCACACACATCAGTAACAACAAGAGAACAATATAACAATGTTTACTGAACCTTCAGCTATTTACAAGGTGACCGAATAAAGACAAGACTGTCAAGTTACACCAATTTGGAGCGTCCTGGTGGCCCAGCGGTGAAGACACATGCCATATCACTGCAGCATCCCTGGTTCAATTCCAGCCTTTGCCGCATGTCATACGCCTTCTCTTTCTCCCTACACTTCCTGACTGCATCTTCACTGTGAAACGATCCAATAAAAAAAAGGATTACACTGCTTTTTACGACCCCTGCTCAGCATACAGATTACAGGAGAGTCTGGTATGATTACACGGTTTAGTGTTTGTGCGTATGAAATGTAGTTTAATGTGTTGAGATAGCATTGGTACAACTTTGAGGGAAACGAGGGAAAACAGTTTTCCAGTATCTTTTTTTTTTTTTCCCAAAGAAAGGTCAGCCCATTCTGACAAACACCAGAGGATGCTCATTGCTCATAGAGTGCTGATATGTTATATTGCAGAGGGTGACAGACATCCAATCATGATGTAGTTTTAAAAGACAGAAGGGACTTCACAGCAACCTGAGAAACTCATTGAACCATATTTGATCAAATAAGGGAAAAGGTAGCTTGAGTGTGGGAAGTGCACATGGGAAACTGCTTGTTCCTCCAGGTTGGGTGCATGCTAAATTTGTATTGCTACTAATATGCAAAAAAATTGCGTTCCATTTAATGCAACAGCAGTATACCTCAACAGGCACTTTGTTAGGCAACATCACCATGCATACAACTGACTGCATGCGTTATCATCATATAATAATAACTTACCTTTGTCAATGTCAAATGTGGCCTTTTCTCTCCCATCCTCCACTATTCTTCCAGGGAGAGATAATCTGAAAACAACATACATAGACCCAGGTGGTTACAGTCACAAATAGCAAAAGACAAAACGCCCCATTTGTTGGATCCTGTCGATTTTCTATGGATACTGAGACCACTACCATGGTCAGAAAATAAATCATTGCAAATTCAAGTCTATGATAGACGGTGCTACTTGATAAGCCCATAAATGAACTGCTGTCATCGCCCCCTCTTTCATCCAAGCTAGGTTTCAACAGGAACTACAACGTTGCATCAGTTTCTGTGTGATGGCTAACTCACCTGAGAAAGTAGGGCTTAGCGTAGAACTTGAACTCTGTTCCATCGATGTAAAGGTCAAACTCTGATGTTCTGGTGTAGGGCACGCGGATGCTGAGGACCAAGTACTCAGGATCTTGGCTCAGGTCAAACGCAGGGGTTATCATCATGAACGCTGATGTATCACAGACCTGTAGTATCAATGACAGGAAGAATATTAAGCTGCAGTTACAGTGTACAGGACAGTCTGCCAGGCTGTTAGGATGAGTGACAGCCCCGCTGACTACAGCGTGCCACCTTGTGGTTGACTCTATTAACTGTTGTTACGGAAGCAGCAGCCCACGTGTGCCACGCTGACAGTGACAACTGTAAACAAAGCTTGTGTAAAACATAACGACTCCTTTACTACTGCAGCAAGTTACCAAAAGCTGTCTTTACTTTAGCTTAATATTGGCTTGTAACCCGCTCCTTCCGTTCCCTCTTCAGATCTTCATACCAAACTGCATTCGAAAATCTGGACATTTAAAAAAGATCGTCCTTAAAGACAAACGTGTGTATTTTTAAGACATTGCTTAACCCCTTTTACTAATTATAATGGTCTAGTATCGTGTCCGGCATAACCCTCGTCTACCAAGAAGCACATTTTTAAAAGATATTTGCTAACATAATCTTACAATCATTCCGATCAACGTTATTTCGGAGGTTGGGGGACTTGACGTGCACGATCATTCTAAAGGTCTAAAGTTTGTGTATATTACAGTTTTTTATTGACCTACAAATAATCAAAAGACATTAGGTGGTGATCTAAGAGACGACCACATTTGTCGATGAGCTATATGTCTCGCTCACTTGACAGGTTTTTCTAAGGAAGTTTCGTTCCATGGTTAGCTCGCTGCTAGCCTGTAAACTAAGCTAACACATGATTGGTCTCCTCGTGTTTCGGCTAACGCAGCACAGCAGCAGCACTAACGTTAGCTGGTGGATTTACGGTACCGCTACGCGACACTATAGCTACTCACTTATTCCAGTGCATACTGTGGACGTGGACTGTTTGAATCTGTGACAGTCACTTAGACACAGGGCATCTGACATACAGTTAACAAGACCACACACTCACCAGAGAAACACTGAGTTACCCCAACAAGCTTCACTGTTAGCGCTTGGGTGTCGCGTCCATCTTTTACCGTAGTACAAAGTGTAAACTGGCATTAAAAATGTAGTAAATAAATATATTTACTGTACTTGAAAACAGCTGTGAAGCACTTGTACCTTACTCTGAGTGCTTCCATTTGATGCTGCTTTATACATCTACTTTACTACATTTAAAGGCAAACAGTGACTTTTTACTCCATTACATGTACTTGACAGCTATAGTTACTTACATTTGATTGATAGATTAATCATTTACAAACCAAACCTACTATGATCTTGTGAGATATGAAGCATCGATTGTAGATTACGCTACCCAACAGTACAAGTAGTTGAAATGAGCTGCACCTCCACTAGCTGCAATATTGAAAAGCTGCCTACCCAGTAAAGCCTCATTTCTTCTGCATAATGACTACTTTTAGTTTTGATACTTTAAGGACATTTTGCTGATGATAATTGCAAACTTTTAGTTAAGTAGTCATTTTGAATGCAGGATTTTTACACTGTGGCATGGATACATTGAACAGATCTACTGGACACAGGCCCGGGAGCCCAAGGGGCCAGGGCTCCCTAAATCAAATCCTCTGTGTGAAATTACTGTTGAGATCTCTAATTGCAAAATACAAGGGCAAAACTTAGAAAGAAATAGCCTGAACATTCCCTTTGAAAAGAGGAGAAAGGGGCGATTATCATGCATTCAAGCTGGTCAGGAGTCCCTAAATCAAAGCCTCTGTGTGAAGTTACTGTTGAGATCTCTAATTGCAAAATACAAGGGCAAAACTTTGAAAGAAATAGCCTGATCATTCCCTTTGAAAAGACGAGACGGGGGCGATTATTATGCCTTCAAAGTGAGTGTTCACCCCCTCAGGTTTTATGGAGGATCTGTGGAAAGAAATCATACAACAACTCTACAACGTTGCGGTTTAAGTTGCACATGTCCTGAGGCCCGTCATCTCATAATTTGTTGACAAATTGTTGTGTACTCTTACTGAGAGTAAAAGATCTGAATTCTTCTTCCACCAGTGATTATCAGATGGAGGACTGTTTATAGATTCTGCAAAGATGTCTGCAGATAGTATGTGTGGTGTGAATTGTTTGGTGATAATTAGGACGATCAAATAGCTAGTTGTTGTAAGATTACAGTCTATTTCAAAGATTAATAAAGGGATAATTATTTCTTTATTAATGAAAACAAATGTTACGAAACGCAGCTTGGCAATGTGTCATTTTTCGAGAGATAATATATTAACATGAAATTGCTTTTGCTGTGCCAAGGGGAAAAGAATATAAACAATACATATATTAATACCTCTCCTGCTACAGACACATTTTAACCCTCAACAAGGTTATTACAGTAGAACAGCGCGGCAGTGCTGCCGTCATTACGGTAATGCGGGAGAAGCCACGCCTCCGCTGTGTAATCCTCCATGGACGGTGAGGAGCTCCTCTCCGCTCTCCATCATCATCTGCAGGAAAATGCGAGCGGGGAGCGGTAACAAAATGTCAACTCGGGCTGCTCTCCCTCACCCGCAGACATGAGCAGAGTCCCGTCGGCCTCTTCCACCCGCAACAAGTCGCTCTCACCATGCGGATCCACGGCAAAGTCGCTGTGATCGCCGTGTGTTTCGGAGTTTTCCTACTTTTGTACTTTTTGGGGGGCAACGCCGCGGACGATCCGCTGCTGAAAGAAGTTGTGGAGGAAGAGGAGGAGGAGGACGGCAACTCTTCCCCGTCGCCCCCCGAGCTCGGGCGCGATGTTGCGGCGAAGTTTGCGAAGAAATCCCCCGCCGGAGTCGGCGTGCGCGCGGAGGAGCCTCTCAAGAGACGGAAAGAGGGGAGAGCGATCAACAGAGGGGCCAGCGTGAATGCAAAGAGGTGAGGGGAGTTTGTTTCTTCCTCCTCTGTCGGTTTGCAGCCTTGATGAGCCCCCTTTCCCTCCCCGCCCGTTTCCATTTGTACACACACACACACACACACACTAACACAGAAAGCATCATGAACGACTTGGTGCTGCTGAATCTGTCCTGTCGTCAGGAAGTTAAGGAGTGAGCCTTTAATCATGCTTTGAAGCAGACGTGCCTCCCTCCATCAAACAGCCCACATTGTGCTCAAGGACGCTGCCTTCACAATAGCCTGATCTGTCAAGGGACACTTTCAACACGCATATGGGCATCTGCCTGGCTTCATTTTATGTCCATCACCCCCCCCCCCCCCATGTATTTAACTGTGAAAAACGCGGTTGCAATCAGGGGCTGCTCAAATGTGTGGCTGAAATGTGAGTAGAGGGCATGACTAATGGGATTAGGTGGAAATGTTTTGCAGTATTTGCAGAGGAGACCTCAAACAACAGCACAGCAGAATGACAAATCATTACTTGACCTCTAAATCTTGATCATTTGCCCCCTTGAGGTATTCGGGCCTTTAATTCAACCCCCCCTCTGCTTTTAAATGGGGTAAAGGTCACCTTGAAGGCTGCAAATTGCAATTTAATAAAGCACACAGATGAGCGCAGACTGGTCTGGGTAAACAGTTGCACTGCCATGATGGTGAGATCCATCCTGTTGGCCGTTCTCTTGCCAAAGTGTGCTTCAACAATCTATATGGGAGTGAGGAGCTCGTCAAGGTGTGATTCTTCCTCTCCGGATGGTTGAAGAGACGCTGCACCCTGGCAGAGGATCGGATTAAGTCACCATCCCTTTGCAGCCTCTCATATTTAGACAAAAGGCAGAATTTGTCAGTTGCTATTTCTGTTCAAGGATGGGAGCGTTTCTTATTATGTCTTCCAGCTTTCTAATTTCAGCCTCATGCACCCCCCCCCCCTTGCGCTTCCTCCACAGCCACGTTGTGGTGGTGGAGATACCCGCTCCGCCGGCAGGCAATAATATGTATTCTACTCCAAAGCCAGACTGGAGGTTTGGGACACTGCTCTGTAGATAAAAGCCATCAAGGCGTTGCATTGAGAAAGGACCTTTGCGTCCTCGCAGCAACCACACTCCTCCGCGTGTGCTCAGCACTGATAAGGGAGATGGGGTGGAAGGGGTCACCGGTGGCCGTGCAGGAGCACTAACAGGTTTGGAAAACACTCAAGACTGACGGCTGCGATTAGGAGGGGACGCACTGAGCATCTGGCGGAAGCCTTCAAAATAAAAAACCTCCTTCTATTTAATTGCTTGAGCTAATCGGACGGACGTCTCGGTTGAGGGTATAAAAGCCAGAGGAATCTGAACAATAGGGTGTAGCTTTCAAGTAACACACATACAATGCTCTGTTGATGTGGATCATAGGGATAACAAGGATATATGTATACATAGAGGGCTAAATTTTAGGGCAGAAAACTCTTAATGGCTGGGGTTGCCTCTATAATTTTCGTTTACTGCAGCATCAAACTGAAATGTTATTACAAGCGGCCTTTTTTTTTTTTTTGGTATCTGCTGTCCGACACTAAATCTGAGCGGTGGACATATTTCCTGTGCAGCATGCATAATAGACAAACATCCCTGTTTTTTTTTCTAATCATATCATTTCCTCTTGACACATCACACTCCTTCCTGTGGCCAAAAATAGAAAGAAGAGCCCCCCCCCCCCAAGACCGCAGTAGGCTGTGGGTGTTTTTATATTGTTTCAAACGGAATATCTTTTGAGGGTTTTGGTCGGACGAAACAATCATTTTACAGGTGTCACCTCAGGTCTGATGGGATTTTGCTGAATTGATTTATAGAAAATATCAAATAATTGTTGGTTGCTGCCCTAAACATCAAAACCTGTGGCTCATAATCCTCACGACAGAGCCTTTACCTGCACGTTGCACATTCCTTCACTCTGATCCCTTTATTCCCTTCAGGATGTGTTTCAAATGCGGAATAAGACAGACGTAACCCCTCTATCTGCTTTGTTACATTGAATTAAGGCCCGCATCTACCGGATTAGATGGGTGTTGATACTTTGTGCCGAAACAAATCCCCTGCCCTGTCACTTGTCACAGTAAAGGAGTCACTCTCTCGGCAGTGGCATTATGCATAGCTATAAAAATGTCATCTTGCATGACTGAACTCTCTCTCGCTCTCTCTCTCTCTCTCTGAGTGTTTGGAAATCTCCCTGCTTGCCTGTGCAGCCCTGACGTGGTTGGAGAGGGTGCTTGTATGAGCCTCATCAGGGGCACTTAAATCTGTCTGTTAGACTGGCTAACTCACTTTTAAATTACTGGTGAATGAGTCACAGAGGGCGCCGAAGGAGAAACTAGAAAGATAGAAAGATTTGCATTAGGCAGAATCCAACATTTCTAAAGGAGCAGGGTTTTGGATGTTATTGTCAATCACGACGGACTGACAGAAATGCCAATAGGAGCACTATAACTGGGCTCGAGCTCAGTATTAGACGCGTTCAGGTGGTGATGCTGTTACGTGGTAAGGCACATTTGATTTCCAGAGACATACCCAACCTCAGTTCAACAATGTGGGCGCTCAGTTTTCATCTAATCCACCACTCTTTGTCGATGATGGCTCACTTAAATGACCAGCTCTAGTTTGCCGTTTTGTTTGCCAAAGGCACTCGCTACAGGAGCTACACATTCAGTGGCTGACCCCCGCTAGCGTGGTCTAGCTAACAAGACTGTCTCACTACCAAAGCCCTCCTACCGAAGAAGGCCGAGCACCAAACCAACCGCCCCTCAGCAAATGCTTGGTGGGTTGGGTTGACAATGCATACGTTGCAGTATTCACCTGATGTCGTTTGTGCGATACATCGATGATGAATGACTGACTGGTTTCACCTTCTTAAATATATGACGTGTAGGTACATATTACTCTCTTTTCAAGATTCACAGATAATCTCGCAAAAGTTCTGAATCAGCGGGCTGTGGCTTTTTGCCTCGCGAGGCAGCTAGATTCACAAGGTCATGAGATCAGGCGAGAATCCATCTTGTGGCCCAACCGCAGTGGTTTGGACCAAACATCTTTCTACGCAACATGGGCTTAAACTCCAGGAATGCCCTGCATTTGACACTCTACACCCAACTGAGCAGCGCGTCCCTTACCAAGGGTGAATGTCCCATGTTATAACATTAGCACCACGCAGGCAGGCTTAGCAGACTTTTTCAAACAGTAAGGGAATAAGGGAACGAAATGATAAGCACAATCGATGATGGCATTGGTATCAGTAAAATCGTGTCATTTCCAATCCCTGATGGGAACATCAGTTTAATGGCTTTGACGTGTGAACATGTTGGGTTTGAGCCCACCAAATGACCCAGTTAAATGCTGAGTGCTTAAAGGACTGCATGGTGTTCTTTGGCGTCGGTTTTACTCCGGCTCGTTCCTCTGTACATGTACATTTTTCTTTGACGTTATCTTTGAAGGCGCTGCTTTTAGTTCTATCCTCACTCGATTTAAAAGGGTTGACTGTGGTGCTTTGTAGGCAGAGGGCTCCTCTCATGCTCACTCTGCAGCCAGTAATGAATTCAGTCCTTTTGTACCTCTTCTGTGCTTTTTGACTGCTTCCAGATGTGAGGAACAGTGCCATGACACAAAACATCATGTGTGCAGCCCGTGCTTTATGCAGCAAAGGCATTTCTTGCTTTGTTTTGTCGTCCAATTTTATGCAGGAATCGTTTCAAGGGCGTTCATTTTGCATGACTAAGTGCAGCCTAATTACACCCGTGCAGAGAGATATGGATTGCGTTTCCTGCGAGAAAAATAGGAATGTGTGTTCAACAACCTTGACAGAGCATCAGCCTTTGAAGCGTGGCAGACAGATTTCTCAGCACCTTCTCATTCATCCTAATCTGCGGTTCATCATTGTCCCCCAGCCATGCAGAAAACGAAGTGTCACGCTTGGAGACTGCCCTGCAACCCACCTGTCAAATTTCCCTCTTCTTCTCTCTTCCCCTCCGTTTTATGGTAGACTCCTCGCTTCCTCCAGGCTCAGAGGCAATTCATGCCTTTTGGCATATGCAGTCTTTAGTTATAAAACCATTTTGCCTTCCACTGTTCTCCCAAAATAATGCTACACGCTGAAGAAAAGGTTCTCTGCTCCTTTTTTTGTGCGCCAGTCTTCGCTGCCTACGGCTGTAACAACATTTATGTTGAACATGTTGTTACTACAACCGGCCCCATGCAGTGTGCGTATGTGGAAGACAAGTAGATGATGTCGGCCTTAGCTTCGGGCTCCCCTCATTGTACAAATGTTTCCTTATCGTAGTGGGAGACGCTCTGCACTGCTGAGTGTCTGCGTTTGAACTCTACAGCAGCACTAGCTCTCTGCAGCGAAAGCACATTTGTACATCAGATGAAGGACCTCCTTGCCTTGAGTGAGGACAAACAAAAGTCCAGGAGGGTTTCACTCAGAGTGTGTGTGTGTGTGTGTGTGTGTGTGTGTTGGGGGGGGGGGTCTGTCTGACAGGAGGATGGATGTGGCGAATGCTTCGCTTGTTTCCTCTGTCTTGATACTCACTGAGTACAAAATGAATTTCTGTGCCGACATGTTCGTGAAGTGACGTGCCATTACTGTCCAACAGCGACGTGTTGACAGGTGAGGCAGAGCTTACATGTGCTGCCGTGCTCTGAGACCGGATGCATTTGGTCACAGGTGGAACAGATATATTTTCCCAGCGTGCGGGCGTGTTATTACCAGAACGGCGCTCTGATAGGATGGATACATTGCATTGTGGCATATTAGCTGTTTATTGAACAACTTATCAGCATTCTGTGGGGTGACGATGGACAGATCTCCACCTGAATTCATTCTGCTGTTGTAACCTCTGAAAGAAGATTACAAAACATTCTTCCTGTTACAAAAAGTTGAATCCATAAGCGACAAAACACACCCTTTCTCAGTTCGGCCCACTTTCGCTGCTACTTGCTGCTGCCACTTGATTCTCACTGAGTATATAATTACAAGTGCATGTCAAACAGCTTGAGCTTTGTTCAAACACATAACTAAAACTGTCAGCGGTTACGCCGCCATTGAAATATGTCAGGCTGAGCCAGAGACATTTGTATAAGCAAACACATCATTTTCCATTTGATGGAATCATGCAACCAGAAAAAAATGGTGTCTTGGGTTTGAACGTTATCTTTAATCTTTACAAGAAGTGTGATATCGCTGCAATGAAGCGGAGAGATGCAATGAAAAAGAAATGTTTGTTCAACACTCTGAAGCAAAAGCGAATTTTGTGTGGAATTTTAGGGAGCAACGAACACTTTAACTGCCCCAGTTGCAGTGGAGGGTTTAAGGTGTTCCAGTGCTGTTTTATAGGCTTTTGCAAGTATAGCAGGAAGTGCTGAATTGCTATATGACATTGGAGATTTTTGTATAGAAATGTTCATTAAATATTGCCACAAACTATCTGAATTTGGTGGCTTAGATAAACCACAAAACATCCCACACATATCCCAGTGCTGAAGTTTCAAATTCTCTTTCAGCACTTTCACTGTGTATGTATGTTTTGACTCAAGTATGGCTCAGTACAACCGGTGCAGAGTGCAAATTGCTCTTCACAACCCCCTCCACCCCCCCCCCACACGTGGCCTTGGCCCATTTAGATATGAAATCCTTCTTGAGTGAAGAAAAACTGCTCACCGTGCACATCATTTGTTCAATTAATGGGGCCCATTTTTCCCCCCTCTGTCTTCATTGTTCCATTGCATTGAAAAGACACTGTACCAGTGTACGCAGTTTAAATAATCTATTGTACATTCCTGTCGTCTAATCTTGTTCTAGACTGTTCAGTATACTTTTCATCCATGTCTTTGTATGACTTTTTAAATGTATTTTTATTTTTTAGTAAACCGCGGAGTAACGTGGCCCGACCTGTGACCAAGCGCACGCGGCGGGCAGAGGAGGTCATGCACCTGGCCGTGGTGGCCTGTGGGAATCGTCTGGACGAGACCCTCACCATGGTCAAATCGGCCCTCCTGTTCAGCCTCAAGGGGATCAAGTTTCACATTTTTGCTGAGGACCCTTTGGCCCCGCAGTTTAAAGAAAGGGTGAGAATCCTGCCGTGGCCTGATGCCCCAATGTCTACAGTGCAGAAACACTCTTCTTCCTTAGCGAGTCCTCTGACTTTTGATTTAATTCACCGCATGTTAAACACTGCCCCCCCCCTCCCCCCTTCTCTTTGTAATAGATGATATCAAGATCAGAGCAGTTTTAACTCTGCCTCTCTGACTCACTCTAGTACAGACATATAACCCTTTTTATCTCACGAAGTCTGGGGGTGTAATATATCACCAAGACACCCTGCTTTCTCTCCAGCACCGTGGTTCACTTCAAAGTCACCTCTACAGAGGTGCCTGGCATGACTTTGATTAGTTCCCCTGATATTTTAACTAAACAGTCTATTAACATCACATGGACCTTAAACAGCGCCTAAAGCACCTTTAAATAGCTTTAAATCCAAACCCTGAACCTGTGAGCTTGCCTTCGTGTGTGGAGTGAATTATCGCCGTGCGTTGGAAATCCTTCCTTGTGGAAGACAGGGAGTCGTGGTAGTCGAGGCCCAGATAATAGGGCACATATGCTGGGTATGTACAGCAAGGAGCTTATGTCCAGCCACAGTGTTAAGAGACATGGTGCATGCGTGTTGAGGGAGTTAGAGAGGTTGTCCATAATCTCCTTTGATTTTTTTTTTTTTTTTTGTGCTCGTCAGCACAAACCCTGCCAATTGCTTGCAGCGCTCTCACTCTTTTCAGGGCCAAACTATTAAACTGATGATTATGAAGGGGCCTAACAGGTCGGGTAACACAAGCTTCAGCGATACGCTGTAGACTTTTAAGAGGGAGCCTTCCCTTGTTTAGGCTATAGCTCTTTTAATAAAACAACAGCTGGCTGCTGCGCGTGTTCCCTGCAGAACCACGTAGCGCCACGAGACATGACTTCATTGTTTTAAATGGACGTCTTTGCGCAGTTTATGTTGATATGTCCGTGACAGGAGAGGGAGAGATCAGCTTTCGGAAAGGGGATTGTTTAGAAGGGCTCTTTCTCACACTCTTCTCCTTGCTAAGAAGTCAATCAGACACTTGCTGTGTGTGTGAAACGTGTTGCTTTACTTCCAGCTGAACCAGTGGCCTCGCTCCGTCTCAGCCAAGTTCCAGTACAGCATCTACCCCATCACCTTCTCTGTGGGGAACGCTGACGAATGGAAGAAGCTCTTCAAGCCCTGTGCTGCTCAGAGACTCTTCCTCCCTGTAAGGCTGCCGCACTTATCTCCCCTCATATCCCCACCATGCATAATGTCATTAACCAGTGTGGAGAAAAAAAATGTCATTAATCCATTTAAATTCTGCTCGAACAGCATTTACCCTGCGTTTTGTCCCAGTGCATGGTTCAAATTAATTACCTGTGTGATTATTGATGATTTCACACCTTTTCTGCAGCATTTACTTAGCAAATAAGCTGTCTCCAGGGACTGAATCCAGTAATTTTATCAAGCGATGGCTGTGCTCGGCTATTGATTTCCCTTTTCTGCTGGTGTTCATTGAAATCACAGCCTGCTTACTTACCACGTAATAAACATAGTGCAGGTCAGACAGATCCATAGGTGATTTCTGTGGCTTGCAAGGCAAACAATGAACATTCACCATCGGCTTTATTAGGAATACCTTTTGAGAACCCTGTAGGAGTTTGTCTGCCTCTACAGTAGTCTGAATTATGTAAGGGGCTGGATCTGGTCTGTCCCGATTCAGTACCATCACGTACCTCCATAGATGTTCAGATCCAGATCCACAGACAACTACAGCTCATTTACAGCCCGGGAGACACAATCCATAACGCAGGACACGTGTTTCGATATATATACAGATGCTCTACGGTGTAAGAGCCCAAAATCCTTCCCCACACTGCTTCAGATGCTTCGGTGTTGTGATTATCTAGTCAGCACGGCTTCACTCGCTGGTGTCCTCCATTTTTATTAGCTTAGTTTACAGAGAGGTCAACAGGGCATGCAATCGGTCAAGCTGATAGTGAAATATAAGAACACCCTCTGCTGGACCACAAGGGTAACTACGTAGCTGCTTATAGACTGTAAATTTTGAATTTGAACAGGTCATTACAGTTTGAATTAGCGCCACCTCATCTGTTGTTGCCTGTCCCGCGGCTGTAATCTCCCACCAAATTGCATATAAAAACGAAGACGTTTGACCTAGGTATCCAAAGCTGCGTTACCTGTAACCAAACGTTTCCAGTTTTATAGCTCAGTGGCACGAGGCAGAACCTAGTGCTAAGATCTCACAGGTTCTTAAAGTTCAGGTTACGGGAAGCTCCAAGAGCCCATACAGCCTGACCTGAAAACCATGTGATTTTCCAGTCGTACTGTTCTGAACAGAAAGGAACTAACCACACAATAGATACATGGCTTATTCATTTAAGGTCACCATGGACATGAGCTTTAAGAGGAAACTTTTAATCCTAATTATGTGGACATCCAGTGTGTTTTTGTGGTTTTATAAGACATTAAGAGTGCAACACTGTGGTTGCAAAGCACCGTTCAAATTGACAGAGAAATCTGAGAGCCCAGTCCACAGTGGCTATTACTGCATAGCTGTGGATACACACACACATTCAATTAAGTTGTTGAAACAGTGGGTTACTGCTCTGTTCGGGATTGCTGGTATTGATTGCTGCTTTGTCACACACACCAGCACCCATTCCTCGCTGCTACCAGCAGCAACAAAAAGTGATATGGTTTCTTACTGCCACTCAATTCCACCCACTGGCTTTAAGTGGTTCTGTCTTTATTGACCCTGCACTTCGGACTTTATCATCCCAGTAGTGTTGTAACTGCCACAGAGGCGGCCTGAACCTCTCTTCTGTCTGTATTGCATGTTCTAAATGGCACATTGTGACTGGTTACAGGTCCTCTTTGTGACAGCATGTGCTAACCAGTGAAGTAATGTGCATATACTATATACTGGGAAGTCACTTTGGCTGTCTGAAATATAGTTTAAACTCTGGAAGTCTGGCTCGTGGTGGAGAGTGTAAAAACCAAACCTTATCTCAGCCAGACTGTAATCTTTCTGCCATGCTTTGACATCGGTGGACACAGGAAGTAATTATCTCATCTTTAACTCATCTTATTGTTCTTAGCAGACAGTGGAAGTCGGCATTTTTCTCCTCCCACTGTAGCCCACAACTTCCAATGTTTGATTATCTATCACTTCTGTCTTGATACTGACTTATTATTTTCGTCAAGTCTTTCTGAACTCCTAGAACTGGGGAGATTGTTTAATGTTGAACTATATTCAAAGTCCCTTAAATCACAGAGCACTCTGATCTGATCTGGGCTGAACCTCTTGATGCTTGTCTGCATACTTTATAGTTATGTTTTATTAAGTCGCTGTTTGGTAGAGCAAGCTGTTTGTGCACAAGGGGAGATGCGCCTTGCATGGTGTGGTAGGACTAAGTAAATAGTTTTCCATGTTAAATGTATTTGAGGTCATGCATCAACAGCAGGTTAACACTGGCCCGATCTTTATGTATGTAATTGTGTCCTCCCAGGTCATCCTGAAAGACGTGGACTCGTTACTCTACGTGGACACTGATGTGCTGTTCCTGCGGCCCTTGGACGACATCTGGAGCCTCCTCAAGTCCTTCAACAGCACTCAGCTGGCGGCGATGGCCCCAGAGCACGAGGTCCCAAAGATTGGCTGGTACAGCCGCTTTGCGCGCCACCCTTTCTATGGAGTCACGGGGGTCAACTCGGGTGTCATGCTGATGAATCTCACAAGGATCCGCAGCACAATGTTCAAAGTGAGGTCGAAACACGGTCCCACTTCCTCACACTAAGTAGAAAGTAGAAAGCTAAAGTGAGCTGTGATTTTCCCTTTTGCATTCCGAAGGGTTTTTTTTCTCCCCATGAGCTCAAGTCACAGGCTGAGTGCTCTGAGTGGGCCGTGATTGAAGCTTTCTGATTACCACGCTAGCATCGCAGGCTTCTTGCCCTCAGAACTCAATTTAGCAGCTCTCCAGCTCTTACCACTGCCAGCACATTGCAAATGGAAGTGTGAATGTAAATGTGCTCCTCCTTTGATGATGTGTTTTTGGGGAAGAAAAAGGCTGCTCTCGAGCTGTTTGCGAGTGAACGCTGTTGTTGTTGGTATTTCAGAACAGTATGATCCCCAGCGGCCTGTCGTGGGAGGATCTTCTACATCCACTCTATCAGAAATACAAGAACCACATCACCTGGGGAGACCAGGACCTCCTCAACATCATCTTCCACTACAACCCAGGTGCAGTCCTTTTTACTGGTGTACTTCTGTAATGATGATGACATATTTTTATCACTCTGAAAACACATTATGTACCCCAAGAAAGAGGCTTTAAAGTGCTCTATCGAAGGTCCATGAAAGGCATAACCAAAATATATAACTGGGCCTGTTTTGAATTCCTAGTCTGCACACTTTCAACACAGCAGTTTCACACCATCAACATCACATAAATTGTGTACATAATGACTCTGGATCAGTAAACACATGAGGCCGTGGCTTAAGGTAACAGCAGACTGAGTTCCAGCTGCGGCAGCCAGATGTTGGCATTGAGTGCTCAGAGCCATGAGTGGAGCTGGCATCGCTGGTGTTTGCCCCCCCCCCCCAGAGTCAGTGAAGTGCTCGTTTTACATGGTACTCTGCTGTCTCCAGAGAAATATTCAAGTTAGTCCATAAGCATTGGTCTGACATCTTTCTGCTTGTCCTGCAATCAGGAAACACTTTTTAAGACTGTGATCTCTCTTCAGATTAGGACTCGATGGAGTTTAAAGGGAATCAAATGGGCCTGGCATCTAGATGAATGTGGTTTTTAAGTAAAAATGGAAAAGAAAACGTCTGTAGCTTATGCTACTGTTTATAATATATCACTGTAAAGGGTTTAAATGCACAGCTATATATCAAAATCTATGCTCCTTTTGATGTTCATACATGCATGTACACATTCCCACCTTGCAGCAGCTGTCGTGTAGTAACCATCAGCCATTGAGCTGCTGCGCTGGAACAGTTGGAGGTCGATTTCTTTGCTCAAGCGCTACCTCACATGTTTTCAGAGGTCTTTTTTTGCTGTCTTTGTTTAGGTGCAAATAACTGAATAGATGGGAGTAGAGAAACAATCAGACTGACACGCTGTACAGATGAGGATGATGACAATTTTCCTAACTCTGTTCTTTTTTTCTTTATATTGTTTGCATTGTTTACGTGTGGAACTCAAGCCCTCTGGAAAAGAACTGGGCTGTGTGGCTAAACTTGCCACACAGCCCAGCAAATGTTTTTTGCCATACACATCCATTACTATGAAAAACTTCACTCATTCAAGACTTACATTTTTTAACATATTCTGATTCTTTTTGAGCTTTCATGTGTGTGGCCAGTCGGCCTGGTGAGGTCAGAGAAAGACTAAAACCCATCGGCCTTTGAGTGCAGAAACCCGAAAGACTCTTGCCGGGTTTATTCTTGTGGGACACAATTTGTGTTTTTGTCCAAAGTCCTCCAGGTATACAAACAACCTGCTGTGGTCCAACGGGGATGGTCACATTTACATGTGGATATTTGATTTCTCCAACTAATAAACCAGGTGAAATTGAGAGAAAGGGCATTATATACTGAATATATACAGTATATATGGGTATGTTTTGGTGCAAACCACAATTAAGTTGTTGCAGTTCCTCCAGATTTTTTGTCTGTGTCCTGGGGATTGAAACTAGCAACCTGCCACTCACAATCCTGCCTTTTGAAACCTTCATGAGTTACGGCCCTCACTGTGTCCCAGCATCGTATTTACATGAGATACAGTGTTTAGTGTAATATATGTGTTGTTCTTTTTTCCCCAGAGTGTCTCTTCATCTTTCCCTGCCAGTGGAACTACAGGCCAGACCACTGTATGTACGGGAGTAACTGTAAAGGGGCTGAAGAGGAGGGTGTGTCCATCCTCCACGGCAACCGTGGAGTGTATCATGATGACAAGCAGCCGGCGTTCAAAGTGGTCTATGACGCAATACGTGATGTAAGTATCTCCGCAGGATATGAAGTTTTATTGACATATATAGTATTATTAATATAGTATTGATGAATAGCGGCCTGTTGAAACTGCACATACACTGACTCAATAATCCAATGTTAATGAGCTTCATTAGTTTTAGTAATGATATCAATAGTAATAGATAATATTCTTGTATTCCTATTCCTAATATTAACACCCAATTAGCTTAGATGGGAAACAGCAGAAAGGTTTTAATTCATGTGTATCTGTGACACTAAATGTATTTTATGGATCAAAATGATGACATGAACATAGACAAACAAACATCTAATAGAATACTAATACTACTAATGATAGAGTTATCCCAAAAGGGGGCTGCAAAAATAGACCATTTCACAGCCGTCATTTTGACACAGACGCAGCAAATCACATTAACGACGGCTGCATTCCATTTAGGTGGACTTCATTTCCAGGGTCCTGCGTCGTTAAAGTTATTTGTTACACCTGCGCGTTTCCTGCTACGGCACATCAAAGTATCTACTGTACACGAGGTCTACCGGAAGAGTAATGTAATGAAACGTGTTATTGTCCAAGTTATTTAAGAGTAATTATGAGTATTATGTGGCTGCAACGGATGCAGCTAAACATTGTCGACAAACATTAAGACCCATACAGCTCATTTTCCTACCCAGCCCTTCAAACTCATTCAAACAATATGTGGGCAACGTGAATATATCTAAAATATAGAGGAAATGTATTTTGGTAAATACACTTGTTGTTTACTATTATTATTAATTATTGTTATTATTATTATTATTTAACCAGAGTCAGGTAAAAAGCTCTATATACATTTCAACTCTGTGCTTATACAGCTTAGTGTAGCTTAGCACAAAGACTGGAAGCAGGGGAAAACTGCTAGCCTAGCCACGTCAAAAGTGAAAGAATACACCTCTCAACGACTGAAAAGCTATTGATATTAATCCTTTCATCTGACTTTAGGTAATGCAAAGATGCATATTTCTGTATATTCCTTTAACGACTTCATGTGAGAAAAAGAGCAGCTTTGAGTTCTCTGTGATACAAATGTCTCTCTTACTTGCATTAAACAGTCTGGGTCAGTTTTTAAATTTAGAATTTGTTGTCTCCAACAGCAGAGTCAGTTCCCCCCCCTGCTCTGCCGTGATAAGCCTCTTAAAGATGAGCTGGGTCGTAATTTATGATTAACGCAGAGCACCACCGCCCCACCCCTGCTGACGGAATTTGTAAATACCATTTAGTCTGTGATATGTTCCATTTAAAAAATCTTTTTAAAAAACGTATCAAACTGATATAGCTTTGGGATCAGAAGTGACACAGGACAATGTCTCTGTTCCTGCAGTTTCCCTTTGAGGACAACATGTTCCAGTCGCTGTTCTACCCCATCCAGACCAAGTTCCTGGACACGGTCAACACCCTGTGCGGTCGGATTCCTCAAGTCTTCCTAAAGCAGATAGAAAAGACCATGAAGAAGGTGTTTGAGGAGAAAGTGGTCCGACACGCCAGGCCGCACAAATAGCTGATAACTGAGAAACTGACTCCCTGGTTTATCTGACAACACCAAGGACCATCTCTCTGTGGATTATGTGTCACACCAGTCGGCTCTATGTTTGCAGTGTATTCAACACATAACACTTCCTGGAATGGTCACATGAACATTACGATCCTCCAGCCATGGGATGGATAATAAGCCTATGTGTACAGAGAAGCATACAGTGCTGGTCAGTGATGCCGAAGAATAGGTTTGCCTTATTGCCGTCGTAACCTTTTCACGTCCCAGTTATGTACGGTGATGAAATGTCTGAGAATGTTGGAAAGCTACAGTGAGACTGCATGAATTCTTCCTTTTTTTTTGTCAAGAATTATGAACGTATGAGCTCTTTATCTCAAGTGTAAAAGCAAAATTTAAGGCACACCGTGTGTACGTGTGTCAATCGAGCATTTAACAAAAGTATCTACCTTTTTTATTTTTCCTCATGAACATGGTATACGCTAAGCAAAGTCAACTTTGGACTTTACTACTTGAAGTTGTAGATTCATGAACCACTCCTCTAAAATCATGTCAATGTTTTACCAGCAAATAACTCAAATGTGAGCCTGTGTGAATGGGAAGAGTTGCCAGTTCTGGTCTGTTCTGCGGTTGCCAAATTGCCACTGACAGTATTAAACACAGCACAGCAGAGGAAATGTGGACTTTTATGTTACATGGCGAATGTTAAAATGCACTTTCCGAATGATGTTAGGACTGGATTGTTGTCAGTTACGCTGTCCGAGTGAATCACAACCAAAAGTGCTAGCATTTATAGACAGTAACATACTACAGCTGATGACAGTTGCAATCAAAATTATTCAACCCTGCTGAGTGTGTTAAGGGTTTACACATTATATAAATAAATAACATTTGTCCGAGTTGAGTGACATGATCAAATTGATAATGAAAATGTGTAATTTTAACGTAATCTTTCTGAGTAGCAAGATTATTTTGTAATACAGGCCTGTCATAATTATTAAACCCCTATTTAATATTGCTGTTTTTTTCATCACTTACTAGTATATATGGCCACCAAATTGTTGCAAAGCACAATTAAGCTTTTGGAAACTCTGTAACGACACTGAATCTGGCTGTGATGCAGGTACAAATCCTATCTATGCTGGTGTTCAGGCTGAGTAGCAAACCTGGCAAAGAAAATGGAACTGTCTCAAAAGCTACGAGAAGAAATGATTTCATTACGCCAAAAGGGAAGCGGACTAAACTGGAACTGTTTGGACCCCATGGATCAGCTGGATGTCTGGTGTAAGACGGGCAAGGCCTACCATCCCAACGGTCGAGCATGGAGGTGAGTCCGTCCTGTTGTGGGGGTGTTTTTCTGCTGCAGGAACTGGTAAACGTGACTTTGTGACTGGAATCATGGGTCCATTTTTGAAGAAGAATGTGATGCCCTCAGCGCGTACATTGATGCTTGATGATCACTGGTCAATGATCCACAGCATACGTCCAAGTAAAGGCGTTCCTGGAGTGTCCTTGAGTGGCCATCTCTGTCCCCGGATTTGAAGCCCATTGAAACTCTTTGGTGGGATTTAAAGGAAGCTGTGGCAGCACGGAAACCAAAGAAACAATAGTGAGCTGGAAGCTTTTGCACATGAGGGATGGACTAAGTCCAAAAGAGGGATGTTAGAAGCTTGTAAGAAACTACTGGAAACATTTAGAGGAGGCCATAAAGGTCAAAGGATGCTGGACAAAATATTGACTTTGGGGTTGAAACATTTTGCTTATGGGCCTTTTTGGAGAAGTAAGCTCATCATTATGTTCTCAAAAATTACTCAGATAAGTATTATTAAACTTTCTTTGACTGTTTACCAAGGCCTTAGTATGTTTTCATTGAACTAGAATGTCTTGCCAGGTGAAGGGGGTTGAATAGTTTGGATTGCAACTGCATGTGCCATATAAATATTCATGTCTGCCATGTTTACTGTTACGAGACAATGACTGGTGTAGACGTGTGTGTTTGAGACGGTATCTTAGTTTGTAATATGATGTTACAGTCTGTTGTGAACACATGGGTCATATGTTTTAGCAGCAGTACTTTCGATGTGGTGTAATGATCGAAATATATCATTCAGACTGGAAACTGAAAAATGGCTGTACAGTCAACATGTGTTTCTAAATAAATCAATGCAATGTGCTGAGTCTCATTTACATATATATATACAATTTACAGGGATTGGAATATATCAAAGCTATACAAATGGATGAAATGCATTCCTCCCAGAAGTCTATATCAATTACGCAGTGAGGTACAACACGTTTTAGGTACACTCTGTTGATGCCTGACCAATAGTAAAGGTAACTGCTGAATCACAACACTAAAGATTGGCCTTGACACAAGCTTCTGCATTTATATTTAGTTTGGTTTGATAACGTAATAATGTGTAGTTGTTTTAAAACGTAACTTACCACTGTATGGGTTTTAGCTTTTCTTTAGTTTGTTTAAAGATATTTAAACTTTTGAGGTAAAAGGTAACGGCTTGGGAGTCCCCTAATTCTGTCCCTTAAGGGTTTCAAACCAATTTAGTCCGTTAAAGCCAGTTTCAGTTCCTGAATCCACGTCAGGGGCCTTTGGAATAGCAGATTAGCAAAACCAATAAGGCAGACTTAAGAGCAAATACAAAACAGAACAGTGAAGTAGAGTATATTGGCTGTAATATTAAATACAAAAAAGCAAAGCTGATTCACTTCTGTGTACAAATAACACTCTACCTATGTTTAGGTAATAGAGAGCATTGGGCAATTTGGTCACTGTTATTAGCTGCTGTTTTCCACTCTGTAAGGACAAACATTTGTTCAGTTGCAAAATAAAATTCAGCAGGTTATAACTTCTTTGATTTTTTATCAAATAAGTACATGTTTGTAAGTTTGAACATGTGGATTTGTGTGTGTGTTTTAAACAAATTCACATTATCAGGTAGGCAGATGTAGGACGGAGCACAGCAGTGTACAGATGTGTCAACATGCATACAGTATATCCATAGGTCCAATAACATTCCTCACATATGCATGTCTCTGTGATATATAAAAAAGAACTATATTTCCATTTTTACTTTCATTATACCTCATAATTGGTGTATTGCTCTGTCATTATTATGATTTATTGTTTTATTTGGTTATTATCAATTATTATTTTATATTTCATTTATTTTAAAGGCTTAGGTGATTCTCCCATACGGCTCTGCCGCTCTTCCCAGTGCAGTGCCTTGTCTGTTGCTGAGCAGGCAGTGACCTCACGGCGCCATATTAAAATGCTCCCTCCTCTTTGCCTGTGAGATCGTAGCTTAGCAGCAGCAGCTAGCCGCCAGTCTGCTTTTTACATCCACAAGACTGACAGAGGGCAACGACGTGATGGAAATTGACTCGCTTCAAGAGGCGCTCAGAGGTCATTTCAGTTTCTTTCGATACGTGTTGTGTTCATTGAGACCACGTGTTACCCGCGTGTTTTCGTAATTGTGATATTATAAAAAATAAACCGATTGTATCTCACCAGCTAATGTTGCTAGCTAGCTGCTATTCAGGACTAGCTCATGCTAACATTGCAAGCGCTTTCACGGAAATGGTTAGCTGTCTGTCCAATTCATTAACCAGGCAAGAAAGCTAACTAAAATATAATGCTCTTCTCAATCCGTAATTTACTTCCGAAATTATATCCATTTACCCGCAGTATTTGACTACTTGCTGACAGATATATGAGATGAAGTAGCTAACTGGCGAGTGTCACCGGCTATCGGCAGGCTACTGTTTGCCGGGTACATTGTTGCGGCTAACTTAACATGCTAGCCAGTGCGCTAAACTTCAGCTAGTTCTAGCTCGCAGGCGACCTAGCTAGATGGATAACGTTAGCGTCCATTAGCCCGCTACGTTATGTAAATGGCTCATGTTAATTAGACAATGTGATCGTCTACAGCCAAAGTGTAGTGTGCTAACAGGCTTAGTTTAGTTGGCCAAAGTAGGTAATCACTGCAGCTAGCCAAAACATCCATGCTTTATAGCAGAGTTATCAAAACAGCAGGTTAAGCTAGGTTAAATAACAGCCTGTACTCTGAATCTCTGGTCAGTCCATAACGTAAAGTCAGTGTATATGTATTCACCCCGTGGTTTATTTTCTCTCCTCAGACTTTGATAAGACTGCAAAGAAGGAGGCATCTCCTCTTCTAGAACAGTTTCTATGTCACATTGCCAAGACTGGAGAGACCATGTAAGTGAACATTGCAGGCCTGATAAATCCCCCCTCCTTACTACTACAACACACACACACTTCATATTATTATTATTTTATTTATTTTTAGGAATTTTTAAACTGACTATAAATGTATTCATACTTTTTAGTAGATGTGCAGTCTTTGAATAGTGTTTATACAGAGTTTACAGATTTTTTTTTCTTTGTTGTGCAATTTTGTGTAACTTTATTTTCATGTTTCATATTTTCACCAACCACAGTATGTCAGTTTTTCCTGTATTCTAATGTGTTGTGCCTTATTCTGCTTACTGTTTTCCTCTAGGGTTCAATGGGCTCAATTTAAGAACTACTTCCTGTTTAAATTGGAGAAGGTGATGGATGACTTCAAAGCCTCAGCACCTGAGCAAAGAGGTCCTGCAAATCCCAATGTGGAGTCAATTCCATTTGAAGACATGAAGGAGAGAATCCTGAAGATTGTGAAGGGATACAATGGGTAGGTGCCCAGCTCAAGTCGTATATTTCTGCATGACAGTGATAGTGGCAGACTGATTGGATGGATGGAGAGGCCAAATTGAGCATGTCAGGTTCCCAACACGCATCATGGAAGGTGTTCTGTAGCTCACCCTATGTGCTGCACAGATATCTGTAGTCTATAACATAATTAGTACTTCATCATGTGTTACAACTGCAAAATGCTGTTGTATTGTATTGTATTGTTTTATATAAATGGTGGCAAGGTCTGGCTCCATTGATTACATCGTTTAAATCTGTGTATATTCGGTATTACTAGAGTAATGTACCCCCCCTTAACCCTAACCCCCGATTCAAATCAGACTTGTAGAACTTGAACCTGATGTGCATATGTTCATTTTAAAATAAAGATACCCCAAACAGACCCAAATAGAAAGAGAACACAACACCAGCAGCAGCATGGTGGGTCAATAATTAATGAGAGTTGAAGAGCAGCAAAACATTACATTTTCCCTGCGTTTCACAGTTCTCTCTTCCATCTTGCTTCAAAAAACACATTTTTCTCCTGCAATGATTATGACGCAACACAAGATAGGACATGATTGTGAGTGTGCTCAGCTCCATCCCAGTATTAGACGTGTTGATATACAGACCCAAGACCCATTGCCATAGAATGGGACCCTACCCAGGCCCAGTAAGACTAAATATAGTTTGGACCAAGCTCAGCTCGGGTCTGGGGTCCAGTCTCAGTTACTCGGGTAAAACAAACAGGTTAAAGGAAGTGTAAGGGATCACAAATGTTAAAGATGTTTTTAAAAGGGTGGATGGGCAGTAAGTTACTCTGTAAAATAGAGCCAAAACAGAATATGTTTGCTGCTTTTCTTTTTCATAAATGATAGTAAACTAAGTATTTTTAGGTTTTGGAGTGCTGGTTGGACAAAATGAGACATTTGAAGATGATGCTTTGGGCATGGGGAAATAATTGTGAGACTAAGTGATTTATTAAAATAATCATTAGTAGCCTGGTAAAGTAACACAAATAATTGGGTATTATATTAAAAGGGTATAAAGTAGTAACCACAATTATTTGATAATTGTCATGTCATCATGCTACTGTAATATACTTTTATATTTTTCCCTTTTTTAGTGATGTTGATGCACAACTGCTAGGGTGAATTCTCTCCCAAGCTCCCCCAATCCCTGAGTACTTAACAAATTGACCAAATAAATGGTTGAGACATTTCTATAGAAGAGCACCTGAATGATACATTTTCCCTTTTCTATGTATTGAGTCTCTTGCTGTTTTTTCTTAATTTTAGAATTCCATTTACGATCCAGCGCTTGTGCGAGCTGCTCACAGAACCCAAGAGGAACTACACAGGAACAGATAAGTTTCTTCGGGGGGTGGAGAAGGTATGTCCTGAGTAGCATGGCAGTTTCTTTTTTTTCACATTTAATTTGATAACATAAGTTTTTACTTGATTGACACTTGATTTCACTTGGTTGGGAATTCTTGTTTCCTTCTAGAATGTAATGGTGGTAAGCTGTGTTCACCCAACCTCAGAGTAAGTGTCATGTCCAAATGAGACACTTTTTGCAATAACCAAATAATAACTTAATAGTACGTTCAGGGGGCTATGTTTTCCTCTGGATTAAGAGTTTTGTTTTTGTTTTTTGGGACTTGCTTTTCAGGAAAAATGGATGCAGTGCCGTCAATAGAGTGAATGGAGTGATGCTTCCTGGGAACACATCTGCTTTTACAGAGAGGTAGTGTTGGGGACAGATTTAGTCCTTGATCCTAAAATTCACATACATTAAATTTACAACGGCTCATATTTTTCACAATTGTTAAAATTCTTTTTTGGCTCCTTTTTTTTTTTGTTGTTGTTGTTTTTTTTACTAGGAAAGTGAACGGTCCAGGAACTCCCCGGCCGCTGAATCGACCGAAGTTGTCTCTGGCCAACTCACTTGCAGCTAACGGTCTGCCAGACAGCACAGACAACAAAGACCTCAACACAGAGCAAGAAGGCGACAAAGAGTCCAGGTACGTCAGAAGCTATAACAGAAAATCTATTCTCCACATTCAACATAAACCCACTGGAATCACATCTGTATCTCCTGCCTCTTTGTTTGTCAGCGAGGTTTCGGCGTCGGGAGGTTCCCTGGGGAGCTCCGTGAAGAACAAACACCCAGACGCAGAAGAGGACATGGAAGCCGAGCAGCAGGAGGTGAAGAGACTTAAGTTCAGCAAGGATGAGGAGGAAGAGGAGGATGAGGAGGATGAAGAGGAAGAGCAGGAGGTGGACGCACTGAGGCCATTACATGCTGCCTGCCTCTCAAAAGAGGCGGAAGCCATGGTCCAAGAGGAAGAGGAGAAAGTCGGGTACAGCAAGGAGAATGAAGCCTCCAGCAGTGCTGCTGCCGCTGAAGACCAAGGTGGGGTTTTTTACATGTCGTTTGTTTTAATTGGTAGTTAGTTTGCGTGTGATACCTTTTTGTATTGCTGAAGGGAAACTGTGGTATGGGCTGTTCACGCTGCACATTCCTCAGAAGTTGAGTTCACACAAGGTTATGGAAAAAGGAGCAATACTGTAATTACACTTGCTTTAATTGCTGCATAGTCAGTCATCAGTTGCCAGTTTATTAGGCACACATAGCTAAATACAACAGTCCTGTAATACATCCTCCCTTCATCATGGTTCTATTGTTCAGTTTTTGGTTGAACTGTTTTAGAGAGGTGTAGATTCAACTGGATGATCATTTTGGAGGCTGCACCTTGTGGTGCTGTTGAATTGGATTGCATGATTGCATTTATATCAATGTGGGTAGGCTAGATAACAGAAACTTCTCTCTGTATAATGCAATACAGTTTCAATAGCCTCCAAAATGATCACAGAACAACATAAACAGAACCTCCCATGAAGGGAGGATTTATTACAGGACTGTTGTATTAGACTGCATTAATGAACCCAATAAATGGGTGTTGAAACCCGTAAGTCAGTTTTGTACACCATTTTGTCTGAAAATCAGATCTGCGTATTTAGATTTTTCAGTAGCTCAGAAGCTCTGTAATTATTTCCCGAGTTCTTAAAACGTACATCAAAAACATTCCCATGGGAAACCCACCAAAGGCACTGCAGCCTTGAGCTTGTTTGCAGCAAGTTACAAGGAAAATGTGATGTGCCATACTATCATCTGACAGTGTTCAGTTCATTACCAGTTGGGCTGAATAATTGTTGATTTTATTCAAATGATTATTGCTCATAGTTAAGTATATTAGTCTTTACATTTTTCCAGAGCACCTGGGTAACTCTGACTCATACTCTGCCATGGCACACCAGTAATCACTGCTTTAACTCATTGAAATACAGGCATAGTACTTATGTTACTATAAAAAAACATATGCTTTGAAAAGGGTTTATGTTGTAATGTAAAGTCAATGCTGACTGTCAATTATTTTCCTTTTTCTGCTTTGAATAATAGCATATAATTTTGGTGCTACATTGTTATATTTGCTGCAAGTGCACTTCGACGTCTCAGTTTTCTTTATGTAGTGACTTTCGGCTAATGCAGACCATCATCGTACTAAGATGTTCTATGTTGAGAGGCGTATTACTCTGCCTTATATTATCCTTGTGATATTTTTTAGCTACAATCACTCTGTAATGTAAATTTAATCTAGGTTCCCTGCAATAATGAAAGGAAACACTGAATCCATTATGCAAGTGAATGCGACAAGTTTTATTGAATGACAAATGAAGTAGTGTGTGTGTGTGTGTGTGTGTGTGTGTGTGTGTGTGTGTGTGTGTGTGTGTGTGTGTGTGTGTGTGTGTGTGTGTGTGTGTGTGTGTGTGTGTGTGTGTGTGTGTGTGTGTGTGTGTGTGTGTGTGTGTGTGTGTTATCCTACAAGAAGGCAAGCAAAGCAGTCATTCTGAAATGATCTGGAAAGAAATTGGGTTCATTTCACAGTCTGAAGAGGGTTGAAAAATGACAAACTGGCGTTTTAATGGTTTTCCACTTTTTCATTACAGAACCGACAAGCAGCACCCAGGCTGAGGTGTGTGCAGGCTCCGGTCAGGAGGCCGAGCAGGCTGAGAGGGAGGTGCCGTGTGGCTCCCAGGAGGAGGGTAGTGACATGGATCAGACAGAGCAGCAGGCACCTGCAGGCGTCCTGGAGAGCCCTGAGACCAGCAGGGACAGCGAGGAGAGTAACAGTGACCCAGTCAGCAGCAGCAGCAGCAGCAGCAGCAGTAGTAGTAGTAGCAGTGGTAGCAGCTGTAGCATAGAGGAGAGTGCAGAAGCAGCCAGAGAAGACGTAGCTCTCACTCCCTCCAGCAGTACAACTGAACCTCCTACAGAGGGCGCCATGGAAAGTGCCATCTTGAACACTGGGACCACTGAGGAGCCCATGGAGCAGGACTAGACTGAAGCCCCCCTTTGCAGCCATGTGTGACCATAAACCAGCTTGTCCTTGAGTCCAGCTTGACTGTCACTGGGAATGAGGATAACTGCACCTCGTACAAAAGACGAACGCCTCGTCCCGCTTTTGGACACTCCTCCAAAATGGCTACCTGGCATTGATGTGGGCATACAAATAATTTTTTCATTTGAAGTTTTTTTTTTCTTTTTTTTTTTTTTTAACTGGAATATTTTATTGATCTTCTTATCCTCTGCTTTTAAGTTTCCCTTAAAAGGGGTTGGTTTCAGCTGCCTTGAGTTTCTTGGCTGGATTTCCTCTCTTTTTGTGGACAGTGGGGTTGTTCAAGATGCTGCGGTGGTCTGGTTCTTTTCTTATGCCATCCACTCCAACCATTTGGACACGACAAGATTGGTAGTCTGCGTTTTGTACCCTTTAAGCCTGGTGTACCACACTACCAGGGTCAGAACAGAGCCTGACCAGTCCCTCCATTATTTATGAAATTGTTCCAGATGTGAGCTGCCACCACCATTTCTCTTGACTGAAGCTCATGTAAAAATGTTCTTTAGTCAAACAACGGCCTGAAGTTAACACCCCACCACCACTATGTTGTTACTCCACTGAGATCCACCAGGCAGTCGAGAACATGCATTGTTTTAAAAATTAATTTCTCCATCCTTGTGAGATGGGAGACTTTTTTTTTTCCATTGTGTCCTTATATTATTTTAACCATATTTTTGCAATGATACACTACCAATCCCACTGAACAATACTATGACATGCTACCTTGTAGAGGCGTCTTCTGTAAAATTATATATTTTGGATGCATAAAACCACCATAATTTATATGATCAATTCAATTCAATGAGTTCTTTTGGAGTATGTTTTTGTTTTCGTCTGCCAGTTGTAGTTTCCAAAACCAGCTGTAAGTACAAAGATGACTTCTGCTTTCTTTGTATCGTGATGTCACCATGTTGTCTCACCGACCGATATCCAGAGCAGTTTTCTGGTTCCAGTTCTACACCTGTTTCTGCAGCTGTACTTTTTGATATTTAGAATTTTAAATTTCTGTAAAGTAGATTTTTGTAGATTGTAATACAGTATGTGTTCACTGCCTTTGTGAAACCATATATTATTGTATAATTTCTGTGTATACTCTGAATGCTTTTGCTTTCAGTGCGGTATTCAGAAACAGCAATAAATGTTAACATTTTTATGCGTGGTGGTCTTGATTACTTTCACCCACTGTGTGCATTACTTGTCTTTGTAGTGTCCCTCTTGAACGTGCTGGATACAGTCCGTCTCAGCAGTGGTCCAAAAGACCATTTTCGCTGCAAACATTTTGCCTTGTTACAGCAGGAAAACAGTTTTAATTATGGCTGCATTCCATTTATGGTATGTTCCAGGGTCCAGGAGCAGACCAATGCCATTAATGCCATTAATTACACCTGTGCTTTTCCTGCTATGACAAGTCAAAATGTCTGCCATGAAAAACAAACATTTCAGTCACTGTTTTGAAACTACCTATTTTCTGGGCTACCATTTTGGAAATGAACTTTTGACCCCAGCTTTTCACCAGCAACGCAAACCTCTGCTGTGTCCTAATTCCAGTTGCATACTAATTGTTCACAGTATGTACAAGTCTACTTTACTGTGTTGTATCAACAGACGCCAAACTGCGGCTTCAGAGCGCCACTGCCAATCAACAAATCGTAAAGGAAATGCAAAATGTTTCCCATAAAATTAAATGCTTATTTTTCTGTTTTCCAAGCGTGTTCTCGGGCTGTCACCACTGTTAGCAGCTCCTCTGTTTGCTTTGTCCATTGCATTGTGGGACAGCAGTGTACACCACCATCATTGGCACACTCCAAAACCAAGTGTTTAGTAGTGTGCATACTGACTTTTGGAGTATGCTTTGTCATTTTCCAGTGTGAACAAAATTCACACTACAAACCCTGGTTAGTATGGGAAAGAGACACAGCCTGAGTACTCCTGTACGGGTGTGTTTTGGTCTCCAATTAGTTGACTGCAAGCTAGCTGGGTCCCGAGCAGCAGAAAAGATGTTTCTCACAAACAGCATTTGGTCCGTTTTAAGATCCCCATAAGCCATGCCACATCAGGGTACACAGCTATAACCTAATCATGAATAATCCATATTAATCCATATGTCATTTGTTAAATCAGCTTTGATGTCCATAAGGACATTATTTCCCTGGAAAGCAATTTACTGCACAGGACAAAAAGGTTGTGTGCAGTAAAATTAGGTGCACTGCTGTTGTCTTAGACCTCCGTGTCAGAGGGCACAGGAAGCATGATCTGAAAATGATGAAGTCAGCCCCTCATAACTTGGGAGATTTTTTTGTGACGTAGTGAAACAACACAAGATGTGTTTGGCAAACTCCTCAAAATACACAGAGGAGTTACCCTTTGCCCGTTAAATAAAGAGGATTTTTAATGTCAATTTGTTCAGCAAAGCTCAAAGGTATGTCAATTCACAATATGGTCGGCCACTGCTGTCTTTTTGGCTGCTGAAATTTGCCCTGGCTCCCCGAGGAAATAAAAAAGTGCATTCATCCGTGCGGCTCTGTTTAAACGGCGGGCTTTGAGGACTTGTCTCCAGGGGAAACAAATGCCAGGTCCGGTGGGATATTAAAAGCAGCTTGACACCAAATGATTTTTATTCTGACCCTGGCTTTATGTATGCCAGATGATATGGACAGAGGGAGATGGCTATTTGAAGGTTTCACACACTTTTTAAGAGACGTCGGTGGCCTGCAAAAAGAAAAAAATCTCCCCACGCTTGTATCACAGTTTATACTGCCTCTCCTCAGTTTATGTGTCATTACTGCACTTGCAGATTTTGCTTTGGGCCCCACATGATATCCTTTGCTGTCCTCTGTGTCTGCAGCCGTGGGGAGCACGACTACAATAGCAGGGGATAACATTTTAGAAAGGCAAATACAAAATCTGCCTCTGGCCTCTCTGAGAAGCAAAAAAATCGAATCAAATCAAATGAAATTGAAAATGAAAGAAAACACACGGCAGGGCTGCATCTTGAAAGTGCAGCAGCATAACTTTTCTTTGGTTTAAACCCTATAGTCCGCTTAGTAGGTATGGGTATGTAATTATAATGGCGATAGCTGCATTGAGTAGAGTGATGCCTTTGATCAGTAAAATAACTATGAAATGAAACTCTTCCTCATTTCCCAGAGCCTCCTTGTGGACCACTGCGGGCCTCTGGACTATACTTAAACCCCACTGGGCTGCTGAATGTAGCTCTAGTTGAGTGTCTGCCTTAAGAGGAGAACTTTTAAATGGATCTGTGGTCAGTAGTAGTGCGTACCAAATCAAACTAATTGTCTCGAGCCATCGCATGAAGGGGAAAGTACTTCAGCGTTGGACACACTTGGTGACATTGAACGGGATTAAAAGAAGAAACACATCAAAGTTCTTAAGAAAGTCATTATAACGCAGGAGTCGCTCCTTTAGTTGAAGTGCATCAGCTGAGAGATGTGAGCATATTAAGCAGTTCAACAGGATTGAAACGTTCACAGGTGGGGAGCTGCCCCCGCATCTTCACTGTGTCCTCTCCCCCCCTGTCGGAGGCACCGCCACGCGCAATCTCCGTATAATCCAATAGAGGGTACTGTTTAGTTTCCAAGCCAAGACCAAAACATGCTTAGCCTTCCCCCCTGAAATCAGAATGCAGACCCAGTCCTCCCTGCTGCTTGTGAATGCGGGCTGTGACACATTCAGTGTGCCTCCTTATACGCTGCCTTGAATCGCCTGAAAAAGCACACACAGGCATCATGACCTCCTTCAGCTCCATCCAGAGCTGTCCGCCTGATGAACCCTCGCTTGACTAATTTTGTTTCTCTGGGAGAGCACGCCTCCCTTGAATGAATATGAGGTGACATAACCATCCTTTTTCTTTATTGTCCGAATGCCAGTGTTTCTGTGTCTGCTGCTGCTTGGTTTTAACCTGTGACACATTCACCACACCACACCACCCCATCAGACATCAGATCAACTCCCACATGTCTCATTTCTCACAGGAATAAAAAAGTGCTTTTTATCAGAATGATCTAGAATACGCTGCCTGTAAACACAAGGAGCTGATTTTTGTCCACGCTGCCTAATAGGTTTGTTCGCGTCTCTGTTGGAGAATTTCAGGCACAAGCAGGCCCCGGATCAGGTTGGGGTTGGTGTTGTTGTCAAGTTGCATTATTTGGCGCACAGCAGGGTCAAACATTCTGAACTACTCTGACAAAATGGCAAACACCAGCAGTGGGTGGGATGCTGTTCACAGTGTGTTGGCAGACTTGAAAAGTGTGAGGGGGGGGGGGGCATTTATTTTCCGCCACTTCAAGAATACCAAGCGCACCTAAAAATGGAGTCAGCAGGGAGGCTCCACCACAGGAGGCCTCCAGACAGACTTCACAAGCACCGCTTAGCAAAGTGGGGACAGTGAGAAATACTATCTAATGCTCTGAAATGGTCAGGAGAAAAAAAAGAAAAGGTAGAGATTCAATTATTCTGATGTCCAGGCTCCAGTGGGTTTGAGGAGTGGATGTTTTTTGTGGCTCAGTGTGGGGGGGCGTCACGCTCAGTGGGCTCCGACCTCAGGTGGCTGCTGTTTTCCACTTCTCTTTCAGAGTGGCATCATCGCACAGAAAGAGAGGCGGTAAGTAGAGGATTGCTTTGCATTTACCGCCTATCAGCGTCCTCTCTCAGATCCGCCTCAAGTCCAGTCAAAAGTGCCAAGACATCACACATTACATAACGTGGTGACATTTATGGCTGGCTGAAATGCTGGCTGTAAGCCTGGCTGGGGCCATCAGGTCAGTGTTAAGAGATATGCATGCAAAAGAGCAGCCGTGAGTTTGAGTACTACAGAAGCACTTAACCTTATGTTCCCAAGACGTGCATCTTGCTCTCACAGACACACAGAAATACTACACAGTAAACAAGTAGTCAAAACCACCCATCTAAGACAAGCTGGCAAGGTATTCCAGCAGCAAGGACCATAAAAAGCATCACCAATTTTTGATTCAACCCTTAGAATGACCAGAGGGCCTCTGCCAGACCACCTGTGATGTCTCATATTTGATAAGCAGGTTCACAGGCAGTGGAGCCAGGACATGTAGGGCTTTATTGGCCAGAAGTAAATATTGTAATCAATTCTGAAACTACTTGGAAGCCAATGCAGAGATCTGAGAAGGTGTCATCAAATTAGCTCCGCCTCATTAGGAATCCGGCTGCGCTGCGGCATTTTGAATTTAGCCGTAGTTGCCCGACGCCTTTTTAAGCAGACCTGTGAGAAGGGCACTGCAATATCCGGACCAGCTGGAGAGGAATGCAGTTTTTCTGCATCTGCCTTGACAAGACAAGTCTTTTTTTTTTAAGGCGTGCTAGCAGTGTGGCTCTATGGATGGCAGCGTCTGTCTGTCAGTCGGTCCACCACTTTGGTCCAAATATATCACTCAAACTAAAGCTAATGGATGGATTCTCATGAAATTGGGTACAGATGCCCATGGTGCCCAGTGGACGAATCCGAATAACTTTGGGAACTCACTGACGTTTCCTGTAGCGCCACCATGAGGTTGACATTTTTCATATAAAGTAAAATGTCTCAACAACTCTGGAATTTGGGCATTCATGTTCCCCTCTGGATGAGCTGTAATAACTAAACTTTTCATCAGGTCGACATTTTGATTTGTGCAATACTTACTGATTTATGAACAAATACCTGCCAAATGAATTGCTAATCAGCACATTGTAGCACACTAACACGCTGAACTAAGATGTGAACAGGGTTAACAGTATACCTGCTGAGCATAACCATGCTAGCACTGTCAGTGTGAGGACGGTAGCATTCTGTCTAATGTGTTTAACATTTCACTCAAAGCGCTGCTGTGCTGAAGTGCGGTACTTTCCGGGGACAGAGCGCCCGAATGAGACATTCTTCCTGTCACAGGAGCTTAGCACCAAGACCTAGAATTTCTGTTTTGTCATTGTGAAGTTGCAGGAAGTTGTGTGACGTTGAGTTGTTTATGTCTTTAATGCATTCAGCTAGGTAAATTAGCCTAGGTTTTCCACTTTTCTGCCACAGTGTTTTGTACTGCCTCATCTCAGCCAACCTACCTCCACCTCTGTATGAGCATAAATAGGTGTTCCAGGTCATGCAACACCAGAAAATGCTCAATTTCTCGTTTTCTATGTTTCTGATGGTTAACAAAATATGAATTTTATTTACGTTCCTAGTAAAATATCCTTCTATAATAAGAAACGTGTAATCAGTATCCATCAGGTTATAGCCTGTCTGCAAGTTTACTACACTCTAATGAAGTACACTAATTGACTTTACTCACCATGTCGGCAGCCCAGGGCCTGCCTGGCCCCCCAGCCACTCTGTCTAATGGCACTGAAGGGTCTTGTTTATATCAGCCCCATGCTTTTAGAGGCCATTTCCAGAGATGCGACCTGCTCTTTGCGCCGGGTTGTAAAAAGTGTGAATGGGAGACTAATAAAGGTGCAATTACAGCAATTGTGTGTGTGTGTGTGTGTGTGTGTGTGTGTGTGTGGTGATAGCGCTGTTACAGCGGTATTGTATATGTGCATCTTGCAGCTGAGGAGGTGGGTTGCTTGGATGCTTTATGATGATGATAATGGATTGTTAGGCCACTCTGGAGAGGCACAAGGGAGGGTTTCTGTCTGAGCTGCTGCTACCTGTCCAAGCAAACGCTGACATATAGTCATTCTTCAGGTCTGTGTGAGAGTGTCTGACTGTAAAGACATAAATAAATAAGAAAGTGGCTGGGCCGGTTACTTGAACTCTTTACACCAAATACAATTAGCTTTTTATTTATTTGAGCCCCTCAAAACCAGCTTAATGAAATAGACTCTTCTGAGATGGACACTTTAGCTGTATTGATTTGACTCTCAGGTGGGAGAACATAAAGTTGAATTGTAGCCCTGTGAGAACATGCCATGGATGGGTGAGAACTGCTGCTGTGGGAGGCCAGAAACATTGTGTGTCACAAGCACAGTCCATTCACAGCTGCAATAGAGCCTTTGTCACATTTAGAGCTGCTTGTTGTACTCTTAATTAATAGGCAGGAAGTAAGAGTTACTCCGGAGCCTGTCACACAGCCGAGAGGTCTAGAGACCAGCAGAGTTGTGTGTGAATTAGTGGCGATACGTCATGGCACATACATTATAAATGAACAAGAAAGGTGGAGATGGTAAATATTAAAAGGTTGACGTCTATATTGTAAGAATCAAGTGTTCCTGAGTGTGTGAACTTCAGACTTACCTCATGCTCTCCAGGGATATCAATAAATGCTAATGGTCAATAAAAGCCCCACCATTTAACCACAAATACACACACACACACACACACACACACACACACACACACACACACATAGTACATGCACACATTTCTGTACTTTAACAGAGTGCTTATAGACTGTACGAAGTTCACTTCATCAAAAATCACTGAGGTTTTTTCATCATTGGACTACAGTTTGAGCACGTTTTACTTTCAGCGGCTGAGTCCTTCAATTACGGCTTGTATCACGCTGAGATTCTAATTCCTTTCTCCAGCGGTTCTCAGAGTCGAGCCCTTTGGGGGATGATCCTTTAAAAATGAGGAACAGTTTAATTTGACCATCATTTCATTTTGCTCTCAAACGTGCAGACTGAAAATCAAATGCCAATATAATCCTTAGCTTAACAAAGACGTTTGACACGGTCAGATGAATCATTGAGGGCTCTGAAAGGAGGAGAATGGACTATTTTGCAGCGCCACTTAGTGAACTAAGCTGATGAAATGGGGGTATTTTATTTTACATAACAAGGCTAGAAGTCTGAAGACTGGAAGGAGGGGGAAAACATCAGCTGGATTGGCTCTGTCCAAAGTTCAGACATATGTCTACCAACACCTCTGAAGCTCACTAATTAACATGCTGTATCTTCTTTTATTAATCCTGTACATAAATAGACATTTAAAAACAACAAGTTGTGGTTTCTCCGTGGTGTTATGTAGTGTAAGTTTCATTTCTTGGCGCCCAGAGGTAACACCCCCCTAGCTCCAGCTCTGAGTGGTGTCTCATCTCATCTATCTCTCGGCAAGAAACCGAACAGGCATATTTACCTAAATGTTGACAACAAAAGGGAGGTCTTTATCTTGAGCAGAAATGTTGCCGGAATTTAGTACTAAAGTAATGCTTGGGACATCCAAAATTGAGAGGTTTTCACCATCTTGGGAGGATGACTTGTAAATTTCATCACCATCTGCATATTAGATTTTAATGTATCTTATTCTTGCGATGTGACTGGACTTTTTAGCTGCACCCACTTGTCCAGCATGGTGCAAGATGCGTCGCTTTCCGAGAAGGATGCCAGGAAGTTCAAGCGCCTGCTACATAGGATCTTTACGAATCATTCTTTGAGTCTATGAATTCTCATACGGTGTTTCATAGCAATCTGGCCAGTAGTTGTCGAGCTGTCTTGCTCCAAGGTTTCAGGCGATCTACCCAGGCCCTCAAATGATGGTAGTGGAAGTTTACAGTGATACAAACAAAAAGCAGGACTGGTGGTTAGTGGGCACCATATTAATAGTAATATGTGGGAATCTTTACTAGAAGATGCAACATCAACGTCCTGTAGGTTTTAAGAAGGACTCTCTCAAAAGTGATTCTCAGACAGTGACAGACAGTGACAAGCTCTGCTGTGTCATTTGGACAGGGGTCCAATCCAAAAGTGACACCCATGCTGACAGAGCCTCCAAAGATTTGATCACATTGTCTGCGTACAGTCTCTATAACCAAAACTTTTCTACATTCATGCAGTCAGCCTGTTGTGACAGTGCTGTACTTAACACTTAATGATGTTGGTGTTATCAAGAGCCGCACACGGCAGAGTCTCTTTGAACATGAGTACCGACACTCCAGGCTGAGATAGATCCTTTGGATCCAGTGGGAGATGTGGTGGTTCAGAAGAATGACAGCGTGTCTGTCCCTTTCTTTCGCTCTTCCTCTCCTTCCTTGTTCTGTTGCCGCCATCCTGTTGACTGAAGCCTATAATTTGGAATGTGTTTAATGGATAAATTAGCTGACAACCAGTAAATCTGCGGGAAGGGAGCCATAGAGGTTCATGCGATCTGACCCAGGAAACTGCGCTGTGAGAATAGTTGAGCAGAGAGGGACGAGCTGTGGGAGGACGGACCGCGGTGAGTTATGGCTCCACTGGGCCATAAACAAAACACAAGCAAAGGGGCCTTTGAAGCTAACAAGACCATGCAAGGGTCAAATACGTAGTTAGAGACATTTATTTCTTTGGTATTCAAAGAGTTGCCTCGCATTTTGCATTCATCTGATGGAAAAAAAAGTGTATGAAGATGAGACAAAATATAGTAGGACGGTTGGAAAAATCTAAATTACACATTAAAAAACTCTACATTGTGTGCAGAATCTCCAGTACAATGTTTCAAACAAAAATGTATAATGTTTTTTGTTGAGTGAAGAAATGTTATGTTTATGGATTCATCTATAACCACTGATGTTACGTGTCATTTTGAAACAAAAATCCTCCCCGTTCCTGTCAGGCCTTAGTCTGGTTAAGGGGAAGGTTATGTGACACACACACTAACTGACCGGGTATGTTGCAGCTGGAATCCGGTCTTCTAGCTGACCAAAGACTTGCTGCCTTATTGCCTTGTCTTGACCTTTTAGTCAAAGTGCAAAGAAAAGACTCAAAGACAAGAAGCATCAGCAGCCCACAGGCCCGGCCACAGATAATCATTGTGCCATCGCACACTTGTTTCAGACCACTGTGAAGGTCGCTCACAGTTAATGGGGAACCTGAACTTTCAAGTCATGCTTTCTTCTTTGACTTTTAAGTCTGACACCTTATTTTTCTTTTCTCTCTTTCTCAGTGAGGTTCATAAAAGCCACAGGTCTTGTTGCTGTTAGTGTCTCATTTCTCTTTAGTGTCATTTCATCAAATACTTTAGTTTATGACCAAATATCTGCAGAATGAATGACATTCCCATCTACCTTAGCTGTACTTTGTGCTCAATGCTAAGTAACACAATCGCATGCTAACATGCTAATCTAGGAGGGTGAACATGGTAAACATTCTACCTGCAAAACATCAGCGTGCGCACGTTAGCATTTAGCTGAAAGCACCACAGTGCCTAAATGCAGCCTCACAGAGATGCTAGCATGGCTGCAGACTATTTGTCTTGTTTATGACTTTTCAAATAAAATGACCAATGAACCAAAGAACAACATTCTGTCCCTTGACTTTCTCTTATTTCGGTTTAAAATGTAATATCAGTGAAAGGCTCTCCCTCCTATGGGTTACATGACGTGGCTTCTGTGCTGTGACATAAAATACTGTGCACAGTTGTACTCCAAATGGTTTGAATTGACTGGGCAACTGAGAATATGTTGACCGTTCAAAGATGAACACGATTCAATAGAGTTATCATGCAAACCATATAGCATTACACATGAAACTGACAAGTCAGGATCTTGCATGTTGTCCAGGCCCATATCTCCTGCCATTAATCATTGCAACGTCTCGGTGTTGTTCCATCTCATACGTGTGATAAATCAGCATAGCTCGTGGACTTTATTATTCATTTTATGTACGTGATGTATTTAGTTACCTTCGCTCATCCATCCCGGCTGTCACATGTGATTCCACAGCAAACACGCTGTCCTGGATTGGAATGAAATGCTGTAAAATACACTTCTTAAAAACAACCCCCAGCTGATCAAACGCTTGTATTTCATTGACGCCAAGTTTTGACATTACTGCAGACGGCGTGAAAGATGAAGTCAGTGAAGATACAGATAAGAGTAATTTACAGTTCTTTACGGAGTTGTGCTTAAGTACATGGGGTTTGCACTCACAGCCCATGTTTTATTTCAAATGTTTTCTTTCTAATGCCTAATTTAGTCTTTTAGGACCTCTTTGAGAACCATATTTGAGGTAATGTTCTATTCTACAGTACATAACGATGCTGTAGTTGTATTTTTATTCACGCAAACTGCAACATTTCTTCACTTCAAGGGGAAAGTGACATTTTCTATAAAACCATAAATCCATTGTTGTTAATATCTAGCAAGGTTATCACGGTGATCTTAATACCTTGGATTAAAACCACTGATCAGTCATGCAAGTCAAGGTCAAAGTAAATTTGGGGGAAAACACACCACTCACTGTTGAACATATGTACATGATTCCAATTAGTAATGAGAGCTGGAGAGTTATTGCCTCAAGTTAGAGATTAATATTTTGCGATATTACCATTTTCCATGCTGAAGTCCAACAATATTTTTTGGGGGGTGGAGCTTGAAGTTTAATTGTGAATATCACAGAACTCTTCAAATATTCAGAGGTCGGAGACTGAAAGGCTCTGAGGACACGGCTCCACATCTAAGCACAACCCCTCTGACTGATGTTCAGACATGATGGAGCGGTGTAAATACGTGGTTCAGCGTTTCTTTCTGTTTATCCAGCAGCTTGTTCTCTTTAATCCAAGATGTGAGGCGTGCTAACACAGTCTCAACACTGCTGAACTTGCTGGAGTGATGAGGTACCTCCGAGGTTTATTGCGTTGAGTTTTTTTTTAAATTTTTTTTTTATAGTTATCACTACAAGTTGATTTTTACCAAGAGGTACCACAAATGGTTCCCTGAATTGACTTCCACAGTCATCTGTCGCAATGAATATTGTGACTATGACAGTCGACTTGTAAATATGGCAGTGTGAGGGATAATGTCTGGGCTTTGTCGAGCAGGTACGAGCCCCTTCAGTGCTCCTCAGGATCAGCAGCGCTCGCAGGCAGCAGAGGAGCCGCCTCCTTATCAGTTAATGGATGAGTACACTGGAATGTCGGCCTGTTCTCCTCGCTGACATTTAAACTGATGAGTCCTGCTCTCCAGCCCAAACACAGGACTGTCAAACGGGTGGGGTTGGGGGGGGGGGCCAAACACTTTCAATCCAAAGATAATAAAAATGCACAGCCGTAGTAAAGCCAAGTATGTGATCGACTAATCTCCCAGCATTCTGTGGCAGTTGGAGGGAGGGCGGGGGTGGGGGTATCCCGGAATTGATTGCTGCCGCTTTTTGTTTGCCTTGCATGCCATATTGTTATCTCCCATTAAAAGAGTGTGTACAGAGACTTGTACCCAGACATAAATCACAAGGCTTGGGTTCGGTCAGGCTTAAGGAGGAGTAATCAATTATACTCTACCAGACACAGAGGAAGAGGCTGAGCTTGCACCCCGGGGCTGCTCTCATTATCATAATCATCCCCCCTTAAGAGTCAAGCATTAAGACAAGAGAGGAATTCATGGACTACCAGGTCTGACAAATTATACAAACTGAAGACAGTTACCTTGGCATTCGTAAAAGAATTACAGCTTTTGTTTGGAATGACTCACACACTGACACTGAGTGTTTGTTGTAGCAATGTGAGTTGCATGAGGCAGGGGTAGTGGGAAGTTGACCATGACAGTGTGGTCAGTTATAGCTGGACAACACTTATTTCCTGATGATAATAAATACGTCCCAAATCAAACTTTAAAGGGCCATTCTACTGACTTTAAATGTCAAAGTCAGTTCTCTAGTTACGGGGGAATACTCAGCCAGTGAAAACACACGCATAATGTCTTGTGTGGTACTAGGAAAGTCTGAGAAAATGACTGAAGTGACTTTTGATTTTTAATTTGGATTTCCCAGATTTTTTGTAATTGTAGTTTGGAGAGATTGCAAATCCTAAACCAGCATTACAGTTTGAAAGACGTGGGCGTTTATGATACCAGGCAGGGAGGTGTCTCAGTAAAGACGCTAACGGTGTCTGTTGTTTGGTACTGGCCAAGTAAATGGTAAATGGTCTTCACTTAGTTGGTGCTGGCCTCCATCGGGAGCAACTTTCAGGAGTTCAGGAGTTCAAACTCCTTTAAAAGGTACTGAATTTGCAAACGCACTTGAACATGAATGATGCATATTAATTTTCCCCTAATTGTTGTTGCCTCATTAAAAAAAATGACAAAAGTAGTGTATCGGCAGAGCGTCTGAGCTTCCTTTGTCCTCAGTAATGAGGCACCGAGCTGCTAATTGCAGGATCATATGGGACTGAGGGTACAAGGTCCCTCTGACAGATGGTAGGAGTCTTGAGTCGGATTTAAAAACTGACAACTTGGTTACAACATAAAACAACATGGTATGTTAAGTTATTCATTATGAACTGATGGACCACTTTGTTTGGCTGAGGAAGAGCAATAAAGTACCGTCAATGATGACAAGAGAAAACAAAAGATATACATTTTTGTTGCCAGCCTTCAACCGTCAGATCAGGACAGCAGGGATCTCGGCTGATTGGACCGTTTTATGCTGATGCCAGTCAGACATGCTGTTGCCCTACTTGGGCTCCGACATGAAACACACACACACACACAAGACTTCTTTTTGCCTCAGGACGTCTGATATCATTTCTACAAGTTGGCAGATTTACACGAACACAGAGTCTGACTCTGTGATACCATTAAGAATGCACATCCTATATTTAAAAACGTATTCAACAAGAGAGCGAGGGGGACTTCTATTACCCAGTGTTAAACACTACAATAGTAATGTTGGACAAGCACCGGAGGGAAGTTGGATCGGAAGCAACACCATTTAAACACTAAATACTGCTCTATAAAACTGTATGGACTGAAGTTATGTGGTGTTTTACATTATGAACGATCTTACTGTGTTCGTCACGGTGCAATCAGCCATTCATACACATATCGGTAGTTGGAAACAATAGCTGTTGAGGGTATGATTTGGAGAGTTCAGGTAGCTTTTGTGGGCACACATCTGCGGATAGGAGATTAAATCGTTAAAAGCGGATTTCGTTTTAAAAAAGGCCCTACGCAGGTGTTCCTACTTATTTGCCTGATTAGACCTGTGTGACCTGGAGGCCGGCGCGGGAGAGTGTGCAGGCTGTGCTTGTCGTTGGAAAGAGGGAAGTTACACCGCCGTGGAGTTTCGTGATCTCGTTACAAAAACCCAATCTACCCGAGCTTAGGTCTACTTAGCCAAAATAAGTGAAAACACCTGTGTTAAGCATGTCTTCATGTGTTACATAAAATAATCACACTGCATGGTACTAATAATGTTATTTGTACATGATTGTGTTATTCTTATTTTTTCTAATGAGAAATTCTGACCCTTCTACGGTACCGTATTACACTAAATGCACAGGTCCGTTAATAAATGTTAAAGTCTTAACTGAGTATTAACTGAGACAAAGAGTCAAAGAATGAGGATGAGAGTCAAAAGGAACCTGACGGGGGATTTCTGCGCCCCAAACAGTAGGCTACACCCTTTCAGAGGACGTTCCGGGCTGTCACACTCCTGCAGTGCAACCTGTAGCACGCCAGTGGCTGTTACTAGTCTCTTTGTAAAATACACCTTGTGACATTTACGTGCAGGGCTTGTTTGGATTCTTCTTCTTTCCCCTTGTGTGGTTATATTTTTTTGGCCATTCAACAACTCTTACAAATGACAAATTCCCACAACATTTGAAAGCTCATCATATATAAAACAATAATTTATTATTTCTCTCATTTTACAAGACATCAAATTGTGTGGCTAACTAAGGATTTGTTAAGCTGTTACTCTGTTCAATACATGAAACCCTAAGAAAAAAGCGACTACAAAAGGGAAGTGTGCTTTAACAAACACAGACACTTACATTTCAACGTGAGACACATCTTTCTCTAAAGATACGCACATACACAATGATATTGCGTGATGACGTCGTCTACATTATGTAACAGGTGGTACATCGCTGGTGGCATTAACTTTGGGAAATCAGCACCTTTAGAGAGAAATTCAAACTAAAAAAAGTGGATTTGTTACAAAAAGTTTATTTTTTAATTTACAAAAAGGTCCTTTTGAAAAGGATTACTTGTTCTACCTTGCGGGAAAATAGCATTGTTTCCATAAAAGCATTAAGTATGCATAACAGTAAAATACTGATAAGAGATATATAGTACGAACAAAATAATGTAAAATAGTGTAAATGCTGGCTGTTTATGTATGGCACGCAGTCTTTACACACTTTCAAAACCTTCCAAAAAAGTCAAATTTTCTGTTTTTGTTTCCAAAATTATTCGAAAGAGCAAGCACAAAGGTAGAAAAGGTAATTGAAAGAATTTGAAAAACGTTTCCAGAATCATCCTCACAGCCACGTCCCATTCATGTCAAGTCCAACCGTCATTTAAAGGACCCTCTCTTCACCGCAGTGATGGGAAATGTTCATCCAGGAAAGGCTTTCCTTATTTCCTATTTACAAAATGTTGCCACATTGAACGAGGCAGGAATCTCTACCCCAACTGGTAGTGTCCTATGTACAGTCCATCACACTCCAGTCCGTCCTCTTCTGGCTGGCCCTCAGAGCAGGACTTAGACTGTGGTCACAGACAGGAGTGAATTGTAAACCCTTGTGCCGTCTGGTGACTTGGTACCATGGGTCAGCAGTTCCTGGATGGTCATCCAGTTGTCAAATATTTTCTTATTCCTCTTTTTCATCATCTTTTTGTGGCTGAGTTCGATGATGTTGGGCTCCTTTCTGTCCTCCGGGCCGGCCTGCTCCTTCAGACAGTCGGCTCGGCTCTGCTTCATGAACTCGCGGCGCTGCCTCTGCTCCTTGGCGCGAACGGCGTGCTGCTTCCTCTCCTCCTTGCTCCAGTATCGGCCCATCTTCAGCTCACTTATGGCGTCGTCGTCTGTGGTCATGCCGCTGCGCTCCTCGTGGATGCGCAGGGCGCGCTCCCTCAGCAGCTTGTCCCGGACGGGCCGCTTGGTGATGTAGCGCGTGCCGTCGCTGCGGATCTTCACCTTCCACTCCATCTTAGGCTCCAGGTCACTGGGGCTGATGGGGTCCCGGCACATGCTGACCAGACTCATCTGGCTCTGGGCGTACTCCACGGCGGATTTCTGCTGGATCAGCTGCATGTAGCTCTGGTAGTGCTGGGCGTGGGCGGGGATGTGGGCATGCTTGTAAGGTGAATGGGGCTGGGAAAAGCTCCGCCCGGACTTGCTGGACTCTCCCAGCTTCCTCTCCTTGCTCTCTGCCTGCAGGGTTCCGTCTGGATCCTTGGCGGAGCCTCTGCTCCGGCTGGGGCCACCGGCTTCCTGGACAGGCGACAGGAGAGGTTTGAGCATCCTGCCGTTGGAGCTGGCGGAGCCGGACGCCCCAGCCGGACCCTGATTCTCTGCTCCTCGACGGAGCGAGTTGTCTGGAGACAGCTCCAACGTGAGAGGGGTGCTGCGGCAGCTCTCGCCAGTGTTGTAGGCACTGGAGCTGTCTTTGTCGGATTTCTCCGGCAGCTCTGTGATGTCTGACAGCTCGTGGCGGCGCGCGTCGATGCTGGTGTTGTAGTTGCGGAAGCCACTGTTGTGGAGCATCCAGGACTCACGGCACTGCTCCCTCAGCAGCTGCATCTTGTGAGCACGGACGATGTTCAGGCACTCCAGCTCGATGGTGCGCAGCTCTTCGTTGAGCAGCTCCAGCTCTTTGTCTACGCCCTCTTGGTCCTGACCTCCTGCCCCAACACCCTGGTAGTATAGACCCTGGACTCCGCTGTTCCTCATCTGGCACTTCAGCTCCAGGAGCTCCCTGAAGCGCTCGCACTCGTCGGCCGGGATGCCCAGGAAATCAGCGTCAGCGTAGTCCGCGGACATGAACGACTCGCCGCTGAAGGGCAGGTCGGTGCTGCCGAGTGTGTCCTGGCTGTAGGTCAGCTTCCTGCAGCTGCCCAGCGTGTTGGAGGCCGTGGTCTGGTCGTCGCCGAGGTTCTCCTGCTCCGAGCTCTCGTCGTTTCGCGTGCTCTCGTCCGTGCGACCGACCCCGCTGTCCTTCTCGTGGTGGTTGGACAGCAGCGTGGCCGTGTCTGTGGTGCCTCCATCCTCCTCATGCTTCTTCTGTGAAGACAGACAACAGAAAGACTACATATCAATATAGAGTGATATAATAATGCTGCAGCCAAGGAGAAAGAAAGGGCACTAAATATAAATTCTGTCCTATTTTTTCATTTTTTTTACAAATATAATTGATCTACTTTTACTAAAAATGCTACTAACTCGGGAAACCTTTTAATTTAAGATGGACCTATTAAAAACAATGAGTGCGTGGTTTCCGTATGACAGTTGCTAAAAACAATTGAACAGCTGTTGCCCTCGGCAGAACTGGCCCAGCCAAAACAATCTATAGATGAACATATGTGTTAGTGCAGATTGATTGTGCTACTCTGCCTCCTCATGCTGTGCATGTCTGTGTGTGTGTGTGCGTGTGTGTGTGTGTGTGTGTGTGCGTGTGCGTGTGTACCTGCTGTAGCATGCTGGCAGTGAACTGCATGGCCTGATGGTGCTGCTGCTCCAGCATGTCCATGTGGAGGTCATCCAGGAAGTCGTTCCTGTCATCATCCATCCAGCCCTCATCCAGCTGAGCCGCAGTGTGGAGAAGAGACGCCTCATTAGATGCAAATATTCAAAAGTTTAACCCCTTAAAAAAATGGAGCGTCTAACTTTTAAAAGTCCTGCTCTTGTTTGTTGGCATGAACTCACTTTGAAGGACCCCATATTTGGTTCCAAAAGTGACCATATGAGGTTTTAACGTGAAATGCCTTGTTGTCATTAACATTTACTGAGCTCACACCCAGAATGACCTTCTAATTACCTGGATCTCTGGTCTGGCCACCAGCAGAGAGATATTCTGGTTCCCCTCACTGGTCAGCAGCACTACAGCATCCTCCCGGTTCTGGATCTCAACACCATTGATCTTGAGGGAAAGAGGGAAATGTTCAAATACCTCATCTTTTTTAATCAAATGACTGTTGAAGTACATTTAACATTACATTTAACTCTAACCACCACTTCTTAATCGTAGGTAAAATACTTTTTTTTTCCACATTGGTGACTCATTTACAAGCAGGCAAATAGGGCATCGAAAAATACTTGAAACGAAAAGTGAGGCGAGAAGTAAAACTGCTGAGATTTCAGTGATCTTACCTGAATGATTTTGTCCCCTTCTCTGATTCTGCCGTCCTTTGCAGCGATGCTGTTTGGATCGATCTTAAGGAAAGAGAGTGAAAGAGTAAGAGATTAAGGTCGCTGCTCTGAGATGAGACATTCTGTGGCTTACATTCACATTTTTTAAAGCCATCATCATCACTGCTGACAACCCCAGCAGTTGCTATTCACTTACTGCTGAAGTAGATTTGAGAGCCACCCTGCACCACATACCTCACTAATGTAGATCCCAGCCTCATCCTCATCATCAGTCCTGTAACAGATCGTCAGGCCGAGCTTGTCTTGGATATTGGCTCGGTACAAATCCACCTCCTGGTGAGACACATGCACAAATTAACATCCCATTCATCTGATATGATTAGTTTTTTCCCTTTCAGAAGAAAACGGTTGTACATTTGCTCATGTTTATCTGGACAGACTGAATATTCCGACTGCGAAATGGGATCACGGAGCAGCAGTGATCCATCAATCACTGTAATGAATCTTTCAGCTGGGCGCAGGGGAGCCATTGGCTTTCTCAGAGGCCCACTGACAGAATGAGAGATGATGCAGCGGACGGCAGACGGGCAGTGTCCCGTTTTTCACTTGTCAACACCTGTAATCGCACAGATACAGATAAAGATACGAGCAGGGCAGAGGACTCTGTGGCTCCGTGAGGGTTAACCCCCCCCCCCCCCCCCACAAAACTGTGTCGCAGCTGAATACTGAAGACTATCTTAGAGGAATAGTTTGACATTTTGGGAAATACGTTTACTCCTTTTTCTTTTTGCAGCGGATTAGATGAGAGAATCAATACCATTCCAATGGTAAATATGAAACTACAGCCTTTAGCTTAGCATAAAGACTGGAAACAGGGGGAAATGGCTAGCCTACTAACTTGTTCCAAACAAGTGATGTAAATAACCAGGTTGCACCATTATAACTTAAGGCATGTCTATGAAAGACTTTATTAAACTGTTGCCAACTTTGCAACTTTCTGGCTAGGTTTGATGACTTTTATGTCAGACCCCTACAGCCACTTTAAAAACAAATCCTCTCTCTTAAAGAGAGTTGCCAATGTTTATATATATATTCATGTTTTTCACACTAAATAGGTAATAAGTTAGCAAGCTAAAGTTAGCTTTGTCAGTCAGTCTACACAGAAGTTACTGGGTGTAAAACTTTATTAACAACTCATTTCTCTGTAAGAACTAGTTTGCGTGGTGCAACCTATTTTACTTTAGTGATGCATGAATCTCCACTTAGTAAACTTAGAAACTTTATAGGCTAAGTTTGAGCTTAGGAATGGCTCCTGGAGTCCTGGCTGACAGGACGCCAAGAAAGCAAATAAACCTTATTCTCTAAATGTCAAACTATTCTCTTAATCCGCTGAAAACCAAAATATTTCACTGAATTAGGCAGAAAAACTAAGAGGACATTTCCATCCAAAAAAAAAATATATATATACAGAAAACATATTATTTCAAATTTTCTTATGCAAATTTGAAACATTATGATGTGTACTGAGTGATAAGGCATGAAGGCGGGACATGAAATTAAACTGATGTGACACAAACAGCCCCATTGGATCGTTTGTCAGCCGTTCTTTTCTAAGACAGAGAGTCATTCTAGGACACTGGGGTTAGTCAGTGTGTGTCTGCTGCACATCTGCCATTAGCCGCCCTGGACTTTACCTTTCTGGTCTCTGCGTCATAGTTCCTCCACGGATATTATTAATATCAAACAGTAGGTGGCTTGGGTTTAATGGGGAGGGGGGTGTCAGGGTCGGCGAAGGTCACTGGAGGAGCACAACAGAGGCTTGATCGTGGCCTCATCATGGCCTCATCCAGACATTGTTAGCGTGCATCATCAGATTCATCACTGGAGACCTATTATCTGTGCCATCTAATTATCCACCAGGCCCCATCTCCACTGCGTAGGAGCAGAGGAAGACCCATCAGGCCCTGTCACTAATAAGTAATGATGTCACCGTTGTGCATCTGCCGGGACAAACCAGCAACTCGATTCCTGTCTGGCCTACATCTCAGTGTCTGCATGAAGGGAGAGTGCCCCATCAATAACGGCGATATATCAGGACTTGTGGTCGCTGGCAGGGCCATTGGGCTGGAGACACAGAGGCGACCTTGGGTCTGTTTATGTAGCGTTAACGCACTGCTGTCTGAATGTCGATCTTCACTGAAAGGAGAGGGGAGGAGAGGGAAGAGGGTTGATGTTTACCTCGTATTCCAGCTCCTCACGCTCTATGTCCTGCTGTATGCCCTCCAGGAAGTAATTTGGGTCAAAGTATGCGTGTCCTGGAGGATGCCTGAGAAGGGACAAAGGGTGTAAAATGAAACTGGAAAAGAGTGGAATGCAAATTTAACACACTCATATAAAAAAAAAAAAATCATTTACTAACACATTTGTCAATCTGGATTTAATTTTGCCCTGGAGTTTGAAAATGAAATGAGGAGTAATAAGAACTCAATGTAGAAATCTCTCTTGAATCAGATATACTGAAGCTACACCCAGAGGCTAATCACAAATTAACATGCCGTGTTATTAATTTGACTCGGAAATCAATTAAAGAAACCACGATTATTCATGAAAGGGCAACTGCTGCCACCACGGAGTGTAAAATGTAGCCAGACTCTCCGAGCTCCAGGGCCTAACACGCACACGCACACGCACGCACACACACAGAAACAATAGATGCAATTTTGGAATATGCAAATCCAAATGAACTGAACCATCATTTTAATGCGGCTGTGTGCCCCGGGGGAGCTGTCATCTCCCTCAAGTGACGGGGACATTTTCCCTTCAAACTTCAGACACGTCCTGTATGATCGCAGCAGTGTGGTCCAGAGAGGAAGATAAGGTGTCGCTCTCTTAATAAACTATTGAGGTGAAAGGTCTGATCGTGTCTGAGAGTGAAGTGACCTTTTTAAACACTGCTGAGTTCTGACACTGAAGGACTCCTGCGTCGTCTCATTTAAAGTGGATTTTCTGGAAACACGTTACCACAGTTGTACTGCAACTGAACAGGAGGTTTTCAAAGTCCGTTTCCTGTCAGTCAGTCTCTCTTAGACTTCCCTTTACCTGGACGGTATTTAAAACTTGTCTACCAACAGTGTCCTGGCAGCGGAGGACCAAAATATGGCCCAGAGTAGAACTAGATTTTATGTGTGTAGATTGATTATGGGTCAGGGACAGCTGTGAAATTGAGCCTGAGTGGGGCTTTCCGACCGAAAACATGCATTTGGTGGGGGCGTATTGCCTTAGGTACCGATAAGACGATGAAATACGATAATGGACACTTCAGTCAGAAGGCTTATGAGATTCCAAAAGACTGCCTGCACTGGGGGTTATAATACTCTGAGACCGGATTTTCATTGCAGCAGCAATCACTTTATCTTTCATTGCATCGATGGCGAGGTATACGGTAGAAAAACAGCATTCATGGTACAAAGTAATACACCTTGCGGCCTTGTGGGATGACTCTGGCAAGAGGTGTGCCAGATTTAGGCTGAGCCAATACTTTTGGGCTACCTAGGCAATCATGAATTTTCTATAGTGATGGAAGAGAAGGTTCTTTATCTAGTTTCACATACTTTTAATCATTTTTCAGGTTGTTTAATCAGTGGTTATGAGCATGTACTCTCATGGCTAATGAGCTATATATGGGGATATATGTAGAGGCATATATGTACATATATGGCCACGTGTTGATTTTTGTGTTTATCAGTATTTTTTTCACGTGACCAAGACATGTGCGCGCTGTGGAAACAAATCCCCCCCCGGGACAATAAATACCATCTACAGTATATATGCTCGGTACATATGGTTACATTTCTAAGGCTGTCCATGGAAGAGTGTTCCATGTTGACCTGGACAGAATCTGAGCCCATGCTAGCAGGGCTTTCCCTCTAGCTCTTCATGAACTCAGTTGGCACTTACTCCTCTGGAAGCAGATACTCCTCTAGCTCCGTCATGGGGGGTGACGAGGGAGGCAGCTTGGAGAGGGCCATGATGTGCTGCAGGGTGATGTCGGTCTGGGTGCTGATGTCCGAGACCTGGGAGTCGGCAGCCGGGCCGACCAGTTTGGGATGCGGGGCTCGGCGCAGAACCTGGACCATGATGGGCTCCTTGGCGGTGCGGAAGGCCTCCACCGCCTGGTCGTGGGTGGCCTTGGAGAGGTCCTTGCCATTGACCTGGAGGCAAAGAGAAATGAATCGGCACGTTAAGATACCGTATGGTTTGTTGATGGAGAAGGAACAGGAAGGAAGTCATAAGGATGCAAGGTGTTTTTTCTCCACGTGGTGTTGATGAACTCTGAGACTGAAGATGACGCTAATTATTCCAAACGGATGTAATCATTATCTCTGATGATTAAGGCCTCACTGTGCCCACACAAACTCAGCAGCGATATTCTGTTTGAGAAATGACTCATTATTGCCTCAGCTTGTTTTACAGGGTCACAGTTGGACCAAATAGAATAGGACCTTAATTAGGAAGAGTCTCTCTTTAATTAATCAAGGTCATTAGCTGAGGCTGCATGGAGGAGCCCTCATTTAGCTAAGTAATTTCTCAGCAGAGGATAAATTTGACCTCCTGTCGGAGACAGTGGAGTGGGTGCCGCGTGTTAACCTGAGAAGATTAATTTGAGCAAGAGGCTGCGGCGTGTCGCAGAGAGGAGGCTAATTAAGTTTGGTTGAGCCACTTAAGACCTTTGTGTGCTGATGAAAGATGAGTGCAGACCCTCTAAAGTCCATGCTCTCAATAGAATATGTCACTGGATCCAATGAGGCTTAAAATGAAATAAAAGAAGATTTAAGTCAGCACACAGATCCGTGCTGTCCGAAATGTCAGGCCGAGCGCGCAGATTAAATTTGAGATTTTTCGCTTTGGCCGAAATGCCATCATGTCCACCTCAGCATCTACTGTGGGAACCAAAAGAGGAGACGTAAAACCCCCCAAAAACACGCCGTAGCCTAGCCGACTTGAACCTGCACCTGCATGCATTGCATCCTGGGGTCATCCTGGCCACACTGGCCCCTCTGCTTTATCAGGGTTTACACAGAGCTGCGGTTTCGCTTTCAGTCACCACATCATACGGAATTTGTTGGTTTGTGATTCCTGGGTGTGTTGAAAGCTTTGATAGGATCTCAGCCTGGGGCTCTAGACTCAACACCCCCTCCTCCTGTCTCTCCAACGCAGACACACACACACACACACACACACACGCTCAAAGTTTTCCTAGAAAGAAGACATTTTTTTTAGCATCCCTTCTCACTCATCCTGACATCCAACATACATGCAAGTCCGTGTTTGAGGATTAATTAACTTGTGGCCGGTTGGCGTGCCTGCCTCCTGACCTTCGGAGTCATGGCACAGGGTACAGACTTAACTTTGGTGCTGCACATAAGGAGTAGCAGCAATATTAAATCGCCTCCAGGGAGTGACTGCTGTGTATATACAAAACCTTTGACCCAGACAATGTAAAAGGCTGAGTACAGGTGCGCCTTGGTAGCCGAATGGTTATGGCGAATACCTTTGTTGCATGTCATACCCCTCTCTCTCCCGTTTGCTGCTTCTGCCTCCGTTATCGAATAAAAGGTGAAAAAAATCCCCCCAAAAAATCTAAAAAACAAAAAGAGAAAAGCTGAGCGCTTATTTCTCTAAAGGGGTACATACAGAAACCAAAGGCACTGCGCCTGTGAGTGTGGATGAAGAAGGCAGGAAAAGGAGTGAACTTAATGCAGAAGAAGAGGCTATGTGCCCACTAATAACCAGAGCAGATTAATGCTAATCCTGGGCCTGCAGGATAATTGGATCATCTCAGTGGACTTAAACTTCTACTTCTTCTACATCAAAATTTAATAGCTCATCTATTTGCGGTTCGCTCGGAATAATTCGACATTGAGAAAAGCGGGTTCTCTTATCACAGAATAATAATGCAAGGAATCCCGCTGAAAAAACAAAACAACAATCTGGAGATTTAAGACCACTGCCCTCTCATGCAAAGAAAACGTGGAAAACTGGCCTTGACTGTGTGTTATATCACAATATGAAAGAAGACTAATCTAAAATCCCCGTTAGTTGTCTTTGCTGGTATCATTAATAAGCCATCCTGAGATCACACAGGACCTCACATCCTCAACCATCTTTGTTTCCCACAGCGAGCCACGGTGTTGTACATCAGCTGAGGAATACAAGCGCCTTTGTGCTTTCTCCTCTCTGCATGCAAGCTCCAATAGTCAAACCTGGTTGCCAGGAATCCCGGGGGCTACTTGAAGGCAGTGAACCGGAGACAAAGCCTTTAGCCCCCCCGTCTTGTTGAGCCCGGAGCATTCTGCCTCAGTGCTCTCAATGGGGGGAGTCTCCTCCCAGCTGCGGAGGGGGTCCCACGACCTCCATTCACCACGCTCACCTCTTGACACAGAGCGGCCCTTTGCAGCACACTGGGAAAAAACACACAACACTCCCCCTGACACAATACACAATGCTTCACCACCGCTGGGCTCTCCAACTATGCCATGTTAACCCTGTGCCTTAACACAGCCGCGGTTCAGCTGCTCGTGAGGAACAGAAAGCTCCATTTACATCAAGCTAACGCAGTGATGAAGTAAAGACCAGACTCTAACAGTCGTGGTGCTCTGGATACCTCCTTAACTGTAATCTAAGGCTAGATTTGCTGTTGAGCTGTTGTTCATGTTGCCACAATGCAACGATGACTGACACACAGAAATTACTCTCAACAACCTCCGGAGCGTTCTCCGAGAGGGGGCTCTGTTAAATCCATTTTATAATGACAAGAGGGCAGCAAGGCCCTACTTAAAGGAATACTAATTAGGCCTAAATCACACGTCTGCCGTGTCTGTGTCTGGTGAGGAATGTACACAGCTGTGGCTTTGTTACTCGCAGCCTATTTTCTTTAATTAAAATCTCACATTTGACCTCGGCAGCAACAGTGGAATCGGGAAACCTGTATCTTTGCACAGGATTTGGTTAAAGGTTGCTCCAGAGCCATTCAGGATTTTAGTTTTCCTCGACGCCTCATGTGATAGCTATGCCAGCCTTCAGCCTTCTGGATAATAATTGGGGGCAGCAGGGGTGAGCGGTGCCGCGAGCTCCGGCGGTATCTTCCATGGAGCGAAAATCGAGCTGGATTGAGATGTTGATGTGAGAATTCAAGTGTGTGTGTGTGTCTATTCAGTGATTGCTAACCTGCTGCCAAAAATGCTTATCTGCCAGGCAGTGATGCTCAGTCTTTTTCATTATTATCTTTGTATTATGGTAGATGGGTATGAGCCTGCCTCCGGTTTTCATTTAGTCTTTATTTAATCAGGCAGGCTCATTGAAATTGAGCTTTCTTATTCATAAGAACCCTGATAACAGAAAAGTAACGAACACAATAATCATTAGATTGACAGACTGTTCGTTGGGCCCTGCCCCCTTTATTTACTGTTGCTATGCCTGTCACGCTTTCTGTTCTTACTTAAACTTTAAAAGTGGTCTTAAATATGTTACGTACATGATATTGTGCTAAAGGACAGAGGCAAATGTCTGACGTCTACAGGCAAAAAGTTAGCATCCTCACCAGATCAGTGCAGAGGCTATGGAGACACATACACAGTATTGTTCTGGTATTGCGGAATACAGCCAGTTGGCCTTTGTATTGTGAGTGTGATGCGCAAAAATGTAAGATCAGACTGTTATTTAACTCCATCATAACCCAGCAATACAGTGGTTAGTGTTTTTAACTTTTAATATTACAGGAGAAAAGGCTTTTAGGATGGGAACTTGGGATGTGTTTGGCGGGGTAATGTTGACATCCATGAGTATAGTGACACTACCGTTACCTGTAACTCAAAAAAAGTCCCTGTGTTAGTAACACAAGCCTAATGTTCTAATCATTGTCGTACAGAAAAGACTTTGCAGGATATTAAACCAATTCGCTGACTGTGCTGTGTAACATTAGGCTTTGATACGGCCCATTCAATCACCACGTAATCCTTTAATAAAGAGGAGAAGAACATCATTAAAGCCTGCCAGTGTTTCTGTTCCTTGGGGAAAAGCAGTGAGGTGAACAGAGTGGAAACTCTGCCAGGAGAACGGTGCTTTTCAGAGCCGGGCAGAGGAAACCCTGGGAACTCCACTCTATAGACGAGCAGTTTAAAAAGAGCCTTGAGAGCCGGGGCGCTCGCCTCCTCTTTCTGCTCGGATACCCTTCTCTGACGAATCCTTCAAAGTCTGTATTTCGGAACAGAGAGGAGCTCCAACGTGATAGAGAGGCATGAAGACTTGAAGGCTTATTTCAGGGGGTGGGGGGTGGGGGGCTATATAACGTGTGAGTGGCAGTCTGAATGTGGGTCATTCTACTTGAAAAACACAGTTAATCCCTCTTTTATTTCACTTTCACTAACCATTTTCATTAGAAAGGGAAAAAAAGACGCAAGGACCAGCCAATGATTTCTCAATGTGTGTGTGGATGCGCACACTTCTAGGTGTGTCTTGAAATCTGCACCCATTGTTCTGCACAGAAAACTGCACAGTGTGAAGCCGCCTTTATTTACCGCAGTGCGCGAGCTTGCCGACAGCTAAAAAGTTGCCGACTAAAAGAGACGCCACTGTTTCCTTTCGCCTAATCTGATTTCAGCGCGGGACACTGTGTTATCCACAGCTCATCAATTAAGAACCCAGATCCCTTCCAGTCTGCTTTCTGCCTCCTCTCTCTGGTCTAATGAGCCTAATTGAAGGTGTGAAGTGAGTCTCGGGGAGCTGCTGAACTTTACTTGACTTGGAGCACCTTTTGCTTTAAGCCTTTTAACAATCACCTGTTTCATCCATTGTGCTTTTGATTAAGCTCTGAAAAATATGTACATTTTTCTGTGATTTTCTCTCTCAGGGATTTATTAGTACAACACCCCAGCACCACCTCAGACTCAATCTGCAAAAACCTCGAATTGAAAGCAGACAATGCTGCAAAGTCCTATTTGGGGTATTTTAGCTGAGACTACAGCTGCACATTAGGTCAGTAAGATATCGTACATGCAGTGGTGCTGACAAACCAGATAGCATCCACGAATGAACACAATTAGCAATGAGCTAAAATCTTGTGGCCGCACTATAAACACATGATATAAGCACACAATAAAAGATGCTATGTGTAGCATTACAATCTACCATAAACAAACTGATGAATGGTCAGCCTCCTCTAAAGGCGACCAAGCTCTGTACACAAACTGATAACCTCTGGCATCTTATGGCTAATTGCCTGACCAGAGTGCAGCCACAGTGCATCATTGCCTGCCCGTCAGTACAGATGTGAGAACGGGGGCATAAGTAAAAATTAAGGGTGGAGTTCATGGGGAAAGTAATATCAGCAAACAGGCTGAAAGCCAGGGGTGTGTCATGCTTCATTAGCACTGTTATCTCACTCCACTACTCCAGACTTCCCCTTCTCGGTCCAGCCTCAGCAGCTCCTCACACACACACACACACACACACACACACACACACACACACACACACAATAAAAATGTGCACCTCTTCCCTGTGAGGGCTGACAGCACCTTGAGCTCCATGCCAGGGCCAAGTCTGTTTGTTCAAGTCAGCGAAGTCAAGTTTGCTCCAGCAACGATCAAACAGAGCCAGCACAGAGATATACTCCACTGGAAGAAGGAAGGAAGGCGGCGAAGAAGGGGAAGAGAGAGAGCAGACGTGGGTTACGCATCAATCACACACACACACACACACACACACACACACACAAAAACAAAATATGATGGAGCAATAACAAGTCTCCTGGATGTCTAATCTCCACAGAGGGATCACAGCTCCTTTGGCATCCACAGATGAGTCTAAATCACTTACTGATACGCGATGCCAGCTCCTGGTCAACACACTGCTGGGAGAGGCTTCCTTTCACAGCCTGATAATGACAAATAATCCTCCTTAATCATTCAAATGTGCCCAACTAGCTGGAACACCTGCTAATAGGCCACATAGGCCACTCACGTTGTATTCGTTATGGGCACACACACACATCCACAAGTACAACACTTACAAGGTGCATGACCACTCGTTTCATAATGAGCTAACTCTTACTCACAGTGACAATCAGGTTGATGTGCTGATTGATGCAAATTAAGAGCACTGTATTATTGGACGCAAACCTCTTATTTGAGGAAAAATCTGACAAAGACTCCTAAAGTCGAGGTCGCCCCGTGAAATCCTCCCATCCCAAGCCTCCTTGTAAAAGCATCAGACTGACCCGTATATGGATTTGGAATTGTGCTGACTTTATATTCCGGCGAGTTTACAACGTACTCGGCAAATGTAATCATCTCTGTCACCGACCTCAAACCTAATTTTTTTTTGCTTGTTGGTGGAGGACCTGAGAATCTTGTCATGCGTGCGTTAATAAAGAGCTAGAAAGTGCAATATAAGACTCATGGGACCTGATAATTGTGATTGACGTCCATGAGCATAGTGACACTGAGCCATTTGTCCACGACATCTACATGTCTATTGAGTGACATGTATTTGTGGCAGGGGTGGGTGATATGGGTAGACACTTCTATCACGGTATATGTAACTTTATATGGTGATATACTACGATTTCTGGGACTCCTTTGGCTAATCCAGATAAATACCCCAAAAATTCAATGTATTTCATCACACTGACGCAAAAACAACCAGAGATTTTAAAAAGCATAGATACTGTGTGTTGATATAAACAGTCCGGTGACATCTTAGCCTGGTTCCAGACCTCTAAACCACTGCCCGCGTCTTTGATTTACTGTTGTGCCCCTTGACAGCGGGCTGGAGAAACAGTCGTCCAATCAGAGCTTTGTAGGGAGGGTTAGGAATGATGACGTCACGTTCTTACATCTAATAAATATAGTGTGTGGATGAGATTGACGCGGCTACACAGGCAGTTGTAAGTTGACTTACAGAAATGGCAACTTTTATATCTGCATATATATTTTGATTTTTGCAAACTAATTGGGGCCCAAACAAAAGACCCCCCCCCCCCCCCCAACAAGAAACTGGCAAACATAAACACAATGTCAGGCTGAATGAATGAAGTGAAAATATTGTATTGTCCGGATGTTGTACGTCTCTGCTGAGGCTGCAATCCCTCTTTGTCACTTGCTTTGGACTGACAGTAAGTACACGGGCTCCTGTGAGTGCTCCCCTGTGGCCGCCGGCCACCTGCTCCAGAGTTTAACAGATGTGACGGCACACCAGGGCTGATCTTAGCCGTTATTAAAAGCACACAGTGTCAGGCTCCAGTGGCCGCACTCGGAGCGGGTGATCCCTGCTTTGTCCCTGTACGTCGCCCGTGTCAAGCCTCATTGACGGGACAGGGCCCCGAGATGCATCTCTGCTAGTTCCCCCCTTTTCTGGTGACTGCTTTGATGACGGGGGATCCCTGACAGTGGGTCAGGGGGCCAGAGGTTTTGAGGGGATGAGGGGCTGTCTTGTTCAAACATTTCCATCTAATTTTTCTGTCTGTCTGGTCCAGAGGATGTCATACAGAGACCATCTGGTGCTGTGACAACCTGGCTTCTTGAGCTGAGCATGACATCGTTGCAGCCTTCAATCAGAAAAAATGGCTAATTAGGCACTGGTACTTGGACAGCTTCAGATAGGAAACGTTCCAGCAGGCTCATTTGTAAACTTCTATTGCTCAGCAGATCAATCGCTTTGGGTTTAAGATGCTGTTCCTCTGCAGGGAACAGAGAGAGAGAAAAAAATCAACGGAGACAGACAGATACAGAGAGACCTTAGAAAGCAAAAGGACTTAGCAGACAAACAATAGTCCAGATCAGTTCTGCATGGATCAGAGCCTCAATAGCCAGCTTGTGCTGAGGCTTTAATTAAGCTCTGGGTCTTGTAAGAGCCGCAGCACGGTGCCGCAGCCATTACAGGGTGCTTCTGGAGAGATTTAGAGCCCGAGGACTGTCAAACAGAGTTCCCAAGGCCTCTACCTTGAAGTCCCTGACAAAAGCAGCTGAGCTTACAGCTCCACATGGTGCTTACCTTTAGCTTTGAAGAGAGGACCGAGGGGTCCGCTGCTGTCAGAAGGGTCAAGTTTAAAAGGGAGCGCCGATCTTGCCGCAGCTCGGGCCTTTAATGATCATAACGAAAAGGGAAAACACTTATCTAAAATGCCATGCTGGCTGCATTCCATAGACCTTAACAAGACCTTAATGTTTGATCTCGGCCTCATTGACACTCTGTAAACAAGAAATGTATGCAGATACCAAAGCTCTTAATTAATTCCATCCAAAACAGACTGCAAAAGACTGTAAGTCAAGCGAGTATTTCTAATCCTGCCACAAATGCCTTCAGGTAAAAAAAAAAAACTCTCCGCAGTCTGTTGACTTTCATAAAACAGTGTAAAAGCATATTTTTCATGCTTCCGACATGGGAGTTGGAGCTGAGGTGTTTAATGAACTGGAAAGATGTCAAGTGTTCGTGGATTATTAAGTCCTCAGAGAGATGACGGGGAAAGCAGAGTGGGGCGCTGTGCCAGACTCACTGATCAAGAGGATCTGCCTGTATTATCAGTAAGGAGAAATAAGACCTGCTTGCATGCTTTCTGATGCGCTCAGTCATCATCACCGGCTGATGACGGAGCTTGTTTCAAGTCCTTGAGCGTACGTGTAAGTCAGGCCTCAAGACTTAGAAAACGTAACACTGCAAGCCTTTTCCTGTAGCTGACCGTGGCCATTATTATAACAACATCACAGCACTGGGTTGAGTTGAAATGTTTTGCGTACATAGCGGACATCAGGAGCTTCAATCCAGTTCGTAAAAACCTACAGAAAATACACAGGTTGTGCTATGCGGTCACACCACAACTGCAAAAGCTTTCCAATAACCTGCAGCACTCAAAAGTCGGCCATCGTTAACCAGTGGTAGTAGCTGTAGGTTCTGAATGCACCTCCTAGTGGGACATATGTAATGATTACACACACAAAGTGAGTCGAAGGGCTGCACTAGTTGTGTCTGCTTTGTAGTATGTGCTGTGTTAGACTGATCATTGTGGTATAATTGGCCAAAGGCCACGAAAAACTCGCCATTTCTCATAATTCTGGGAAAAAAGACAGACAAAATGATTAAGCTCCTAGTTGTATTATTGTTCTAATCGAATCACTCTTTGGGTCCAAGGAAAATAATGACGTGCAAGATGTGGCCTCGGAACGTTACCAGGTCAAAACGGATCAAGATTTTAAAGTCTCAACTTCAGCCCGACTCAGATCCAAGTCTAGTATACAGGTCTGTCTGATGATGGGAACCAAAAATAGAGACATCCAAACTATGGCTGGGCCCCTCTCCACCCGACTGAGGAAAATATTTGGATACCTTTCAAGTCTTTGGTTTCTCACATCTGAGGATAACTGACGACGTGTTGGCAGCCAAAGGGTTGGTTAAATAACGTTTTGCTTTCAGATTTGCTGCTTTTCTCTGTTTCATGTGAAGATAAAACTGAATGTCTTTGGGTTTTGGACGATTGGTAAGACAAAACAGGACATTTGACAGACGTCCCCTTCAGCTCTGGAAACCAGTGATGGACATTTTTCACTATTACTAGACAAGAAGATAATCGTCCGATTAATCGATAATGAAAACAATCGGTAGTTGCGGCCCTAAAGAAAAGCTTTTTCGAGGTTTCCACCTTTGGAAAACAATCTGACAAATATGAAAGAAAAAGCGTCCCAGCCAAGACTTGGGTGGAATGACAAATTCCTTCCATGACAGAGCATCACTATTCTTCACCTTTTGAAAGAGAATACACATTCCCAGTGCAGCAGAAATCATCTGTGATATCTCTGCTGTCATGGAGGCCGGCTGATTGGCTCGTCTGAGGGCAGCGAAGTGACAAATGGCTTGTCATGTTAAACCAAGGGACACTGACTTTGCCCGCAGAGCCCCGGTGGCAGACGGACTAACTGACAAATGTAAAGACTGCAAGTGAACGGCCTGCCAGTGCAGGATAATTGACAGGGGAGATGACTGAACAGAAAGCAGAACAAAAGAAGTGACAGCCCTCGTCCACACACCACGTTTTTTATGTTATTAGTGGTTGGTTGGGGGTGGAGGAGTGGAGGGCTTTCTGACCCCAATATTAGCACCCATAATCCATTTATTATGTCACAGCATAACACACATCTTTTGTTTGAGACAAGCCAAAACCTTTTAGTCGTTTTTTTTTTTCTTTTCATGAACAGACCTGATCAAAGCTGAACTATGTGCAGGCACAATGTCAGACTCCCCGTGTTATCTTCCCCTGATGGGAGGGAGCTGTTTTTTAGGGGGGAATAATGAGCAAGATCCACAGAGAGCTTGATCATTACGTTCATTTAAACCAGCCACTAGCCACCCGGCACCCTGTGCAGTAAATGGAGATGTAATTTGGTGTGATGGGAGGATAACACTTGGCTGGGGTCCATTATCGGGGGAACGACAGAGGGGAAAAAACCCCCCGACAAAAACACACAAAAAAAACTGATTTGAGCGTGTTACAGAAACCAGTCCTCATAGACACACAACACAGTCCATCTGAGACGAACACTGTCTGCTGTCAGACGGCCCGGTGCTTTCACTCATTAGACCGGACCGGCTCCAGAATCCAAACACACTCAGATGAATAAAACAGCTCTCTGAGTGCGCTGTCTCAATTAAAGCTGACACCGCAGCAAACAACAGAGGATGGCAACATGCTGCAAGTTTTCTTCTGGGGAACTGCATGGCAGTCACAGAGCCAAGGATACACCCCCACTTGATCCAATGAAGGAATATATAAAAATCCAGTCAGCTAATTTTCATTCGGATTTCAATATGAAAACACAATCTAATGATTTTGAGAACAGCGCTGGAGGAGATTCAGACAGAAAGTTAGAAGATGGCTTTGAAATTCTGAACAACTTCTGGGGAGATAACATGCAAACTCAAACATCCTAACCAAGAACGTATTTTGAATTTCAGGATCGGGGCAACTCATTCTCAACTCAATCATTTATAAAATAAATCACAAAATCAATGTCCATGTTGATGTCCTGAGATTGTTTGTTTTGTCAGACCAACATCCAAAGATATTTAATTTACATTGATAGAAAACAAAGAAAAGTAGTCATTCTTCACATTTGAGAAGCTTGAACCGGAACATTTTCGTCAGTGAACTTTTAGTTGATCAACTAACTAATTCATTGTTTCAGCACTAATCAGGATTGTACACAAATATCGTTTAAAAGACACACAAAAAAAAAAGAACGAAAAAAGCTGTTAGTGCTCTGGTGAAAACATTCTCCTTGTGTGTTAATGGTGCATCAGTAACACGCCTGGCTCTGTTTTCTTTGGTGGAAGAGAAAAGTGCAAAACAAGCACTGGAGTGTTAAATATAAACTTTAGTAGTGAAAGTCAAACAGGGGTTAAAGCCCGGAAAGCCCAGAGTCAGCATTCAGTCGACAATGAGGAGGTGGGCAGCGACCGGCACACACCAGCAGACACATTGAGAGAGCTGTCACCTCTTCATCACCCCCTCCTTTAAGCAACAGCGCGCCACCTCTCGCTGACCCCTGTGGCCAGAGTTCAGGCTGCTCAGCTGCAGGAGCTCCAGCCTGCGACAACTCCACTCCACTCCACTCCACTCCCACTCCCACTCAGCCAGTGACCCCGGAGACGTGTGCGGAGCAGAGTCAGAAAACACGGCGAAACACTAAAACTGACCGCGGCTCTTAGCAAAAAAAAAGTACAACGTAACAACCCGAAAAGAGTCTGGAGAACTCTTCCTGAGGCTTGGTCACAGTACCTGGCAGACTTCGTAGAGTAGTTTATACTGCTCCTCAGGCTTCTGCAGGGTACAGAGGCTGCATCCCATGGTGGAGGTTATCACACCATCCAGGCTCTCCCTCCAGCCACTCAAGACAGGGAGAGAGTGGAGGCAGATATCTTCTCCTCCTCTCGGAACCGACTCCCTCTGTCCGCTCTGTCTCTTTTTTTTTTTTTTTTTCTTCCACCGCCACACAACGGCTTTGGCTGACAGGATTGACTTCCCCCCAGCTTGTGGCTCAGCCTCGTCTCTCTCTCTCTCTCTCTCTCTCACACACACTCCCCCCCACCCTCCTTGCCTCACATGCTCCCTCCCTCCCTCTCAGATGCTCTCTCAGCCTTTTCTGCTGAGCTTACGGAGGCCAGTGCCCGAGCTCGGCTATATACACCCCCTCATGTTTATTAAGCAGCCACTCATTGATTATTCATGAGGAAGGAGGAGTGGGGGCGGCCAACTCGTGAATGGGGTTCGCCAAAGAGGCTGAGACGAAGTCTTCTTAACTAATGAGCATCATTAGATCTATTGTGCAGAAACAAGTTGCGCGACAGAGAGCCTTTTCTTTTCATGACAAGACTAATATGTTTCTCTCGAGGGATCCCAGAAGCGTGTTTGTTAACAGTTCCAGACTTTTAATTTGAAATCCAGTGTGACAAGAAGACATTCATCTGTGACAACGGATTAAGCCCCAAATATTTGTGACTTACGCGTCCAGAGCCACGCTCTGCAGCTTTGTTACAGCATACCCTTTCCATGGCCCAGTTAAATTAGCACTTGGTGACCTCTGGTACACTAATCCAGCACACAGAGACGCATTCTTTCCTTGTGTGTTTCTCCCCAAACACACAGGCGCCAAAGACAGGGAAAACAAATGAACCAGATAAATATTTATGCCGGCCCTCTCCAGTGCAAGCCGGACAAACTTCACCCAGCGGAGCATCTCATGCGTGCTGCCGTACGGTACAGTTGTCTGGGTCTTTGTACGCGGCCGCTGCCCTGTGTGCAGACAATGGGTACGGCTGCATGCGCCAGACCTGGCATCTGTCCTGCTGTTCGCTCTGGTGCCACACAGCCGACCAAAGATAACTGTCCATGAGGGGCAAGAAGGGGCGACAAATGCTGTTGCTGGTTACAATCTGTTGGTTTGTCGGGATCGGAAAACTTTATATTTCTACAGGCAGAAGATGCAGCTTTGATCCCACCACTGCTGCGAAATACACAGGATTGACTCAATTAAGTCCACGGTGCAAGAAAGGGGGGGGGGGGGGGGTCCTTTGGGAGAAACCGAGAAACTGGCATATCCTCCAGCCAGATGTGTCCACTGAACCCAATCTATCAGCAAACTTCCGCAGCTCCAGCGCTTCTCCAAGACAGCCTAAAAACACTTGGATGGGAATTTGGATAATGAGATTTCACTTTTCCATTTAATCTCTGTGTTTGCATTCTGTCTGAGAGCTATTAACCAAAGCCAATAAATTATCATATTTTTCCCACAGACATAACCAAAGAATCTTAAAAAAAAAAAATCTTATAAGAAATAAAATAAGATCCTTAAAGCAGAAGAAGTGGTGGTCACAAAAAGTTGCCTCGGGCGAAGTGCAGCAGGTATCTGTGTGAACTTAACAATCATTCATAATTACTGCGGGGCTTTGCTTGTCTGGGTGCTAGGCTCAAACTTTCATCCCGAGTAGCATGAAAAACTAATTCTACGCTCACATTAGCTCTGCTGTTGTGCCCGGGGCTGGGATCAGCGGAGAGTTTTAGCCGGCGCTCTCGCCCGGCTAATCTTTCTTTCACACTGAGATTATCCCATTCACAAAGTCAAAACGGAGACGGCGCTCTGATACGAACAACTGCACTAAAGGTTACGGCAGCTGCTGCAGAAAGAAAGAAAGAAAATATGCATATTAATGAATAATCAGCAGCAGTAAAACATGGAGAGGAGAGGCCAACTGAGGACCCGTTCAACCACGAGCAACGCTGTCTGCACACTGTCCGCCACCGTGTTGAGAGATTTCATTTTGTCTGTTGCTGATTAAATTTCTCGACTTCTCTGGTGACGAAACCTGTCTCCTCCATCCCTGTGGTGTGTGTAGATCTGTGGGCTCACACACACACACACACACACACACACACTTCTATTCATTACAGGTCTAGACGCTGACACAGTGTCAGAGGTTCCTATCTCAGCGGGAGCGAGACCAAACGATAATAATGTCATGCTTTGTTGTAACAAACATCAACATTTGAGATTTCTTTTTTTTTTTTTTAAATAGAGACAAGAGGGCCAGAGGTGACCACGCCCCCTCCCAATTAGCAACGTGGTCCTTGGGTTCTGTGCATTTGATCTATGCTTGGCTGGATCATTCATATTCATAGAGGCCGCCTGGTGTTGTTTCTGCGTCCCACTGGGACACAGTTTAAAAGTCATGGCTTTAACTAGAGCCACAGCGGGATGGTGGTGATCGCTGTCCCTGTGTGGTGTATCACTCTCTAATACATCATACATCCCCCCCACCCCCCGGCGAGCCCGAGCTCTTTATGCTCCTCAAAAGTGGACAGTTTTACCTGGAGAATATGGCTTCTACAAACAAAGCTTACAGTTACTACCTGGGCTGCAAGTAATTACTATTTTTAATGTATTAATTGATTAATCGTTTTCTCCAAAAAAATCTCAAAAAATTGTGAAAAATGGTTGTCACAATTTCCCAGACCACAAGGTCACGACTTCAAATAGTCCACAAGACAGAAATGTTCATTCTAGCAAATGCTGGGCAACTATAATTGATACAATATTGAATTAACATGTTATATCTCACTTTAATATGTACAAAAACTGAATAAACACCACATTTTAAGGGGCGGGGTTACTTCCCACTATTTCTTGGCCGGCGAAGAAATAGTCCGGCACATAACATCGATAAAAGAGTAAATTGTTTGGTTTTTGTATGGATTATTATCAAACTCAAGGCAAGAATATGTTGAACTATTCCTTTAATTGACTGTCTGAAGGTTTACAGCGTGTGGCCCAGGAACAATTGCATATACATGACCCTCACTGTCTTCAGCATCAGGGCAGACCCACTGAAATGAACGTAACCTGACCTCAACATTTCGGCCCGCCATGTGGCACAATGCCAAAGCAGCCATTTATCTCTACATCGTGGGAAGCGAGATGTCAGCGATCAGAATGGAGGAATTTTATTTTTTTTGTTAAAAAAGGGTGTGGAGACAAAGTCTGCAAAAGGTGACAACGTGGCAACATGTGAAGAAACCGGAGAGCGATGGCTGATGGTGATAACACGAGGAGGAAAAAGCACGATGTCCGGGTCGTCTCGCACGACTCTAATGCGCTGTCCAGACGGCAGGATGGGGGGAGTGGGGGGGGGGGTGGAAGATGAAGAATGATATGAGTGACGGGGGAAACTAAATTGGCTACATATTGTAAATCCATGCGGGGAATGTTGTACTGTGGCAAGTCTGTCGTATAGAATGTCATTGTTCTGTGCATCAGCGGAGGCCGGATTAACGTCATGGTACTTGAGGTCAGAAGAAAAGAAAATAACACTTTCCACTGTCCTCAACTTCATGCTTTTGTGGGGGTGAAACCACAAATGCTGAATAACATAAACAGGAGGATGCTTAAATTTTCCTTTCTCCAACACGACTGGACAGACAGACTCTGGAAACAGTCTGAAGTGGGCCGCTACTTAAAGCAAAGGGTACCACTTTCTAACAAGGCCCCCTTTATAAAGGGTTTATAAGTTGTAACTCATAGAATGCTTTTTTCACTCTTTTAATCAGCCATCGAGTCTGCAGTTATAAGCATAACTAAGTCATTAAGAGTCATGGGTTTCTCACTTAATGATGAGCCCACATCAACGGTAGTGTTATACGTGTTATAAGTAAGTTATAAGTAATTAGAAATGTGTTGCACATTTCTGTCCTTAGAAAACGTTCAACACATTTTGGAAACTCCATCGTTTACGCCCGTGTTACACCTGCTAGCAGTCTTATTCTTCTTCTCTGCCTTTGCTCGCGCCATGCTGCATTTCTTAGCTTATTGCTGCCACCTGTCGATCCTGAGAAAAACATGAAATCACTAGCAGGAAAGTGTCACCGAGTGCTCATGCGCATCAACGTGCCTCCCTGTGCGCACACAAGACTAATAACACAGGGACCCACTCATGAAGACAATGCTCCATAGCGTTACTTGTGGTCAAAAACTCCACAGGGTGCCTTTATTAAGCCATTCAAAGACAATAATCCTTCATGTGTGCAGTTGTTAATAAGTTGTCCCTACAGAAGGTCAGAGTCTGGACGTGGTTTTGTACATACTACATTTGCTGTCTGTTTGACTGGACATGTGCAGCTGGCGTGCATGTAGGCATGTAAAGCTTGATTTTGGGCCACTGGCAAAACATGACCGGCTGATAAAAGTTACGTCATTGCAGATGTGGAAAGTATAAATTTACCTTAAGTGGTCAAACGTCCATGGGAGGCGTCCCCCTGATTAAAGGGCCACTCCACCGATTTCACACATGAAGATTAGTTTAGCAATCATGAAAAGGGGTCTTACAAAAGACGCAGGTCAACAGGTTTGGTCTCCACTGAGAAGACTTTGGCCACAGCTCAGCCTCCCTTGATTTGGTTTGGTTTGAGCCCTCACATCAGCCCCTCTGATCTGTGGAGGATACGAGAGGGGAAGGGAGCTACGGTGCCACCGTGTTAATGGAGACACCAGATGAGCCACCGGGAGCAGCGAGATGGAGCGAGAGCTAACACAGGGGATGTTAAAAGAAGGTGTGAAGAAGACCGACACACACGAGACGGAGAGAGACACGCTAAACCCACAGAGGAGGCAACGGGGCAGAAACACAAACTAAACGCGCGGAGGAGTTTAATGAGTCTCCAGTTCCTCTCAACTGTACCGCTGGGGCCTGAGCGTGCTTGGATCAGTGTGTATGTGATGTGGGTGCGAGCGTGTGTGTGTGTGTGTGTGTGTGTGTGTGTGTGTGTGTGTGTGTGTGTGTGTCTCCACCTCTGAAACACTGGGCTGTGCATAATTTATCAGACAGCTGTCAGCTTTGTACTCCTATTTACTCTGGAAGCCAGATCCTGTGCCAACAGGGAGCCCAGCCAGCAGGAATGACAGCCACCGAAACAGTTTAATTAGAGACTCAAACAACTAATAATGCCATTACTATCACTTCAGAGTAATTACTTAAGTATGAGTGGATGTTAACGAGACTGGTGTATTAAAATGCTACAATAATGCTCCTTTCACACATATATTTGTGATATTGGACATTTTTGGGATTCAAATCCTTTTTTTTTTTGTTAACAGAAGATTTAAATCTATAAAGCTGTTTTCCTTTTTTTTCTAGTTCCCTGAAGTTGTTTCCCATTATCAACAGCCTGACAGTAAAATGCACATAATTTAGGTTTGGGCTGAGTAAAATCACCTTCATTGTTTGGGATTTTGGAAAAACCAGCTTCAGCTTCAGGCATTTGTTGCGGTGCGGTCACTGAGGTGGTTTACACAGACATTATGACACAAAAGCAATTATCGTTTTTCGTGTGTGTTCGTCGGAGTGGGAGCCTTCTGTCGCTCTGCCAAAAAACGTTACCCGCTTTTCTAAAATAGAAAATTCTGTCAGGTTCTTCAAATAAAAAAACCTCACCCACAAAAGGTGTGTACAGGACAGCTTTCTGGCTTCCTAGATGAGCCGGCGCTGATGCCAAATGGATGCAGGCAGGGACAGGATGAGTTTAAGTGTAAATGAATTGGTCTTAGTGCAGACCGAGTAGCTCTAGCTGTGATTCTCTTGGCCTGTTCCCCGGCCGAAAGTCCGACAGCCCCCCCGCCCCACCACCTATGAGAAACCTGTATTTAGTTCCTAACCTTTGCTACTATACTACGATACTATTTACAACTAATTATCCAAATGCCACAACATTCTTGCAGAAGGTGGCGCTTGTCAACACAGTTATTAGGCGGGATATTAAAACGGAGTTTGTATTTCACCCCCCTCTCCTGTACTGAGCGGGCAGGGCTCTATGATGTGACTCCGCTCTGAGGCTCCCTGGAGGGCTCCGCCAACTCTGGAGCTCCTGTCACCAGCTAATTCCCCAAGCCTTCATCACTCCGGGCTGCTCCGGCGTGTTGGCAGCCAAAGTTACCGACGAAGGCCTCCAGCTGCACAGAGTGAGGAAGCGTGGGTGCACACACCGCCGATGCAGTAGGCAGAGGAGCTTACAAAGTGGAACGTGGACTTTCTGTTGTCGAAGTCTTCGAAGTCGAAGAATATGTGGCAGGAAAAGATTGAAGAGACCCAGCTGACGTCACACATGGGGAGGGGGGTGGGGGTGGGGGTGACTAATACAGAGATTAACCACTGATACAAAACACCTGAGTGATGCCAGGGGTCTATTGGAACTATTTGGAACTTAACCATACATCATTTTTAGCCATTTAACACAACCAGAACTGCCTATATCAAGAGAAGAGCAAGTCCCGCACCCCCCCCTCCCCCCCACACACACACACTCTCAAGAACATTGTGAAGGGCCAGATTGCGAGGACGTAAGGTGGAAGGTAGGCGATGTGTTCACATTTCCCACAGTTGGCTAAGAGGTTCAGTGGGAAACAAACCAGTCATGGTAGCGGTATGTATTGTCGGCCATAACAGCCTCCTCCAGGCTGCATTACACTCCCACCCTGACCTGTCTTTGGCGCGTCCTTGTAGTCACAATATAATGAATCCCAATTCTCCCAAATTCTGCAATATCCTCTGGTACACATTTAGATCTTACAGCTGATGCCAGTTCCCTCTGAATGATATCTTCTCCCCACGTGCACCTACTGCCACCGACAGCACTGCTTGCACTGCAGAAGGAACCTGCAAATTATTATCACCTCCTGAGCACGGCTGACATTTAGAGGCTCGCCCTAAAGCAAGGAATGACTAGAAATTGAAATAATAGCAGACCCCTTGACAATGTCTACACGTTACGGTAAATGTGGTTTAGTTTCTGTGGTGGAAGGGGGGGGGTATGTTAACCTGTTTGACTGAAAGCTTCTGAAGAGTGAGTTATAGCCTAAGGCCCATGTTCAGCCCTCTATCTCATTACATTACAGTGCTCGTCCAAATGAAAAAGCTCGGAGCGAGAGCCGAGGTCATTGACAGGTAAGTGACTGACGTCACTGAAATGTCTCAATACCCATACGGAGAGCCGGGTTTAACGGCCCAAAGTCAGCTGTGATAAATGAGCCGACCACCCCGGAAGGGGGGAAATATTGTCTTTACACACATTCCCGTCTTCAGCACTCCACCAGAATTTGATGAAATTGCTAGTGATGCTAACTGGATGTCTTGACCAGTCAGTAAAGCTCTTCGCCACGTGACCTCGGAGGCCTCGCGGGCAGGGAAGGCCGATTCACAACTCCCTGATGTTTTTGCCGAGTCAGTCAGCAATTTCAAAGCGAGACGTCCGCTCCTCTTCGGATGAGTCAGCTCAGATGAGTCAGGCTCCAGCGGCTCCGGCGGCTGCCAGACGACACCTATTCTAACCATCACTTTGACGGATAGTTACCACTTTGTATCTGGCCGAATAAACCTTTACATGCAGAGGTAATACACAGGCATGATGTAAGAGTTCTTCATGTTCCCTTGGCAGAGAAAAATGGGGTCTGGGCTTTTTAATATTTTATCATTATGTAGATTCTATATCCCAATCCAAGAAAAAGGCAGGAAAATCCTCCAACATACATGCGTCTAGCTGGCGACATAGTGGTTTAGATGAACACTGTCTCTTTAACTATTCCAGGATTTTTGAAGAGGTGTGAAATGACAAGTTGTACACTGGATATCATCATTAACCAGGAAATCCCACAGGATACCTGAGACAATCTGGTTTGATGATGAGGGCTGACCTTTTGGATTAGACGAACCACAAAAAAAAATCGTTTTCTCTGTCACTGGTACTTTGAAAGTTAAAATGTCTTTGAGCAACACATCAGCTCATCACTGATATGACGAATTCAGCTTATCTGTCCTTGCTCTTTATCCTTTATCCTATCCATATAGCTCCAGGGTTTAAAAGATTACATACTGCAAGATTGCATTGTTCTGATTTGAAAAAAAAAAAAAAATATTTAGCATTTCCTAAAATGCATTTGGGGAAGGATAGCCTTTCAGATTATAAGGAAAATTCAAAAGGTAAAGAAAGTGTATAATCGTTGTTGGGTGCAGGATGTCATTGTCACAATTACTGTCTTTACTACAAATTTGTGACCAGTGAATATGTATAAATGGCTATAGAAGCAAGATGCAGTTTGAATGATTTTGCATAACTGATTATGCAGATAACAGTCACGAGTAGCCTGTAATGAATTAGATTTCGCCAATAAACTCCTCTCAAAATCTTCCCATGACACATCTGCTCATGACAATACAAACCAGGTTTGCCCAAAGTCAATTTAATTATCAACTCCCAAGAAATCCAAAGTGTGTACAATGTCCCCATTCTCCACTACTGATCCAATGATTACCCAAAATAGTGGTGCTTTTAGCAAATGCTAATGCCATTAGCATTTTCTGAACGGAAAATGACTTTGTGACACATGTCAATAAATGCACCTAAATGATTTCGCGAAGTGGCTCTTAGAATGCAACCGGAAGCATTTAGTGTGCCGATGTGTTATTCAGCAAGCGTCCTAATGCTATGCAAAGCATGCACAGTTATGAATTGAAATGGAAATATGAATGACAACCGCAAAAAGATGTTAATGCTGTTATTTTCCAAATAAACAAGAGGAGTAGAGCCTTTGCCAAACAACTCTGTGGATCATAATAAAGCTGTTTTTTTTTAGCATGTGCGTCTTTCAAAATGAAAGACATTATATGCTACAATTATGGTGACACTTTGCTGCCAGGACAACAGGAAAATACTAATGTCATTATGAGGCGCTGGCTGTAAACATTTCATTTCTGATTCAGCCACTGGGCTCAGTGTATTTCACTTCAAATTGAGAATTGGAAAATGGCCCCAAAGTGCAGGTTTCTCCTTTGATGCTCTGAGCATCATTAACCCAAATATAATTTCTCGAGCACTGTTTCCACCAACACATCTTCAGAAGGAGTGTGTTTGATTGAAAATAACAAGAACTGCACTGCACCCCCCCCCCCCAAACACACACACACACACACACACACTTTACCCCTTTACAGCCCACTCCCTTCCAAATGGAACGGGAGGAAAACAGAAGCAAGCTTTTAAAGAATCCAAGCCTGTAATTTCCATCTCATTCCAACTTCATTTGCACTGAGGTACCCTGCAAATGCTGCCTTTAAAGAGCACAATGCTGTGTTGATGCTGAGAGGACCCAGTCCATTAAGAGAGACAGGGAGAGAGAGAACCATCCTCACTCTCTCAAGAGCAGCAGAGGGGCGAGGGGAAAGAGAAATAAAAAGAGCAACAGACTGAGGGAGGGAGCAGGGACTGGGGGTGTAAATGCAGAGAAAGGGAGGGAGAGAAGGTAAAGGTAGAGAGCTTAATGAGGAGACAGTGATTTTGGGAGCGAGCAGGGGGGATGGTTTGATCTTTGACCTCTCAGATCCCTCGGTGCGTGTGACAGGCCTGAGTTCAGATGGAGGATTAAGGTAATCAGGAGTAGCAATGAGAACAGAGCACACATTCATGAGCCCGGACACTCACTGAAAGCAACAATTATGCACCTTGCCGCGTGTGTGTGTGTGTGTGTGTGTGTGTGTGTGCCTGTACCGAGACATCTCTTCTTTGCCTGTGGTGGTTTACTTCATGACAGAAGGGGGCCACTGCAGACAGATATAGATGTGTGAAATAATGCCCACGGATAACCCCATCCCCCTATTAATGGGATACCTAGCCTTTGTCCCACTTTACGAGGACACGTGTCTTTTAGCTGGCGCAGACGACACTTCACTCCAACTTGACAGGAATTAGTTCTTGGAAAGTGGATATTTGAGGTGCAAGGATCATCTGGTTGCCTGTGGTGAAGCTATGCTGTAGTGCTGAAACAAAACAAGTCGAATGAGCAACAATTCTGATAAGGCATTCCAGCTGTTTCCAGCTCCTGAGACGTGAGGAATTGCTGCTTTATATCATTGTAAAGTGAATATTTTACAGTTGATTGGACACAACTAGCAATGTGAAGACGTCAACTTGGAGTTTGTGAACGTTTGACTGGTGTTAGTCAGCATTTTCTGAAATTTCACGGACTAAACAAGGGTTAGTTTGGATTAGGGATTTGCAAGTAAGGATACAATATATATTAGAAAAAATAATATTGCAAGAAGAGAGCAACTGGACCGTTTTCAAATCCTCCCTCAGTACAGTAGCAAGATGAGGGATAGCAGCCTTGCTGTATCCCAGCAAACACCCTGACAAGGCCAAGAGTGAGGAGGCACCTTAAAAGGCTGCTCTGTCTGCAGCAGCCTGGTGGAACATGACTTCATTTTGAGGTCGGCACAATCCCTTCAAATCGCTTCAAAAATCCTGGCTCCGGTATTAACACCTACAAAGGGGACGTTTAAGTCCTCATAATGAGGATGCCACATGCCGATATCATCTTTCACAGGCTCCATTTGACCGGCGCTCCTGTTGGAACGAGTCACGTTCAGTGGTGCACATCCCTGCCTTTTAATCACATGTTTTCAATTACTCCGGGAGTGCACGCAACCAACTTGTGCTGTAATTCAATAAGGACACAAAGAGGCAGATCGAGCAGGTGGGACAGTCGGGCATTGTCCTGGGACAGCTGAGTGACAAGGGTGAGTTTAGGACCCCGGAGCAACACAGTGGTTACTTTGTACCCGTCAATCAAGCTGTGACACAGACAGCCTGATGGGGGACCCCAGAGGCGAACGAGGTGAGAGGTCCTCAACCACAGGGCAGTCCCCCACCAGCCGATGACTCTCACCCTCTGCCAAGAAAAACAACTTCACAGAACAATAAGAAGGGCAGAGCAGCTGGCTACTGTGACACAACAGTTGAGTGTGTAGGGACGGACACGCTCAACGGATCCTTAAAAGACCGTCAGTGGCGCTACAAGAGCAGCCAGGACAATGTTAATGTCAACAACAGGAATTAAAGAAGGGCTATTAAATATTTACTTAGAGCACTTTTGTATTTAGCTTTTCACAAAAACTCTTTTCACAAAAACACTCTCCGAGGTGTTATGAGGATTTGGCACCACCCTTCTCAAGTCATAATTAGCTGATTTAAATTCACTGTTTTTGTAGATGCTGGCAAAAAAAAAAGACACTGATACTTTGACAAGAAGAGTCTGCAGTCGCGTTAGCAGCTGTGTAAGGCTGTACGTGTATAATACTGACAACGTTCAGAAGCTGATTCTTATCGAGTATAATGTTTACCACACAGCCACCGTCTTAGATAAGCACGTCAGCATCCAACCATTGCTAATCAGCACCAAACACAAAGTACACCTGAGGTCTTATGGGAATGTCATTAGATTTGGTCATGAACAAAGTCAAATGTTGACCTGCTGGTGGCGCTAGTACACAAGTAAGGGAATGTCTGTACAAAACGTTGTGCCTATTCATCAAGTAGATGTACTTTGAAAGTGTACTTTGACATGCTGGTGGTGTTACATGAACTGTCAGGGAATCACCAAAGTCCGGAGACTTCTTCCTCTGGGGACCATGAATATCTCTTCCACATTGCAAGGCAACCCATCCAGTCGATGTCCTGTAGCAGATTTATCTGTGATAAGCTCCAACTGGTCAGCAATATCATCCACGCTCATGTATCCACCAACAATTATTATGATGACAACCGTCAGAAAGTTTGTTTCCACATGCCAATGACCTCATGACTGCTCTTGAGGCTGGAGCTAGGTTACGCTATTTTGTGGATTGCCTCCCCAGAACAGCGGAGGGTGTTACAGCAGCAAAGAGGGAGCCAACTCCATATTAATGCCCCTGGTTCTGAAATGAGATGTTCAACAATCATATATGAATGCAACGGTCAAATGTACCTTTGGCCATGTAGTGAATAGTTCAGCTAAAACATCCCAAACACAGAACTAAATAACAATCTACTAATTTACTGCTCCGGTGAATATAGTGCTGCTAAAACCATCTCTATTTGCAGTATCCAAATGCACCACCGTAGAGAAACTCTACTAGAGAAAGCTTTCCATTGAGGCTCACACTTCAAGCTTTTTCAGCCTCATCTATCTCTGTCAAAGCTTCTCACTACAAAGCGCTCCTTCCTCAGTCCACCACTGACTACTTCCTTATCTACCTCTCTCAGCTAACACGCCATCATTCAGACTGCTTCCGAGCCGGTGGACTTCCCTCAGCCTCGGAAACAACAAAAAAAAGATCGATTTTTGCAGCTGAGTGGTAGAGGTAAGGAGGTATTATGTGCCAGTCACGGCTGGCTGTGCTGCCAGCTGGAGTGAACGGCTGCGGACAGCAGATCACACAGACCGAGGCAGCTGATTAACGCTAACAAACCTGAGGATCAAAGCCGAATACAAAAGCAGAATGCAAAAAGCGGACAACTGTAGACAGGAAACACTGACTGATCTACTGTTGGAGATTCCAGGACTGTGATTATTCAGTCACAGAGTACAGACATGAGAACTGAATGTGATAACACCAGTCACAAGCCAGACTGTAGATCAGTGGAAACCTCCAGCAAACATGCGCCTTCAAGTGCATTTCGTGTTAGCAGCTTGGATTGGGGCCGATACATACATGACCTAAAGTAAACCAACCCTCCTATATTTAGCTTTGAATATTCAGTCTTTCAAATCTGAAAACTTAATTTGGGGTTTAAGAGATGGGATCCTGCGCTAATAGTAATCTTTAAATGGCAATTTTCATTCCAAGAAGTCTTCAAGGACTCAGTGTTTCTAAAGAGATGCAGAATCGGCAATGGCACCGATGCTGACCCGATTAAGCGCATATGGTTTTGGCCATGACGTAACTGGTCCATATTAAATAAATGTAATAAATAATGCCTTTATAAAATGGGAGTTTTTCCATTTCCAGTTACATTCATTCAGCCATGGTCGGCCGGGGTGCCACAGCAGCCCCTGGCCTCATGTTACTTACATAAAAGTGATTTAATTGAGTTCAGTGCGGTGTGGTATATAGTACTTGGTACTGGCAGACATACTGAGTGGAGGTATTGGAATTGGAGAGAAAAAGTTGGATTGGTGCATCGAAAATTTAAGTGTTTCCAGCGCAACTTATAACTTATTGTCAGGGACAACAATCCTCTGACACAGCTTTCAGGACCAGGAAAGCCTTTCAGCGAAACGAACTTGGATTCTGTGTATTTAAGAGTAAGCAGCTCTTTAAGGCAGAGAGTGTCCATTTAATCAGTGACAGAGGAAACTCTGGGTCTGTCACTGACTTTAGACGAAGAATGAATGTGAATAAATGTGGAAATTTAAATAAAAATCCATGAAAGATTCTGCAGACTGAGAAGGGCAGTATGGCAGTCAAGCATATATGCTAAAAGCCCAAAATCAAGGCAGAAAAAAAAAAAAAAAAGGAAAGACAATTGAATTTATGACCCAAACTCCCCACATGTCTCTTCCCTCCTCCTCCTCCCAGGTCCCAGTGGGCGGTCATTAGCCATCCCAAGGTAATATCTCCCCCTGCTCCTCATTGAGAGCCAGAGGTTGACACGGTGTCTCACTAACCCCTCTGCTTTGACGCTGTTGCTTCCCCTTCGCCTCACCACGCAGAGGCTCCTAATGGGAGAAACGGGCGAGCAGGGAAAACAATTAGCCAACCTCAGTATCACTCCAAAAGACAATCTCTCAAAAACCAGATGAATGCAAAGAAAGATGGACAATTCTTTTAGAAACTGAGAATTTAATAGAATAGGATGGACAAGGAATTTTCTATTAGATCAAGCCGTAACGACCTTGGAAGTTTTTTCCTCCAAGGACACCTTCATGTGTGTGTGATGAAGAGACTGTCCAGCAGGCAGCGTCTGAGAGGACAGTAACAATGAAGCTAATGCACATGCCAGGCAGGACCCCAGTCGCCAAGGAAACGCAACCTGTTTCCGACCGTAGCCATGGCAACCTGCATCCCAAAAGTGTCAAGGGCTCTCTTCAAGGGGCGATGTCCCATTGTTAAAGATTTCTCTCTTGAGGCGGTGGATCTTCTTCAGTGGGCATCAGAGTGTGTGCGTTACAAAACAAAAACAAGCTATTACACAGTGAAAAGAAGAATGAATGAGGTTTTCCATCAAAATGATCCACAATTAAAGATTGCGCAAACTCAACTAGCCCCCTGAGGTCACACCATCCTTTCAACTGCACAATAATTTGAGATAATCCTTTCCAATTAGCCCGACAAGAATTCAGATTCTGAAATATCACTGAACGCGCCAAGAAATGCGAAGTAATTCAGATGTTTTTCAAGTAGTTCCTCCTGAACTGAGAGTGAAAACACGTCGGGCAGTCGGTCCAACCCCGCTTACGTCAGCGGGCCTTGGCCTTGAGCTCCGGCTCTGGTGGCTCAGCTACACACATAGTCGTGTTATGCAACCCGAGCCGGGCCGAGAATGTGATTTTGTCCGTGCAGCGGGCACTAATGCTGCTCTTGATGTGTAATGAGAACGAGGGTTCAGGTGAACTGGAGCTTTTGTTCTCTTGTTCCCGTGCGCTCGCTTTGGTAATGAGATTATTGGTTCAGATGGGAGTTGGAGGGGCTGAAGGATGGCAGTGCTGCCGATATATGGAGTGTGTGTTTGGGGGTGGGGGGGGGGGTTACATGCATGCCTGGGTTGACTGCCCTGAGGGGCTGATCAGCAAGCAACAGGGCAGAGATTAACTCCCGATTACAACACAAATCTGCCCCAAGCCGCTGTCCTCTGCCAATACATGCAGCACCGAGATTTGGATTGTAGAGTCCACACACACACACACACACACACACACACACACACACACACACACACACACACACACACACACACACACACACACACACACACACACACAATCGCATGCACATTCACTGACATTCCCCGACCCACCGATGGGGAAACAAACAAACAGCTTGCCCATGCAAAACATACATAATAAGCGAAACCCTCGCAGAGACAGAAGAGAATTCAGCTGCCGCCCTGCAGTCCAGACTAAACAACCCTTGGAGGGCTGCGATCACTCTATCTGCTCCAAGATGGCGCCGCGGATGGCTGCCTCGGTCTGTTGGAGCGCATTGTTTTGCCTTGTTTTGTTTGTAAATTCTACTTATTTGTTATCAAAACAATAGCACCTTCAGACCACAGCAAATTCCTTGTAATGTATGTTACTTGGCAATAAACAGTTTCTGATTCTGATTCTGATTCTGATTCTGATTCTGATTTGACAGAGAGGTCGTGTAATTTGAGAGGGACAGAAGGAGTCCACCTCGGGGGTGACATCCACAAGGTCAGACCTTCACAGACAGCAAGAAAGAAAGAATAGATAAAAGAAGGATTAATAATGGCCATCCTGCTCCGAAACATCGTCTCCCTTTTCTTCGTATTTATCCCTCATACTTTCATAATCAGGTTAACCTGCCAGGGAGGCTTCAGAGCTTCAGAGCTTCTGAAATCTATCAATACAGTTAACTTGAGGACTTATATATAGGACGTATAATGCTCAAACTGCAGAAAATGGTGGTGAGTATATACTGTGTGTCGCTGTAGCAAAAATCCACAGCAGTCTACCCTATTGTGAGGATCTCACAATATACACTGTAGAAAATATACTATACTGTGTGAGATAAATAATTGGGTGTGAGAGATCCAACAGGTCATTTGTCCACAAACACAGCTGGCCTCCTCTAGCGTGGCTCCCTGATGAACAGCAAACCATTTTTTATCCTCACATGCTACCAACATTTCTAAAGCTTGGGGGATTGTATGTGCTCCACTTTCAAATGCATATTCATCTATCTCGTTACAAGCAGACAGGCAGCCCCCCTTACCACACACACAAGAAAAATAAATCAAGCAGTTGAGAAACTTTCTGAGACATCCAGGGTTTTCAAAATCACACACAAAGCAGGAACGAGACATTGTTCTGCTGAAGCAATGTGGGATCAAATGAGGGCATGGAAGAGAGGTTGCTTATTACGGAGAGATCAGAGTGAGCTTCTGAAGAGTCATATCGCCACCTACTGGCCACGTTTACAAAGTCTGGGAGGGAACACACTGATGCTGAGCAGCGAGGGAGCCTCAAGACGTTTCAAAGCTTTCTGTTTGGCTTTCATGTTAAACAGAGACGCTGTAATGACTCTCACAGATGCTCAGTAAGGAAAAGGAAAATGAAATGAGGAGAGGGGGTGGTAAGTAAAGCATGAACAAGTAGACAGACATGAAATGAGAGTAAGAGGGGGTGTGCAGCTTTTAGTAAACTGAGAGTTTTGTGGAAACCGCTTCAACAAGTGGCCTAATCCCAGAGAGCCGTTCTGTGGGGGAGGAGGGGCCACACTGGTGTTTACCTGCTAGATTCTACAGCAGGCCATCAATCTCAATGTGGGGCTCACACCCACTGCTCCTACTACTTCTGGCATTTCATCACTCCTTCTGTCCTCCCATCAAGCACCTCTCCAGCGTGAGGGTGTGTGTGTGTGTGTGTGTGTGTGTGTGTGTGTGTGTGTGTGTGTTTGGATGTTTCAGGAGCCCAGCTGGTTATGTCGGCGGTGGGAGGAGAGGTAGGAGGAAAAAGAGGGAAAGGAGCTTAGGGAGTCGGAGCCATGGCTCCAGTCTAGCATGACTCAGTCTGGGTGCATCCATGCCCCTGGGGGGAAAACACACAAAACATGCACCAAAACACACTGCTCTCGCCCCTCCTCACCCTCTGTAATCAGTGTGTTCTGGTGCTCACTTTCCCCCCTTTAACAAGCATTTCCATGTCTCTCAGCCCAGCTGCTCGGAGCAGTAATAACAGCAATGACAGGAGGATGGCTGGAAAAGCATTAGTGCGGAGTCTGTTTGGGCTTTCCTGCAAAGAGAGAGCTGGGACCAAAAGATCTGTGCTCGGGCGCTTCCCTGCTCCGGAGGCTCTGCTGCGCTGTGGACTGAAGAATGCGACGCCCGGGAGAGAGCACAAACCGGTCGGCAAGAGAGGGGCCGGAGCGTTTACAGCCCCAGGAGGGGAGGGGAGGGGGGGGGGGGGGTCGGCCCACCTGTTCAAACAGCCAGAGCTATCCTGAGGAAATGAAAACTTCCATCGCTGCAGAGCTGTGCAGATCCTACACACCAAATCCCTTTCACTTCCTCACTGGCTCACTCACTATCTCTTGTTTCCACAGCTGGCTCCAAGACCGTCTTTCTCTGCCTATCTGTACATCTAGACCCGCACAGAACAAAATACCCGCCATCCAACTCATTCAGGGGGAAAATGAAGGTCTTAAATGTCAGTGTTTCCTGCGGCACGTCACATATATGTCTATAAAAGCTATGGTATGCAAGCCAACTTAAAAGTGGGTCACAGTTGCCGGCCCCAGTGCAACCATAATTATTCACCAGCCCTCTCAGACAGAAAGACCCCGTCGGAGCTTCGGTGAACCAGCTGAACCTCTGTGGAGGTCGAAGTCCTAAACCGCGTGCCATGGATGGGTGGCAGTGAGGGGGACACGGGGGACAAACGTGAACTGTGGCTGACCTTGGCCCGTCATTGCTCAGGTCACTGCTCACACCAAGGCGTGGGATGACTCTCGGGGTCAAGCTGGGTGTGACCCTTCTGACCTCAAAGTACTGTCCCGTTTTTAGACAGCGAAGAATAGGTGCATTATGCAGCACTGACATAAAAATATAAACCTCTGAAATGTTTGTCGAAGAAAAACAACAATAAAATGGTAATTTAGGAGAGAGAAAATATGTTTTTTTTTTATGTTATGAATGATTTCTCACTCGACTTTTATGACTTATAAAGTGCTGTTGTCCCTGCCATAAACTAGTTCACAAGGCTGTAGGGAAATGTGGTAATTTACTTTGCTGTTCCATTGGACAAATGGGAATAAGGTTTCTCTTGTACAACTTTACCCTAAAGCAAAAGCAAACATCTCCCAGACTGTGGGTATTAACCTTGAGTCTCTGTCTCCTCCCAGCCGGTCTCAGCCTTATCAGCAGACACAGACTCCTGGCGTCGGACGGGGCCGACAGACGTACCTGGAAATAAACACCACCTTAACTGCACCCATTGCCATGTAGATACCCTCGGGGGGGAGGCCGATGAAATACCTGACAATGGGGGAACAGCCTGCCAGCGAGTGCAATCAGCTCTTTTTTACGAGCGACTAATGTACTCCCATGCCTCCGCCGGGGCTGTCCGTTATTACCGCCGCTCACTTAGTCCTCTCAGACGGACTCGTCTGATGACTCATGCCACGCAGCAGGAGGGGAAGAAGGAGAACAAGAGGTGTTGTTAATGTATTCTGTCACCTCTTCCCTTCGCCGCAGGTTGAAAAGCCTGAACCTTCGGGTGTCAGAGGAGGAGAGGGTGCGGATGAGCACAGATGGCTGGTCCCTGCATGACTTGACAGCGAAGAGACACTTTTTTTTTTTTCCAGAGCTTTCACCACAAACCTCGAATTACACCTTTCAGAAGACTCATAAATCAGAGCTTGTTGGTTAAATGCTTTTGTGTCAGACATAAAACACAAGCGTGACAGGTGGGGAGAAGTGAGTCAGCTAGTAAAATAAGGGACTGCATGTAACTACAGTGGAGAGCCATCAAAATAAAAATTCACAACAAGCGCCAGTGACATGCTCCTTTCACTAGGACTTATCATTTTTGACATGCCGCCTTGAAAAGTGAAAAGGCTCTGGAGGGTGTAAGTGCAGGCTACAGCCACCAGGGGTCACTCCATCCCTCCGGTGTTGGGTTTTACAAATTAGGGCAAGGCTAGCTGGACAGGAGTCAAGAATGATCTTCACAGAACTGAGCCTCTATCCAGATCCAAAACCCAGCCTGCAAGGAGCATGCAGCTCCAGCAGGTCGACCTGTGCTCTTTTAACAGACAACATCTCCGGTTACATATAAAATGCATATTTTAGGGAGCGTATAAATACTTAATAGAACTGCCACAGCTGGCACTAAAACTTGTAAATCCCTTCTCATTTGAGAAAACATCTGCCAAAATATTCTTTTGTCTTGGGATTATTACTGGAGTACAACTCCAGGGCTCCTTTGGAGAACAATGCGAAAAATAAAGCAAACGCAAGAACAATACACTGTCAGGCGAAATTAGAATTTAAGTATGAAATCTGCTCGCTGTGCCGATGTAACAGGCCACACCTGAGAATAGAGAGAGGAACACACAATAAGATGAGAAATGCAAAGCTCCCTGCTCAACATTTAACTCTCTCTGCAGATGTTGGTGACAAATGGATCTATTTTATTACAAAAGTCCAGGAGAACAGCAGAGAGAGTGGGAGGTGGAAAGAGAGAGAGAGAGAGAGAGAAAAAAAACAGTTGGATGTTTAAAGCCCTTTTGCTGGTCCCACAGGGCACTGCAGGAGCAGCCACGGCGCAAGGCTCATGGTTGACTTAGCCCATCATGGGCGCATTCGGACTTTTCCAGCAGGCAGACAGGAAGCACCTGGGTCCAAGGGCCGGAGAGTGGCGGGGCGGGCCCCCCCCCCCCGGCCCCACCCGACGCAACACATCATCAGCTCGACTAGAAGGATCCTGTGCAGGCTCCGCAGCTCTAAACAGCACTCCCTGGCTGCCTGCGTGTAAACAAACATACCTCCTCTGTACGCAGCAGCGGCACAGGGGAGTACGTTCTTTCATTCTGCTTCAACCCTCAGGCACAGAAAACACAGAGGAGAACAGCGTGTGGTAGAACTGTTGGCTCTGAGACCTGCCTCTTTACACTAAAACCTTCAACAAATTAAATGGTTTTCCCTCAGCTGGGCTGGAAATCCAAACTGCAGCGAGCTGCCACTAGAAAGGGGAGGGAAAAGAGGGGTTATGTGAAGTACATGACTGATGGAGCTGTGTGGGGTTTTCGGGCGGGGCACAAGAGGCTGGGTGGGAGCCTGGGTGAGCCGGGCCTGGCGGGCTCTGGGTCGCGTTTTGGTGACTGTGTGGCTGCTCCCGCTGGGCTCAATGGGGGATGAGAGGCAGGCCACAGCAGCCAGAGGCGAGTGGCCCAATGTAAACAGCTCATTCTGGCGGTGAGGCCGAGGAGCTGCTGTAATTACTGCTCGTCATGAGAAGATGAAGAGAGATTTAGAGTGAGGGAAGAGAAGAAGTGGACGAGGGGGGGGGGGGGGGGGCATGGAGCAAGAGGTTGGGGCTGGGAGCAGGGTTCCAACCCTCACATCGATCTTTATCTACCACGGATTCCCAGGGAAAGAATTATACGGAGAACAGGCCCGGGGCAGGGAGTGCAGTTCACACCAGCACTGCACTGTGAAGCCAAACACTTCTTGTTACATTCTCCGTTCCAGAGGCCCTTGGCAAATCAACTCTAACGCTACTGAGATCCAGAGTGCTGAAAATGAAGTTAGTGGAAATTCATTTTCCTGTTAGAATGGACTTACATTTAAAATAACAAAAACAGCTACTGCTACTCTTGTTGTATGCCTGTGACCTGACGTGCCTTAAAGAAAGCTCCATGTGGGCATCCTCAAGTATCCCTCGAGCTAAAACCAGGAAAAGCAAATATCCCTCGAAGGGAAGGACATGTAATGTTTTCAGTGCAGTATTGTCAGCTAGACCCATAAAAATGCAGTGACTTCTGCACTTACGTTCTCCTCATATAACTAAGGCTCCTTAACTTGCTTTTTTGGCACCATGCAAACCTTGATCTGTGAAAAACAAGTGAAAACCACTCAGGGGGGCTATTATTCTTTGAAGGAGCCTCCACAGCCGCCGATTACGGGTTACTCTTTAACTGTGAGTAACAAGTTACAACTTCCGTGTGAATGATAAAAGAGCCCTTTTGTCAAACATTTCTCTGGAACCCTGAATGTTTTAAAGACTTGTCCACTATTGAAAACAACAACACATACATCTTTAGGGTTATACTGTATTCATATTGCATACTAACGATGGCTTTCACCGTTCTCCAGTGCACAGGGTGATGCTTTGCTGGTTTTGTCCAACCGAGAGTCCAATAGTGGCAGGATTTTGGCTGTTTTTTTTACCATATGTCTTTCTGTTTCATTAATCCATAACTGAATGTGTCTCTCTATGCCATGCGTGCCCTCATGGGTAGGTCAGAGGTTGTAACTCCCCCGCCGACTAACAGCTACTCTGACTGATCCTCTGATCCCTGCTAGGCCTTTCCTCTAACCCAGCTCTGATTAACAAATTAACAAGCTCTGGAAATGTATCCAGGCTTCAGGTAGCGGTGCAGGAGTACGCGACCCGACTGCCGAGGATTAAAGCGCTTTTATATCCAGATTACCCTGCATTTAGCCCCCCTGGCGGAAAAAGAAAAGGTGGAGAAGGTGGGTGCATCTGTGGGATTCAGAGAGGGGAGGGGCGTCAGGTGTGCCCTCGCAGATTAGCGCAAAGCTCCTGGTAATGAAAGAAAGGATGACCGCCACTCCCCGCGTCGCCTTTGAAGTCCGATCAGAGGGGGGAATAAAAGGCATTCACCCCCAAAGGGAGCCCCCAGAGGGTCAAGATCCACACACAGCCTCCCAGAGGTCGGCACTGATAAGGAGGATCCGGATTATCCGGCCTTGAGTTCTCTCAGTCTCTCACTTTCCCTTATGTCGCTCAGGCCTATACAGTCTTCCTGCCCTTGATCCTACTAATTGAATTTGATTTCTCATATTGGAGCGAAAGCCTCAACCAACACCTAAAGGTGACCAGAGTCTTAACTTTTCTCGCTCTTGATTAAGCTTGCCAGTTACAGAAGGTCGGCCTTGACTGGGGTTTAACGGCAGGATGTGATACAAACTTTGGGTTGATCTGCATTTTTTTGTGTGGCAGGAAGAGAAGGTCAGGAAAAATTCTCCCAACGCATGCTCACACACATTAAATACGGATTTAAGAAAGAAACAGCCTTAAGACTCTGTGAAACCCTGGGATGCCTTATAATAAAAGGTTTTGCTCGCTGTTGAGGCAAGGACGTGGGGCGGGAGGGGAAAGTCGAAGCATGGGAAAAGCTCATTGAAAAGAAGAAGCATGGAGACGGAGAAATGGGGGTGGGAGGGGTTGGGAGGTAAACACAGGGAGAGGTGAAATGTGCGTCACAGCTGCGGCGCGGGGCTCGCATGAGGTGCAGCAAGGGATGCCACTGATGGACATGTCTGACATTGGACTAACAAGCAGCCTGTGGATTGCGCAGCACACGCATACACACTGAACCATATGTGAAAACAGACTGTACAGCACAGACGCATACACATTATTGCATCGTATTATTATCTCCCGACCTTAACCAACCCTAACATGCGTCTACATTGAACTTCATTAAATCCAATTTAAATCCATTTATCAATTTTATACATAAAGACCAGTTCACTCGTCAACCTGTAAAAAGCGGCAGGCCTCTGCTGCATCCATTTTGACCGTTCTGTCTTTAATGTGTCTCTTGCGACTCCCCTAGCCTCATGGAAGAACAATACTAAAGCGCCGGAATTTCTTTTTCACATGAAAACCAAGACTTATTGCCAAAGTTATTTCAATTTTAAACTACGCCTAACTCTAAATTGTTTAACACAAGGCCATAACCCAGAAATTACCAGCAATGAGGACAGGAAAGGTCTTCAGTCTGGTCAAGTTTGCTCACCCTTCCACCTTTGTAACGACCTATGCGCCTCATAAAGACAACAACAGATATACACGCAAACACATTTTTCTCTCGGAGCAACTCCCATACGATGTACTAACAGAGGATTTGTATCCATCAAACAGGGCTCCCTCCAGCTGTGCTGCAGTCCGACGGGGTTAAATTAAAAGCAAGACACACAGCTTGCTGTGTTGGCGCTCTTGTTAAACCCGGGATCTCTTAGTTACAACAGCCTGGCTCATTTTCACATGATCTTCTCCCAGATAAATGTCAGTGACCCCGCATTCACTTCCAAAAGGCTTTAACTAGCGATGCTTCGCTGACTCTTGAAGCTGTATTTGGCAATTATGAGGGGTAAAGTGGCATTTGAGCCAGATCTGTCAGTATGCTGCCAGCCAGTTACAAATCACTGTCATCTCACATTGATGCCCCCCCTCGCTAGATCTACAGATGCCAAGGCACCGCCATCATTCGCCCTGATGAGCTGGAGCTGCTAGCTCATCATGAGCCAGAGTTGTAATCCCTGTTCTTCTGACCCTTTGTGAAAATCACTTGACTCTAGGCTGATTGAGGATTCTTTTGAGAGAGAGAGAGAGAGAGAGAATAAAGGAGGAAATACTGATAAAGAACACAATGGGTAGAAAGAGAAGTTGATGAAGAACACATGCTTATTCTCAGAGACAACCCAGAGGAGAGAGGAAGGGCTGCCAGCCAGTTAGTCATCGGTGCTGTGGATGAAGCTCAATCAGAGCGGCAGATGGCAGTGATAGTGTAGACGTGTTGGGGAGAGGGGAATGTGGAAGGCTAAGACAAGGCTCATTATCACCTCTCTCTGCATCACATGGCACATCACCCCCCCCCCCCATCCTCCATCACCACCCGTACCTCTCGCTTCTCATCTGATAACTGTGCATTGCTCTCCTCAGCCCACGCCGTGTCACTGGTACTTTTGCTCACACCAATTAGAAAGGAAATGATTCGCACTATTTGTATTTGAACAAATCTGAAATCAAACACAACAATAAGAAAGGTCTTTCAGTCTGATTTGTCACCTTGACAACTCATTGTAGATGAAGTGGGGTAGGAATTTTCTAACTTTTCACCTATCTGAAAATGAATTCACCCGTCCGTTTCTGGCTTCACGTTGCCTCGGCAATTGCACAACATGCCTCTTCACAAGGTGCAACCTAATTTTAAAGACCAGACCTTGCACAACAGAATCTCCGATTCCACCGTGACCTTCTTAGCCACCCCGATTGTGGGCACTAAACAGCCCAAAACAGGCCTGGATTTATCAGTCCAAGAAAGGCCAGGCTGTGCACTTTAGCAGCTGCCCGCGTGATGCTTTATCACGGCTGCTGGAGCCCTTTGTAACCTCCCGCTCAACCCATCCACTGTGCATTTTTACTGGCAGCCCGGCCAACACCAAACCGCACAAACAGCACGAGTTTACAATATGCAGTGCAAATTTGGGCTTACTTGACAGCCATGGTTCTGTTGACCTTCTGGAAAAATACAAATTTCAGATAATTTCATTGAGCAAATGCGATCATAACTGTTTATAAATACTGAGGGGTGCCTCAAGCTCTGCTCGGTCCTAAGCCCTAAATGCAATTGAGGGTAGTTAGCAGCCAAGCGGGGCTGAATGTGATCCCTATCTGAGGTCGTGACTACGCGGTTGTGTGTAAAAGGAGAATATGAGCAAGCCAGCAGAACTATCAACGTTTAAGGATGTGTGGTCTGGCCAAAGTGGATGAAGGTTTGGAAGGGAAATGAGGTTGAATGTGAGACCGACAACATGCTCTGTTCCTCAATCCCAACGGTCGGGTTGGCTGGCCCTCCGGAGAACCGAGTTCAAATGTTCTATTCAACCGAGGAACCGAAATACACCCTCAACGTGGTCTCTGTGTGACGCAGCTGTTTCTTCTCAAGAGAGGCTAAGCTAATGGGCAAAACAGTGATGATGTCAGCCATCGCAGGCAATACAGGGATACGATTCTGGTCGCGAAGGAACGTCCCCGGGTTTGAAATGTGGTGAGATCAGGGGTCAAAATGTTGAATACCAAAAAAAAAAAAAAAAGGGGGGGGGGGGGGGGGGGGTTCTTTACAGCACAAGTGCCTTGCTGTCACTTCTGCACTTGGCACCTTAGTCTGAATGGAAAGACGTGTTACGGTAGACCAATAATTTCCGCCCTCCGCTCTTGAGGTTGTGTGTAGACGGCACCATCGGGATTTACCGTTCCGACTGTGATAAACCACCACGTCATCCGCGCCACACTACAAAAACTTTATCTATTTGGGAAAGGCTTCAGTTTGACTTCTGTCCTGCGATGATATAACCCTGCAAAAACCCCATGTCGTATATGAACTTACTTTCAAAATGGAACTCTCCATTTGCTTCCCACTTTCCTTAACATGGATTTCCCCGTTGTGTTTTTTATTGTCAGATTTTTGAAACTGTTGACAACACCAAACATTAAACTCATTCTATTGTTGACTCTGTTTATTGGTAATGACAAGGGTGTCTACAACTTCCCCACAACGTTAAAGCAAACATGCTTATCTTTAACAGACCCTTGTTACCCGCCCCTCCTCTGCTCCCTGTTGCTCCCAGGATGTGGCTGAGGTCGGGGGGGGGCAGGTGGGTTATGTAAGCAAGAGTTATGAGTTCACGGGGAAGCATGTGAATGTGTGTGTGTGTGTGTGCTGAAGAAGGTGTGTTTCAGCCATATTTGTAGTGGTCTTTCTACTACTAGAAAACCACCACACACCCACCCCTCTTTAACCCTCTTGAGCTTCCCGTCCCCTATGGACAGATACAGACGCTCACGCACACACAGCTGATACTTTTATCCAGAGTGACAACAAAAAAGGGGTTCAACGGTAGAATTACATTTCCAGAGAACACAAAAGTAGCCTGGGTAAAGAGTCAAATTAGAGCTGCAGAAAAAGACAAAAGACATTTCTTCTAAACACACTCCATGTCCATTTGACGGACAATGTAAAGATCAAGGTGTTCTTTTATTCATTTCTCAAACTTGTTCTCCTCTATCTTCAGGCCTGAGCTCACGGCCCCTTAGTAAGGATTACAGCCAGTGTCACTCATCTGTTTACCTCTGCGCTATTAACTTGTAATAATCACACGCTCCCGACTGGAAGTTACTCTTTAGCACTAGCTTAAGGATTATGCAAAGGAGTAAGTCAATACAGGTTAAGTCTCTATTATCGCACAGCCAATACTCTCCCTCCTGGTGCTTCAATTGCTGCCGGTAAATGGCTCCTTTTGTAGCACCTGCACAATAGAAAAAAGAAAAGAAGAAAAAGAAAGGAGGGGGAGATAGCATCGCCTCGTGCCTGTAATCAGCGGCCAGGTTTGACTGACGCGTGGCATTATTAGCATGACACAGGCTAAGGAAGGGGAGCTCCCAGATTACAATTTACACGCTATCTTCTATCGCCGCTCAAGTCGAGAGCCTGTCACAACAACAGGTACCCTGGGGATATCACACACACTCACACACACACACACACACACAAACACAGGGAGGGAGGGGATGTCAGGAAGGAGGAGGAGAGGATAGAGAACCAAAAACTCGTGACGCTTTACTTACATGGCAGATCACAAAAGCTTTTTAGCACGGGGGAATCTTTCTTACCTGCGGAGAAAGAGAAAAAAAAAAAAGAGAGAAGAAAGACTGTTAAGAGAATGTTAAGTGCATTTCTTTAGCGCCGCAGTGTGTTCGTGTCACTTGTCGGCCAGTTGGTTTGGGCTCATTCCCGTCTCCCTCAGAGGAGACAGTGAGGGCGACTTGATGTCCATATTTGGCCACAAGGGCACTCCTCTAGACGGCCTCTGTTTAATAGCACAGAGGCCGGTCTCAGCTGGCTGCCTCTCCCTCCACAGTGAACTCTTATCTGCTACAAGCCAATGTGCAGCAGTCACACGAGTAACGTTGGTATTACTAGCATTGCTTTTTGGTACTACTACTGCTATTACCATTGGTATTCATTCTGTTAATTGTTGCCACACTACAACAACTCCTTCTATTAAAGCTCGTGCTACTACTACTACTGCTAATAATAATCCTAGTATTACTACTTTCACCTTTTCTACTGTTACTATTACTGTTACTTGAAGTGAAAATGATTAATAAATACATTTCAGGATTCTTCACAAAATATATCCCCGTCAACATGTTGGTCAGCAGACTTACTGACACTGTTAATAGAGGAGGAGTATTCAGGTGGCTTATGACACAGCATGCAGTTTAAAGCTGCTTTCGTCAAACATTGTATACATAAAATATAAAAAAAATGGATTAGATAACCACGTGTGATAAGAAATGGACAGATGTGTAAACAAACCTTATGAGGAGAAAGCAAGTCAATGTTATACTTTCAGCTTGTTGCGCTGCCAAAAATATCAACTAAGGCTGCTTTAGGATGTTGTCGGTTACTTTCATTATAATCCTCATATTCTAAAACCGTTACTTTTCGGCCATACTTTGGTTGTAGGTGTTGTTTTCTTTATATGGCTATTTTGTTCATTTCAACATTCTGATATTTAATAACACTACTTTTTGTTGCTTCAACGTCTGATTGTTCTACACTGGTAGTTAATTAAGATGTAAAGAAAAACAGTACCGTTTACTGCTTTGAATAACAATAAAATGCTACTGCTAGAAACTATTTTACAAAAAAAAACGAAAATAAAAGCTCAGAAAAAAAGCCACAGCGTGGTTTCAATACAGCATACGCACAGTTCATGAGAGAGACAGAGAGAGGGGCTGGGTTTCCTCTTAATTCCCTGTCTAATTACTCGTCCCCGGCTCACCCCAGGTCAAAGACCCTGCAGGTCCCACTCTAATCCGTCTCCTCGGCCCACTTCAAAGGGCCCTGATTACAGGGAGGAGAAGAATGAAGTGAGAGGGGAAGAGGGAGGGAGAGAGAGAGAGAGAGAGAGAGAGGGAGGACGGGACAGGACGGAAAGACAGGGGGATGAAAGGAAGGACGGATAGAAGGAAGGTGGACGGAGCCAGAATGAAAACACATCTTGTCTGTCTCCGCGCCGTCTGACTTGTGAGGTCCGTTTAGCTCCCGGCTGATGCCTCTTCGCTGGCTGAGCTCAGCCGAGGGAGGCACAAGCCATGTGGGACTCGGCTCAGATCTGCTGCACGTGAGAGTATGAGGCAGCTCTTTTTCCGTCGGCACATAAACGGCAGACAGCGTGGCAATAAAACCGAGTAGGCAAATGTAGCATAATGACAGCACTGTTCCTGCGAACATCTGCGCGTGTTTTTGAACTTTTTCCAACCTTCCGTCGAGACGCTCTAAACTCTCCCATCTCTTACACGATTTGAGGAGCCAAGGCATTCAGGGGGGAGATAAGGAAGGGCCGTGTGCAAGTACATCAGGGAGGGGGAGCCAACATTTTCCAGAACAACAGACTACTATTATCATAACCCCAAACAAGTACGTCCAGTGCGACGTGTCTGCACGGCTTGAGGTCAGATGACTATCAGTTTCCTCAAAATTCAAAATGAAGAAACAAGCTGCAAATAATTTGCTAATGACAGAGGGTTTATAGTAAAATCTTCACATGCTGCGTTGGTGCTTTTCTCTTTAGTACATCTTATCATGTCTGTTACTCAGATTTCCTCTTGGCACCACTCTCTTCTTTCCACAGGCATGGTGACAATCGCTGTGGTTGCTTCATATTTTATTTACTGGTGTTCCAAACAAACCAGCTGAAGCTATAAAATGCCTCACTTTCCAGCGTGCCTGAGGATCTTTCTCTCTCTCTTTTTTTTTTTTTCTTCTGGGAAACATCCTCCCAGGTGTTCATAAAAGCAAATGAAAACAGCTTTTGTACAAATTGAATCGCTGTTGTGTTAGATCCATCAGCAGCTGAAAGAAGCCAGATGTGTTTGTTGGAAAATGTTGTGGATAATTACTTAAAAATGACAATTTCTCAAAAGCCGAAAGACAGCCCTGAAAGGATTGAATAGCAAGTGATTCCCGCTGGCGCATTAGATTTCACCTCAACAATGCTCTAAGTACTCTAATATATACAGTCTTTTCGCCCACTTCTGGAGAGTCTGGAGGCTGGAGAACGTAGCCTGAGTTATAAAGTATAATTTCAAAGCAGGAGTTTAAAGGAAACGAAGCCAGGGAGAAAACACATGAGTGAAGTGAAGGAGAGCAGAGGAGGGAGTGAGAGGAGTAGGAGGACAGACTTAAAAGGCCTGAGGCTGTCTCTCCTCTCCTCTCTCTCTCCCTCTCTCTCTCTCTGCATGCCGTGGAAGATCAGCGGCTGGAATGAGGCCGGCCGCTGGCTAGACTTGTCTGTCCGCAGGTTTAAATTTAGGCCGGATCAGACGCGTCGCCTCGGCCCTCGGCCACTCGCAGCCAGCCGGCGGAGTTAACTTGTGGAAAGCCGAGCGCCGACCGCATTATCATTTCTCCTCACCTCTCAGGGAGGAGGAGGACGCGGCCACCCAGCGTTAAGCTCGACTTGATGCACGCAAAAGTCTCCAGATACAAGCGCCCTACTCACAATGTGTGCAGCGATGGATTACACACAGCTATTACCTGAACTTTTGCTACAAGACTGACTGCATAAGTGTGTGTGTTTTAGGACATTTGTGATGTTTAACTCTCGTGTCTCATTTTGAGTAATTGCGGTTTAAAACAGCAAGCATACTTCCCACCTACAAATCAAAAATCTCAACATGCTGTATATGTTATACTCTTAAGTTCTAGACCACCAACTACACTGTATATATAAACAGACCGAGGGTGGTTCCATTGCCAGTTTTCTTTGCTCCGACAACGCAGAAAAACAAAGTCAGACAGCATCGACAGACTACAATGAGCAACTGTCCATCTGATTCTGCAGTGTGCAAACAACAGTTACAGGCAGAGGTAATGATAATGGTGAGATGCCTTATCAGAGCTTCTGATGTGGAAAGTCTGACCAGCATTCAAATAAGGCATAATTGCGGACGGGCTCATTCAGGTCTTCGAGGTACACATCTTTTCCCATCAAAGAATACGGGCCGGAGAGTATCTGTTTACAAGCTATTACTCACTTCCCTTTCTTGCCTGCTTGTTGTCCATGTTGCTCTATCTTTTCCTGTAATTGCGCCTTATTATGCCGGCGCGATAAGGGAGTGATGAAACGGGCGACACCGCCTCTCGTGTAAACATTTGGATGTGATTTTGGCTCGAGCTATCTTAGCTGCTCTCCCTCAGTGTCTAATGTGTGTCTGGGGGGGGGGGGTGTAAACCTCCGACGAGCCACGACCTTCTCGACAACAACTGAGGAGAACAGACAGCGTGGAGTCTCTGCAGCTGTTCCTCCGCGGCCGCAGAGGGGAGCTTTTAATTGAATGTGAATGCAAGTTGCAAAGGCTTTTAATGTGGCCTTGGCTGGAGAGACGCACACCAGGGGTGGGTGGGGTAGGGTGGGGGGGAGGCTTAGCTTGGGGGTTGAGGGGAAGACAGCCCCTGCCTCATCCCCACCTTCACATCCCGATGCACCTCACCTCCCCCTTCCCACCTTTTTCCAGCCCACACATCACACGCCTCTAATTACTAGCCATGGGAAAGCCGGGGAAACAACAACATTTTACAACGTGCAACAACAACAACACATTGTGACGTGCAAAGATCACGCTGTAACATCCGCTGAGCCCGAAATCGAATTAGGGAGCACAGGGGGGAAAAAAAAGCGAGGGGGGGGGGGCTCAGCTGTATCCTTGCGTAATGAGTAGAGGGACGGACACGTGATGGCTCCAGTCTGGCGGGAGGAGGGGAGGCTTTGTGGTCAGTGTATGTCGGCTACATTACAAGGCATGTCTATGTATTTAAACAGCTATAATTGTGTGATAACTCCATCGGCAGGGTGGGAGGAGTGTTGACGTGGAACAACCGAGGAGGGCCTTGACTCCTCTTTCTCTGCCCCCCCCCCCCCCCCCCCCCCCCCTGCACACACAACTCTCTGGAGCACACTAGCACCTCCGTGGAGAACATTGCATGGGGAATAGATATCCAAGCAGAGGGTCATTTTGTGATGCAGCAGCTCACGATGCCCCTGCGATTGGCACATGGGTTTCATTTGTGCTGTGCTGTAGGTAAGAGGGGGAGAAGAGGGACAGAGGGAGGTGGAGAGTTAATAGCCTGAGATAACTGAACCTCCATCAGTGACTTTGATTCCAGATTTAATGTCCTCTTGGGAAGGGTGCTTCCTTGAAGTGCTCGGCTAACTTCCATGCACTTGTAATAAGTGCAAACGCAGAGCAACAGCCAGTTCTGTTTGCTGTCTTCCTGAAATATGGGACTGTTTAATGTCATGATGAGCCCAGTTTGTTGTTGTAGCCCTCCCCCCTCCCTGCATATGTACACACATAACCACACAAACACAAGCAGACAGGAGAGAGGGGCGAGGGGGGGGGGGGGGGGGGGGGGGGGTGGGGTTGTGGGCCTTGTGTACCCATCCATGAAAAGCACACACACACTCAGCGCTCCTCCACACCACTGGGCTCTGGGACAGAGCACCTTTTCAGCAGACAGCACTAACTCATGGGCTTGCAGTTAAACTGCCTCAGGCCATGGCAGTGGTGTGAGGGCCAAAGGCATGTAAACAGCAGACGACAATGAGCAGACTGACCAGAGTGCACGCTTCTGTCATTCAAAGCCTCTTTACAACCCTGTTCCCACAAGCCGCAGAGCTGGGCTGGAAAACAATGCTCTTACTTTGCATCACTCGCATTCTGTCAAGCTGAGGGGATAGTGAAGCTCCAAGCTGGAGGAAGTGAAGAAAAAAATAAAAACCCTGTGCATGAACTCAGTGGAATGCTGCCCTGCTTGACAAAGACAGGCCTTTGAGGAGTTTGGGGTTTTTTTTTCAGCAAGAGCAACTTTACTGTAAAACAAAAAAACAAAACAAAAACATATCTCTAAAATATGATGCAGAGAGAAGAATATCATCTCAAAAGCCTCGCGAGGCATTTGTTTGGACCTTTTTCAAATTACATCTGGAGATGTTTAAATGTCATTAAAATATGTGCTGGCTGAATGAGTCGGGCTCAGATTACAGCCCCAAAATGGCTGGAGAAAACATGCAAGTCTAGCATCTATCCTCATCAGAGCTTTCGAAAACACTCACGACGCTCTCCCCTTTGTGAGCCACCGCATGCAGCTTAATCAGTCGAACACTTAGGTGAACATGTAGTGCGTGAACACTGGTTCGTGGGGGGGGGGGGTAAAGGCCTCGTTTTCCTTGCAAATTTATGAAGACTAGACAAGAGGGGTGGAGCGAAAGAGCGGGGGGGGGAAGAAAGAGAGGTAGTGATGGTGGGTAGAAATGGTCGGGAGCCTCAGTTCTGTGTGAGTGTCTGTGCGCGGCCCTTGCCAAGAAAAACAAGGCCTGAGCGACGCTGGGATCTGATTTCAGCATGGAGGCATGGCAGGAAACTGGTTCCTCTGGGCGGGGGGGCGTGGGGGGTGGGGAGAGAGGTGAGGCTACACTCCATGTCCTCCCAGAGAAAAGAGATTTAGAGACAGAACAACCGTCCCTTTCACTCGCCAACCATCCAGCTGTAGTGGCTGATGTGGAGTCAACCATTTGCGTGGGTGGCGCATGTTAACCCGTACATGCGCGTCACTGGCGCTGCTCCTGCCAGTAACACTTTCACAGTGATCGCAGTCCCTGATGCGGATCCTTGTGCCACAGAGAGGTCAGCTCAGTTCAGAGCCTTGTATCTGCATCTGGATCACAACTCCGCTGCAGAGGAGCCGCAGGGATACTACTCATGTGCACATGTGCAGAGAATTAGCACTGGCTACGCGGCGTTCCGAGGCTTAAAAACCCTTTGTTGCTTAGCCTCCATGTAACACACCACTCCGCGTGTGTACAACAGCCTTGATCTTATTTGTCGCTGGCTTTTGTTTTTACTGCTTCTGGGCAGCTTCGCAATGACAGCGACTTCCAGAGCGCTCTGTGGTAGCAGCGAGCTGCTGGCACTCCACCGCGGGGGCCGAGTTCAACTACAAGTGGTACAAGGGGGAAAAAAAGGAAACGGAGATGAGGGAAAATAAAGGTTCTGCGTCTCAAAGGGTGTGAGGTATGCTGAGGCTTCTCTAGAAATGAAGAAACTCTTGTGTGAGGGAGGATGAGAGAAGCCGATGTCAGAGGCTTATGTCAAAAGAAAGTTATTTCCCACATAAACAAAGCAAGCAGTCTCTTGCTATTGTTATTCTTGCAGCATATTTCTAAATTTCACCAAGTCTCTCACAGAAAACTGTCAGAGTTTCCAGAATATATTCAATCAAAGTACAATAGTGTAAACAAGACTGTGAATCTGACCAGGTACTTGAACTTTTTCAATACTTTTTGCTGCGGCCAAATTCATTCGCAGAGGTGCAACAAAGTCTCATTTTTAAAAATAAAATCACGCAGCACAACAAGCGTCGGAGCATGGAGCACCGAAGCCAACCGCGCTGATACGCACCGATATCGAGGTAAAAACAGTCACCAATATGGATGAGTCCTCCTCCTGCTGAGTATTTCCAGTAGGTGAGAACATGTCTGGCATGGACCTGCTGTCCACATTCGGTCAGTTTTGGTGGTCTGGTGGTGTAGACAGAGCTGGGTATTGTTTAAAAGATTTGTACGCTAGTGCTGATGGAATATCAGAGTTTTGGGACCAACACAAAAACTATGTGTTTTCACTACCTTACTTTGAGGAATATAAAATATATTTTTCTACAAAACCCTTTTAGTCATTTCACCAAAAAAAAAAGTCTTCTAACTTCTCAAGTGTTAAACGTTTTAGTTTTGCTGTTTAGTTTGGCTTAACTAGGGTTAAGGTTTTACACTCGTGCAGACACAATACCAGTTTTGGAACTAATACCAAACTGAAAACTGTTTTGACACCTTACTTTGAGAAATATACATTTCTTTCTACAAAATCCCATTTTTTCATTTAACAAAAAAAAAAAGGCCAAATTTCCCAAATGGGAAACGCAACATTGTTACGAGAGCCATATGTTTTAAATCTTACCTAAATGAAATAGTCTGAAATAGGCAAAATTCAGAATGCACTCTTTGCAGTTTTGGAACTAGGCAGTATTTGACACTCTGTGCTACAGGCACGTTTCAGTCAGTGCAGTATAGAGGTTTGATACCCAGCTAGTTAGCAAGTTCACTCTTTGCACCAGACCCCAAGAGAAGACACCTGTGAGTGCAGAAATAGTGTTGCACTGAATGAAAGTGTGTCTGGCGGACCTCAAGGGCACAGAGGGCAAAAACAAACACAGTGGGCCCGGCCAGCAAACACAAACAGAGCCATGTTGCTTTTAGCTAAAGCCTCACATCCAGTACCATGGCCCTTAGGAGCCCACTCACCCACCCCTATCCACCAACAAACCCCCCTCACCCCGTTCTCCACGCTGGACAACCCCAAGGTGGAAGTAATGATGCCAGATGTGACCAATCAAGCTGATAAAGAGCAGGGTCTGCTGTGGGCCGACACACAGCTGTGGGTGCAGCTGTGCACGGTTGTCAGGCCAGCTCGCTCGCCCATAGAGAGAGGAGAAAGAGAGAGAGAGAAAGAGAGAGACAGAGAGAGAGAGAGAGAGAGAGAGAGAAAGAAAAGAGAGGGAGGGAGGGAGGGAGGGAGAAAGAACAGCCGTACTGTCCTAAAATAATCTGCTTAGATCAAAGCCTCGACATCTCTGACAGATTCATCTTCTACACTTTAAACCCAATGAAGACTTTGCCATTGTACTTCTAAACTCTCCCTCTCTACTCTCTACTCCTCTTCCTCTTTTCCCTCTCCACCTACTCCGTCTCTCTTCCTCTCTTGTGCTGGGACGGGGCCTGCTCAACACATTACCAAGATATCCTGTTCTGACAACAGCTTTAGCCCAAATCCAGCCATCATGAAGAGTTATGCCATCGCAGCGAGCTGCGGATTTGGGAGATACTGTATAATACAAATCAAACCTAGAGGGACCTGGGGGAAGAAGAATGGGAAAAACTGCTCTTGTAAAAACAGCAACTATGACGGGAAAACCGGAGGAGCCGCAAACTCTGAGGCATCGGGCGCAACGCGCTGACTAGATTTGCATGCATGCGAATCATTTGATCTTAATCTGATTAAAGATTGAGGCAACATTTTCTGAATAATGCATGTGATATGCACCGCAACAATGTCGTACAGAGTCGATTTTTTTTATATACTTGCTATGAAAATGCTATGAAAAGGGTCAGACAACTCCCTTATGCCCAGTGCAGTGCCACATATTCCAGGCACGAAAATGTCACTTGACTCAAAGAAGTTCTTCAAAATAAGTTTGCAATGGGGGAATGTTTCCATGTATGTGACGTCTACAGGCAGATTTCTTGACTTGTGTTATAAAAAAAAAAAAAGATTTTACAACTCTGTACGAGCTGAAGTGATGTAAGATCTTTTCTTGCGGCGCGCTCACATCTTCCCCAGGCCTTAAAAATGGAAAGTAGCACACAGGCTTGCTTACTCTTCCTCCTTTGTTTATTTTCCTCTTGCCTTTGTCCATCAGTCTCCCCTGCTGCTTTCCCTTCCCTGCCTCCGACTTCGGCCATCTCGCGAACAATCTGACCAAATGAAGATATCGCTGCAGCATGTAGCCCGACATTTCAGATAAAGTTATGTGATGTTTCCTGAGGCGGGGCAAAACTCAAAACATATAAATAAATAAATAAATAAATAACGCCTTGCTTTACTTTATTTGGGGCGGCCAAAACGCATGTTATGTCCTGGTACTTAAAGTGTGTCTTTTACAAAGGTGCTTGCCACAGTCTGAGGGTTTTCAAGTGTCCCAGTTTCCGAGACATTAGAGAGTAATTATGTACTGCATCGTCAAGACAATTACAGTGATTGTCATGTCGGTGCTTTAATCTAAGTAAGGTCATTATCAGTGTAAACACAACCTGATTAAAAACACCTCGCTTTCTGCTGCATCTTTGATTTTCCCTGGGCGTGTAAATAATTAGATTTATTCAGATTTCCTTCCCGTTTTTGATTTGACAACATGGCAGGTGGTGACAACCGGCATCTCTGCTGCAAAAACGAATCGGTCGTGTTAAAGTCAATGACACGGATCAATGACAATTTTTGGGGGAGTATCACCACTGGGATTTTTTTCTTTTTTTTTTTGCTACTTCAAAACAAGTCAACATTTTAAGCGAGATGTCAGTTTAATCTAATCAATCACTGTCGTGATGTCAGAGTGGGTACGGGGACGTAATCACTTTATATGCTGCGTCCCTTCTTTTCCTGACGCTCGGGGGCAGGGATGAATGGAAGCTTCTTTAAGGCTGAAAAAAAAAAAGTCCTTAAAAACAAGCAGCCCTTATTTTGTTCGAGGCTTCCGGGCCATTCAAACTGCTCATGACTGACTCCGAACCATCAGAATCCAAGCTTTGAGTGGACTAAAAGTTGCACACAGAAATTGAATTCTTGACCAAGGCTTCTTTTTTTTTTTACATCTCTCCCAAAGGAGCTGACGCAGCTTCAGACCAATCACACAACAAGTGCTCTGTTGTACGCTCGGCGAGCTGCTGGCCACCAGCGGGCCTCACTGGATGAATGTGGACCTTTAAGAGTAAACCACACACACATACACACACTCGGATACACACTGGCAGGCATGGCAGAGAGGCACACACACACACACACACACACACACACACACTACGACTTTTCATAATTAAAGCCCTATGTCACGTGCAGGATGCTTGGATGGGAACGGCACGCCACTAAACTTACAACACAAGTAGAACCTGAGCTGCGATGGGAGAGAGCAGCCACGCGCCGCGCCGGTTACCGTACAGCACTCTGGACGAGAAAACACTTCCAACGTTTAGACAGAGCCCTCTCTCACTTTCAGCCTCGCTGCTAAAAGCAGGCCTCTAAGGTGTAAGGATACAAATGACCTAATGCAGGGTAAACATATATGTCTGGGCGGTAGAGGAGAAGGTATATACGTCTGTGCTATGGAGTGAACAGCATGCCAGTGTTTTAGGAGGCCAGCTACCCAGAATACCTCCTGGTTGCTTCCTGTGCAAATGGAATACCGACATCTGAAAGCGTCGGCTATTAATAAAGACTGTTTATGAGCTGTCGCACTGCCTCTTGGATATATATGTGTTTTTTAACGCACTCAGCACTAGTTTATGCAGGTGGTTATCAGCGTAAATCCAAATGAAGGCATGCGCGGGCTGGAGGAGCAGTTACACGGCTGTGTGCTCATCAGTGCTATTAGTTTCCCCCGACGTTGATTGCTTTGACACTTCATGCCTTCCAAGTGTGCCGATAAAACAGATCGGTTCCACTCATGCCAAATTAAAGGCTGATATACAGCTCCTCTTTCAAGGCGAGGTATCAATGCCAGGCCGAGAGCGTGCGAACGAGCCGCAGACTTGTAATCTCAGGATTCGAGGAAGATAGCTGCAGTCTGTAAATGACAAAAACACACCCAGGGACTGATGGAGGGCTCTGCTGTAACATGCAAGACTGATCATGACGGAGCAGCGGCGTGCACTGAGAATAGCAGTGGCACCTGTTAGTGGGTGGGCACAAATTGTGAGTTGTCCCGCCGGGGCCTGGCCCAAAAACAGAGCAAGCACCCAGACGTCACGCTAATGTGACACATAAATGTCAGGTTTTAAAGCAAGACTTAAAGCAAGACTTGTTAATGTCACTTTCAAAAGGACATAAACCTTAGAAATAGAACATTCTTCCAATTACAGATAAAGAGTTGAGTTCATTAGCAATAAAACACAGCCATGCACAACTGAATACACTCAGGGGTTTTGCTGCTTCAGCTTTACTTGGTATGGTATGACCAGTAGCTTATGGTGGCTAATTATAGCTAATGTTAGCAAACCTTTGTGTAGATATTGCTGAGTGACTGCCATTTCTGGGTCAGTTCACCGACTCTTCTCCACTTGTGCTGGCGTTACACTTTGCTTTTGCAATGACCATCATCTCCTAATTGGCGTGTTATATTTTCAGCAAGAGGTACACAGGCTACCTTGGCTTAGATTCAATAAACACAGTCCTTGATCCGTAGAACAATTTGTACCACGTAGCTGCACAAATAAATATTTTTATATCAACAGTGGGTCACGTGTGTGATGTGAAAGGCGTTGCTTGAGAATTATCACCAAACTCTGCAGCTGTATGGAGCTTTTTAGGCTTTGTTTTGCTTTCCCAGCCCTGAAGCTCCGCTCTCGTCAACTTCTTTTCCAGCAGCAGCAGCAGGCGGCTGTTTTTAGCCAAAACGCTCTGATAAACCCACTGTACACTGCCTGCCCAGTACCAAATGGCAGACAGACACGGTTAGCGACTAGCTGGTAAACATAGTGGAGCCTTGTATCCTTTAGCCGCTAAAGAGCCAGATGTGTCAGTGGAGACAAAACCAGAGCTAAATCGAGCGATGCTACAGTTTCCCTGCATCTGCTGGATCTGTAAATTGGCAAATTCTTGCCAACATGTTTGTCATATCAACTTTACAAGCTGATAGTATGTCAATGTTGTTTTAACGGCTTCTTCTGTGGCCTAAAAACTAACCAATATTGCTTTGACATGAAGACATTAAGATTCTTTGTTTGATAAATAAACAACCAAAACGTCCTCAGTCATAAATTAGCAAGAGCTTCACACCAAAAAACTGGCAACACAAGCAAACTACGCATCAAGTGTCACCAGATACTAATTCTAATATTGTTAAATTCTGATTGGTACGCAGATATAGGCGACATCACTTTCTCTTTCCAATAGAGCCCCACCCACTTCAAACCAGTGAGAAAAGCACAAGACCATGAAGAAAATGCAGAAATCTCTCATGTGGAAAGACCAGCGCTGTTTTAACTTTGGTAGAAAGCTGTGTTTAAACATCAGAGCCCATCACTTTTAGTAAAAAGGTTTTCAGCGCCTTTAAAAAGTCTTCATTTACACCAGGAGATAAAAAGACTGAGTTACTTGACAACAAAAGAGTCCAGAGTTGAGCAAGCAGCAAGCAGAGTGCTGAAGCTCTGTTTGTAGTCATGAACATAATTTGAAAGGACGGCTTTAAGAAACACTTAAAGAGATTTAGGTCATTATTAGAGCCACTAAAAATCGCTCTCCCTGTTCTGACTGATGATGTTTAACTCCAACAATGTGACCACACAGGGCAGGGAGATATTAATGATGTCTGTAAATACACCTCACCTCACCCCAGTCCAATCCCACACACACACACACACACACACACACACACACAACACATCATCTGCTTCTTCACTCAGGCTTGAGTCAGACCGGGGAGATGAGCTCAGCTCCAGCTGGATGCTGAGGCAAGCTTTAACTCAGGCAGCCACTCCTCTGGCCCAGCACAGCTCAGCACAGACCTGCGCTGCCAAGTTCAACATGGCTGCCTGCAACAGAACCTAAATCATAGCTGCTCCAAATCAGCAACACTCCTGAGAAGACGCAGTATTTCATCTGCATGTTGTTTCCAGCCAGGTTGGCAGAGGGGTGGAGGAAACAGAGGCTGTATACGTATTCTGCTAATGAAATTAGAATGGCTCATCTGTGCGGACGTGAACACCGCGACAGTGCACGGACCTCGGCGAGCTGCCCGCGCTCTGACTGGGCCGGCTTTAAGCAGATTTATGGTCTCCGGTGGGGGAACAGGGGGATTTTTGGTCCAGACCTAAATCATGCCTGAAACTACGAGGAGCTAATTACTAGAGGACGCGAGCAGCAGTCTGGGGACTGCGTGGTTTTCATAAGTCCACCACCGCTGAGCATTGTGCTACATACGAAAAAGCCTCTCTCTACCTTACATGGGAGCTATCAGCAGTGTAAAGTGTGCTAAAATCCACACTGAGTTTTGTTTGGAACATGAGTGCTGAGTCACCTCCAAGTCAGACTTTCTGGTGGTAGTGAAGTAGCCATCTGGGCAGCTTTCAGTAGGCAGAGCACTACCCAGAGAGCTCAGAGCTACTAGCTGTTCATGGTTTTGACAAATGTGTAATGTGCTCTGGGACTCGTCCCTGCATAATGTTAAATGGCAATGGGCCTCTTCTTAGCTCTGCTATTCTACCGAGAGGAGTAGAAAACTGTTTTGATTCTGCTAGATCTGCCGCAGTGCAGCTAAAGCAAGTCTTTCAAATCCACTGATCTCCTGATGGAAGAAATGCGTCGATCAATTACACTTCAGTCCGCCTTTTTTGACAACAGCGGAGCAAAAAATGGGAGCGACTGAAATGATAACAAGCCTCGAGTGCTGGCAATCAAAAATAAAGGATATTGATTGTATCTCAGACAAATGCTCCCGCTCATCAGTCAGTCCCCCACCTCCTGCACCAAACTCAGGCCCACACCCTACACTTACTTAGGCAGCATGTGTTGGTAATTTGCAAGCAGTTGATGTTGATTAGCTGGGTTATGACACCCTGCGACCTCGGCTGCAGCCGAGTACATAGACACACATTCTCCAATTAGCCCCGTGGCGTTTGGCTATCAGGCTTTACGGGGCCATAAGAGGGAGTTATGTGAAAAGTCTACAGGGCTTTAGGTAGAGTCTGACACACACACACACACACACACAGTGGCACACACACACATCTATATAAGTAGACATAGCTGCACACACAAAATGCATGCCTGGGAGCGGCAATACTGTTATCTATTCAGTTATTTACATTGATAGAGAGTGCATCTGAGCAGCTACTCTAGTTTGACTTCACAAAAGAACTCCACATCCATCCAGACAACTAATGATGTGTACAGCATAAGGTGCTCTTCTTTTTTTTTTTCATTACAAGTTTCACAACTCCCCACTGAACTGCTGTTGTTATCCCCCACATAAACTGAATATGAACTCATAACAGCAAAAGTGTTCTTAGGTAACTTTGTTTTTGCAGGCATACTGTTGCTGGGAGTGACAAGTAATTCAAGTCAGTTGGAGTGGTGGTGTGAAACAACAAGAACACCAGGCTAAGCACCAGCTGATACCAATGCTTCACTAGCTTTTTGTATCATAATGGCAAGTACACTCCATTATATAGCATGTTACAACTTCTTAAGCAAAAGTTGATCTCGGTTATATAAATAACATTCAATCAAACATCACACCATCTGCAGAAGTAAGATCAATTGTGACCACAAAGTGATGAACTATTCTGATAACTGATTGATCGATTGAATAAACTGAAATTGAATTTATTTTTGTGTGTTAGTCGGACAAAACAAACAATTTGTCACTTGAAGAGTTGTTTTTCACATTTTGCCGACTAAACAGAAAGCCACTGTTTCTTACAACTTTCAATTAGAATTCAAAGATTAAAAGTCTACAGCCACACGAGCGGCTGTACGCTCACTGCTTTGTGCTAAATGCTAACGCAAGCGCGCTAACATGCTCCCACTGACAATGCTAACATGCTGATGTTTAGCAGGTATTATGTTTGCCATCTTCACCATCTTAGCTTAGCGTGTTCGCATGCTATCATTAGTTGATTAGCACTAAACACAAAGTGCGGCCAAGGCTGAGGGGCATGCCATTAGTTTTGCTGATGCTTGGTCACAAACCAAAGTACTGGACACATTGAGTTTTAAACTAGTGGTGGTGCAAAATTAACAGTGAAGGGATCACCAAAGGTATTTCAATTCATTCTGAGGGGGATATGAATGCCTGTACAAAATTGCATGGCAATCTATCCTTAGTAAATGTGAACCTCGTGGTGGCACTACAGGAAAAGTCAGGGGATCACCAAAATCACAGGGATTCATCGTCTGGGAATCATAAATGTCCATGCTTAATTTTGGCCTGCTGGTGGCACTACTGTAAAAAGCTAAAGGGATCAACAAAGTCACTATGATCCATCATCTGTGGACCATGAATGTCAAAGATTTCAAGGCAATCCATCCAATAATGGTTGAGATATTTCAAGTCTTACAGCCACGCCACTAGTGTGCTTGTGATCTGAAGCGTCGGTAAGAAAATGGTTTTCTGATGCATACTTCTGTCTCATCAGTCAAAATGTTTATACTCTTTTGTTCTGGCTGGGCAGAGATAATCCAGCAGCAGTAAATCTTGTTGATATCTGGTCAAGCACATAGCAAAAACAGCATGTATGTGAAAGCAGATAACAGCTAGCAGAAAAACAGATACCAGATCAGATTGGCGAGCAAAAACCCCACTGAGCCGAAGCCAGCAGCAGTCTCCCCACCTTGATTCACTCCCTCAAAATGACTCCATTACCGTGACAAGAGGCAATATTCTAGCAACAGAGCTCAATACTTTCTTGGCCTGCATTGCGGACGAGTGGCAGATTTAGTGCTGTTCTTGGATCCTATGAGGCTGAAATGACTTAATAAAGTGAAGTTGACATTTTGAGTACGAAAGTGGAAGCCTGAAGTTGAGAGGTTGTAGCAGGGACGTCAGGACTGTTTCCTATCCAGTCGGACGTGTACGTGAGCGTGCAGAGTGGCGAAACCACCAGAACCTGAACTACAGCAGTACATGCAGTAACTGTCAGGACCCTCTTCTACTGGAGGGGGACTGAGGCGGTGATATTAGACAACCTTGGCAACCACTACCAACTTCTCAAGTCAGCTTCCTGTGTGGGAAGCCTGGAGCAACCAGAGAGACCAAAATGAAAGTTGAGATAGTCCTCCACAGGAGCCACCTCAACCATTTTGGGACCTAAATATTACATCATGATGTGAGAGCTTGCTTTGTCTGGGTTGATGTGAACCTTAACTATCGTGAAAAGTTTGCTGCAATAATAATCAAATTAATTCCCTATGCTATTGTAAACCTGGATGTAGATTAAGCCCTAAACCCAAGGCTTAGTCCTAAAATAGAACCTTGCAGAAGTGGGAACCGGCCAAAATGACTTCACTTCACAAAACTTCCAGACTCCAAAAAGGTCTAAAGCTCAAACTGGCTCTCTCAAAGATGAAAACCAAGAACACACATAGACATAAACCACACACAAAGAAGATTTAATTCCTTACAGTTACAGACTAAAAAAAAAAAAGAGTCCAGCAGAATAACACAAAGCCAGTCCTGTGGCTTTTCTTAGCTCGTCAACATGCTAGACCAGTTCTTTCAGTTTGTGCGTGTGTGTGAGATTGTACCCCTCACCGCTACTACCACCCCCCCCCTCTTGTCCCACCACTCCTCTCCCTCTCAGACGTGCTCTGATGGAGAGATAAGTTGAAGGTCATCCTGAGAGAACAGAGACTCCGCTCAGGAATGCGTGGAATAACATTCTCTTGTTCTGCGGACAAAAAGCATATCAGAGGCTGGTATGGTGTCATATGGGCCTGTGTCATCACTGCGGTCCACATAAGGGGGGACTGACGACTTGATTTGGTATGAAACACACATTCAGCAGCTAGTAACAACCCCAATTTTCTTTGATTGCTCTCTTTTATTGTGTGAACAATTCTAAAAAATGAGGTGAGATAAGACCAAATTTGAGATTGAAAGTGCTACACTGGCAAACCATCAATCCAAAACTGAAATAATTCCAAAACTGCGTCTTGTGTGCAGCTGTCTATGCAACCAAAGCAGCTGTTATGGTGCTAAAACGCTCGGATAAGCAGCGAGAGGCGAGCTGGTGAATAAAATTGGAGTGAAAAGTGGAACACAGCTCTGAAAAAAGATCTCTTTAAAGAATCTTGTAAAAATTAAATTGCTTTTACTTTATGCCAAGGTGTCTCTTATCCAAAATATGAAATACCAGATATCACATGAACTTAACAAGAGCACTGACATCAAACGGATGAAATATGAACTTGCAGTATATCTAGTTTGAAAACATATGTTTGGATAGGCAACAGAACGTGGCTTTTTTCCCACGTCCGTTAGCCTCAGACTCATTACTCAAAACTATAAAAGACATCCAACAGACACATCAAGGATATGGACATAGTGGTAACTGAGATCTCTGTTGGCAGTGTTACTCTTGCTCTACACATACACATTAATAATATGTTTTTGCGACGTGCGAGCCTCCCAGCTGCTCCTATTCAGAGCTGTGGAGGCCGGATGAGTCAGCATGCGAGCTGGAGGAAAATGAACACGGCTGCAGATCTGTCATAGAGCATGAGAGTGACCTTGCCAAGTTCACTGCTGACATGTTGGGATGCAATAATCACCAAAATGTACAAGGATGGACATTGTCATGGAAATCAAGTATGGAAGGCTTCGGGCTTAGGACGTACACGTGATGCGTCATAACTTATCTACAATGTTTCCGTTAGCAGGGATGAGACACTTTTTTCTTTTCTGGCAGACCAAAGTTTGATTTAGGATGATAAGATACGGTTTTTTTTTTCTTGAAGTGCAAGTGCAGTAAAGGAACGCTGTGGAGGGGGGCGCGAATGTTTTGATGAGCGGGACCTTGTGTAGTGCATGCATGAAGAAAAAGATGAGCAGGAAACAATAAACAATACACTTAAGCAGGTGTTAGCTAAGTTAGCTAACGTTTTTGAGATATCTTGGGCCAGAATTAGACTAAATGATATCAGCCCGACAATGGCTTCACCCTGACAGACGAGGAACCTTTCAAACGAGATTGCAGGCGCGACAAGTGCTTGTTTTATCCCATATAATACAACCAATGCAGCAAAACCTGGACGCCTCGCAAAGTCCCAGCAAAAAGACTAACTAGTCTAACAGTTGGTCTGGTCGAGAGACGACAAGAATCTATGACTCCATGTTCACACAATGCGATACGGTGACCATCCTGACACACCAACACGTTTCTCAGGCCTCAGAGATATTATGCACAATAGCACTAATTACACTCGCCATTCCAAAGTGTTCCAATGTCTCGTCTCAGATGTGGTTTAATGCACTTACTTTGACACAAATACATTTCCGTGAGCGAGATCGCTAATCTAATTGCATCCGTCTCGATTTCCTGGGCTACATGCAAATCTGGGTAGGCTCATGAGAGGTGGTTTGAGCAAAGTAATTTGTCTCTAATGCTTTTTGTTTGCATCTCTCTGTTTATTGTATCTTACTTATTTAATCAATGTTTAGAATGATGGGGAAAAAAATGTTAGGTTAGGGTCTCTGGCTATTCTAAATACTACCTGCTCAGTGTCTGGGACCCTATTCTGGGTCCAGTTTAATTTGTACTGTATTTTAACTGTTTTGTGAATAAACTGAAACTGATCTGCTCGAGACACATGAAGCGCTGAAGTGTAAATGGAGTTAAAATGTTTTGGTGAGAAACGCCGACTGAAGGAGGAAGAAAACTCCCCGAGGTACCTTTAAATATTCAGGGCATAACTTTTACTAATGGGAATCCACTTTTCAAAGCAGATAGATGGAGGATGGAGTTTAATATCATGATATTTGTATTCTGGCAAAGGCCTGACTAGCCCCCCCCCTGCTGATAGAGGCCACTGGGCCTTCCCTTCACTTTGGTGGTCCCTGTGCTGCCAGCCTTTTACCACACTCACAATGGACCACACATCCAGCTCAAAAGGAGAAAAAATCGGGGCTGAAAGTGAGCAGTGGGTCAAAAACTGGACCAGACTGGACGTGCTTAGATAAGCAGAACCAGAGGGATCTGCCCCTTAGAGCAATACAGTAGACAGGGATCCAGCAGACAGCCTCCAGGCACAGCAGCTTTTGAATTAACCTGCAGGAATACGGAGATCCTGTCTTAATTCCACTCCCCTCTTTGTCTCCTTCATATTTTCTCTCGCCAATATGGTTCTGTAGCCTCTTTTTTTCTGTGCTCCAGATGGGAAACTGCACAGGAATGTTTTCTCAAGCCTTCTCTGCAGTGGCCAGACATACGCCATCCCCTCTTTTGTCCCTTCTTGTTCTACATGATACAAAGCTCCTTTTCAGTACCTCAACACAATCTTTGTACAGACTTGACAAGCTGGTGATGTCACACTTGCTAATCAGTGTACAAGTTCCCCATTTAGCACAATTCTTCGCAGCGGAAATGTTGCACCTCAAAAAACCCGCTCCTGTTCTTCCTGTCGAACAGCCTACATCTTGAGCCAGCACCCATGCGAGTTGTCAGATCTCACTTCTTTCCTCTTCCAAAACCTCAGCATTTTCTGAACGTGTTAACAAGTCACCTCTCAAAAAGCATTCGCCAGTTTTTCAGTTCGTGAAATATATATGCCGAAAGTGTATTATATATATATTCCAAGTGCACAAAGGTTGCTCCATTGCAGGAACTCAAAGTAACATCATCAGAGGAGAGAAGTGCCATTTGAAACAAGACCCACTTCTGCCACACCGATGTTGTGCTTGATCTAAACTAACAATTTCTACAAACCTGAGCCACGCACACAGGCTCCTTTATGGTTTCACAAAACCAAATATCTACATTATGCATTCCTCGAGCATGCCTGGCCATATTATTTCCGTACTGCGCTAGCTTGGGGTTAAGACGTGGACAAATGAGTGATTAAGTTTGGCATGCTAAGATTTTGGCACCAAGACTTGGCAGACCGCAAAAGCTTGATTTTATAGTTTTACAGATGATGGTCTATGGCTAAATGTTGCGGGATATAAATGGTGTCCAAGAGGAAGAGAGAGGTTATCATTCCGCTCTGAATGATTTATAATTTCTCTCAGGTGCTGCTGGATCTTAGCTCCAAGTTTAGTCCTTCGTGTCTTCTTGATCACTTTCTCCTGACATGTCCGCCGCCTCATTCTTTTGTCTTTTTCCCCCGGCTTCTCCTTTAAGACATGCTTGTTTACGATTTACAGATTAAGCTCTGGAATGAACAGCACAAAGGCAAAGACTTTTTTGAGGAGGTATAAAAAGCTTTGTCGAGCGAGCAGGCTAATTGACTAAAGTGAATCATGTGTTTGTGGGCGAGCGTTCCTCCTTTGGTTCCAGCTGGATGATTCTTGTTCTTGTGATGAGGGGAGTGCAGCTTTGCTCTCCGAGTTGACTTTTACTCTCTGTGTAGGAGCTGGACAAACAGCTCAGTCAGCTGTGAAAGCCCATTTAACGGGCTCCCTCGGGAGACAACGAGGGAAGCAGGGTGACACTACAACCAGGTGAAGGAAGTTGAAGATTACCGTAATCCCCGTTTAAGTGATGTAAATGATATGCAGCCGAGAAGCATTTCCCCCCAAATGAACCTTCTCTTTGGCACTTGAACCTCTCACATGCAAGTTGACTTTTCTTTCCCACAATATGTAAAACAGTCAGCTTTATGGAGAGTCCTGAGGCGCTAACCCACAGACACACGCTGGGAAAATCACACTACGCTGCACTTCATTACCAAGGTGTACTTTCTTTAACTTGCATGTCATGTGTCTGTCAAGTTCCAAGCTGGTTTGGTACTGTGTAATCCTCAATGATTCGTAACAGAACAGACTGAATGTAAGACGCTATTCACGGCGGACACTCTTAAGGGGATGACATTCACTTTCCCCCAGACTTAATATTTAGCTCCAAACATTCCACATTTGGACACACCGACAACAAGCGAAGCATCAAAACCGCCGAGTTGCATTTTTTCCTTGGAGAGTCATACTTGATTAATCAGAGGTTGGGGGAAGAGAGAACAAATGTGTGCTCAAGATGAGGAGAGAACCATCTGAGAAAACAGTGAAAGAGACACTGAAGGCTGACGGAGAGAGAGAGAGAGAGAGAGACTGAGTGCGAGGCATTCAAAGTCAGGGGCGGCTACTTGTCATTTCAGCACGATGGCACAGAATCCTCTTGGAAGAGGCAAACCAGGAGAGTTATTTCACCGCCCCTCACCGCTGAGTGAGTGGAGTCTCCAGTCTGGCCCCCTAGAGTTTCTGCATCATGTAATTTAATTCATGGGCCGCGAAGCACAGCCAAGCGAGGCTCGAGCAGGACGAAGACACATAACCGCAGCAGCCATTTATGAACAATGGTGATTTGGGTGTTTTTACTGCCAAACAAATGAGCGTAAAAACATCTGAGAAAACATTTCTAGTGTTTCTAATAGCAGTTGTGAATCCCCTTTTCTAGTCTGTAAACACAGGAGTGCTGGAATACAAGCTTTCCGTGAGATCTTATAGTTAGCTCTTTCCATACTGGTACCAGTGGTAGCCGCTTTATAGCCCTTGACCTCATAGTGTTGGCATGCTCTTCTCAACACAAAAAGGTGAACATTTGTTTTTCTAATCCTGCAGAGCCCCATCTTAGCTATTCTTAGATACGTTATGGTTACGTAAATGGATTGTTACCGTTACAGGAGTACAGAAAAATAACTAAAGTCAGCCTCCACTGCCAAGGCGTACCACTTATAGCCATCGTATGTGAGGCAGCACGTGATCTGGCTGAATATTCAGAAGCATTTCACGGCCACGCTGACATACACCGCAAAAATGTGGGTAGAACTATGTGTTCTCAGTGGATTTGAATGCTTCGATCCAGCCCCCATCCTCCCCTTCCTGCCCCATCCTTCATTCCTTGTTATGTGCTTGACACTGAAAGGAATTTAACTTCTGTCACTGCAATGTGTCGGAGTGAAGTGAAAAGTCGAGGGCAGTCGGTTAGGCAGGCCACGGGGGGGACGGACGTGCAAAAGCCTTGGCCCCCATGTATGAAGCTGCACTCAATTCCCTGGCGAACACCCAGTCTGACATCTGATTACCCCCAGCCTGGTTAGAGGCTTCTGTGAGCCGAGTCAGAGGAAGGTCACAGATGAAAGAAACGTTTGATCAGAGCTCCGCCGGCCTGCCCCTAATGTATACTCTAACATAAATATTGACTGGATTTCGAGAGCCATGTAAATTGTTCAGCGGTAGAAAAGCAGGGAGATAGCTGAAGCGCGCTGACGGAGTCCTTTAGGCTTTGAACATGTTTGAAAGTGTTGACTTTTGCCACTTGATGAATCGCTCATCCTTCAAAGAAATCTTGTGATAATGAACTGTGTTTGCCCACTTGAATGGGTGTGTAACATACATGCTGACGTCCACAGTTTTAGTGCGGCTGCAGGCGAGATGAAAACCACGTCCACTTATTTAACACTTGCAAATGGACAGTGAGTGATGAGAAAGGGTATTTGTCTAGACACATTTTGAAGGAGCCTTCAAAAAAGGTCGATTCAAGTAAGGATTTGTATGTTTGTCCAAAGACCTGCCTGATGACTCTTTGACAAATGGCGTGTAAACGAACTGTTGGAATGTCCCGCCCGAGAAGAGCATCTATTGCCGCTCACACTGAACCACTCTGCACGGCAAGTCTTTGAGCAAAAGTCGCCAAATGCGCAGCACATTTGGTTCGGATCAGCAAGGTCGTGACCCACATTGGGTTTATTTGGACATTTGCACCAAAATAATCACGGGGCTCCAACTCTGCTGTGACAGACATTAACAGTCTGGAACCACTTCTCTTTCTAATCCCTACCTGAGTCGTGAACTTCGGGGCTAGTCCGTGCCACGAACATTTCCTAATTATTGTTTGAATTATGCAAGTTCTGGAAGTGGAAATGTTTCTTGCAGGAGGCAAAAAATGCTTTTCTGGTGGGCAGGAGAGAGTATGTCAGTATTATGCGCTGCGGTTGTGGTTTGTCGGCAGGAGCGAGTCGGCTACTTGGAGGTAAGGGGCTGGGAGGAGGTCCAGATGAGGCGTTTTCCTTTACCTATACCATTATGTACAGAAATCGGCCAGACATGTGGTTCTTATTTTCACGGCAAGTTTAACATGCAGTGATAATGTTCGAAAATCTTATTGCAACCATCCAATCTAGTAGCTTTTAAAAAGCGAAGGCAAGTTGCTTACAGCAAAAAAAAAAACCTATATCAAAACTCTGGTTGTAGATCTGGTCCTATAGATGTAGGGGAGTTGGTCCTGGGTTGCCCATGTTGTTTAAGGCTATTGTCTGTGAACAGACTGAGCTGCAGCAGTACAGTTCAAACAGGACCAATTAAAACTCTCCAAAAAAAATCAGATAAAGGCCTCGTCTTGATGTGCCAAGGGACAGCTAGGAGAGGGCTTACATTTCTTTTGGCTCCGATTCAAGGAATTTGAGTCGCGGAGCACGACGCTCACCCTTTACCTGAGATACCTCCTTTGAATCTTCAACACCGGGCAGCTGTGCAGCACAGCAAACACTATAGCTTATCCAGACACTCAAGGTCTCACGTCAGACATGAATAAATGTTTTTATATCTTCCACTAATAAAATCCAAGATAGAGCTGGGGTTGTGTGTTTTTTTTTTTTTCTAAGTCATAAGCCCAAAAATAAAGGGCCTTGTGTAAGATCCGGTGTGCGTGGAAGCCAAGCCTCGGCAGTCGGCATGCCTTTGCTGAGAGACAGCAGCTGTTGGCCTGATATAGCATGGCTGGAGAGCAGAGAGGCCACAGTGTTAAAAACCAGCCTTGTTCGTTCACAGGCGCTCTCTCTCTGAGAACCACTTCAGGTAGTCTTCTTTAATGGTGGCAGAGGGGAAAATAGCGAAATTCATACTCGAAATGCCAAAATAAGACAGGGATAAAAATGAATTAAGTGATTACAAAGCCTAACAGAGTGATGCCTTTCCCCCCTCATTGTGGCCCAGTTGGGCTTTATCTACATCAGTCCTGCTTCAGGTGGCTGGATTCCTGAGCTCTCATATTTTCCATTTTGTGTTTTTGTTCTGTTATCGCCAGAGAGCGTGTCCTGGCAGAATAAGGCTAGATCATACCACACGATATGAAAACAAAAGAGAAATAGATATCTGGTGTAAATCTAGGTCGCATCGGAGGGGTGGTGGTAACCTTGTGCTTAGCAGAGCAAGACGGAGCAGAAGTCAAGAATTCAAGGAGGGCTTAGCTGGGCTAACTCTGGCCCTAACCCTGGCCCTGGAGACGGTCTCCTTACCTGGCCCAGCCTAACCCTAAAAAACATTCAAGAGAAAAGGCCCTCTGCAGGATAAAAGATATCAAATATTCTGCGCAAAAGGGCACAACCAAATTCAGTCTCCAAAAACCTCGTCTTTGCACCAGGTATGTGACTGCATCCCGGCTCAATGTTCCCACAGAATCTGACAAAATTATTTTTTACGCCTATGTGGACTCTCCCCCGACTTTTACCAACGCACAAATAAACAGGAACACCTCAGCAGCCTGCGGGAATAAAGGGCTCCCTGTCTTACCCTGCAATAATTTTTCCATCTTCCCTCTTGGCAGTTTGCAGCCTCCTTCCATTTATTTTCAGGGTAAACTGTCGCAGAGGAAGGGAGCGTGGAAACTGCAGTGACAAAAGGCTTAATTTCCCCCGTATTTAGAAGTAAGCCCAAGGCAGTTGGGCTTATGGTGTTATGAGTGTTATGAGCATTAAAAAAAGAGCCTACAATGGACTTACAAAGGCCTTTTGTCCCGCCAGGATAGGTATGACGTTAGAGACATTAGACGTTAAATTACTCTTCTTTCTCTTTTCCTGGCCTGCGCCGACTTTTTGCTTTGAGACTACTGTTTTCATTAGACGGCGAGGAGGGAAAATATTCTCTTTCAAGTTAGCTGGGAACTCTTACTCAGGGGGATATCCTTTACCACCTGCACATATCAATCACGCATTTGGCCAAGCGCTCCACTGGAATACGGAGGGAAGAAGGGGGCAAACCTCCTTGGATCTCACTCCAAGATGCAGACAAAATGGCTGCCACTGTGCGCCCGCTGGCATACCTCTCTGATTAAATGCTACATATTCTAATCAAAGCACCCCTCTGTTAGCAGGGAGTAAAGGTATCTTTATTGACACCTTAGCGTTGACCTTGGCACGGGGCTCTGTGCTCGCAGCCGGTGGTCCCGGGCTTCTCCTGAGCCTGCAGTTATTTTTTTTCTCTGCCTAAGCACTATCGTATGTTATAATCTACAGGAATTTGTGGACACAACCTATTCAACCCCAGGTACAAGGTGCACCATTTTCAGGAGAGGGCAAAATGCACAGTGGATCAGGGCGAATGGGAAAGACAAGTTATTAAACATGTGCTTTCGATAAAACTGTAGAGACAGACCTGCAAGCTCATGCTGAAATACAGAAGGTCATTCAGTTTTTTCACAACATTACTGAACAGCTACTTACAGGTGGGCTCTGAATAGTGTGATTCAAAGCTTCTTTCAAGCTATGTCAAAGCATATTTAGCGATGGGAAAAGCAATTTTTTTTTCTGATTCCACAGTGATACAGAGCATGCGGCATATATCATTGCATATATGCAGGTGGGATTAGAAGACAGAGAAGTGCGCACTTGCTGGGAGAGCACCTGTATATTCTCAGAGAGAGGGGAGTATCTGGACAGAGAATACTTTACTTACCACTATAGAATAACTCATCCTCTGAGGAGAGGGAGAAAAAAAAGACATGAGCAGGGAGGTTTGAGCAAGACGCCTGCAGAACATCTCTCTCTCTTTTCCTCCCTATGCCTGATAGCTGAAAAGCTTGCTCAATGAGCCGGCTTCGGCCATTCCTGCAGGCTGTTTGTCAAAAGGGGAAAGAGGAAGTCTTGAATGAGACAGCGAGGTAACACTTGAAAGGGAACATCTCTCTCAGGGGAACGAGAGAAAGGCCGGGGCAAAGCGGCGTAACAGAGATGGAGAGCCACGCTGATGAACAATGTTTTCTATTTGCACACATTTGCATGAGAAAAGGCAGCGCAGCGACCGCCGGTTCCACCAGTTGGCTGGTGAATGGAGGGGAGCTCTAAACCCACTCAAGAGAGGCTGGGGAGAACTGGAGCGGTGGCGAATCGGCAGAGTGAAGAAAACATTTTGATATTCTTAGCTGTGGCCCATCACTGCCCGTCGAACCACAGGCCTGTGGTGCCAAACCAAAAAAAAAAATTGGTGAACACCACCAGCAGCTCTCACCACTCACTATTACCGAGAGTGGATTCTCAACTTTTAGAGCAGGTGTGCGTATCAATTTTGCACGGCAGGACTACTATACATAAATATGTCAAGTTAAGGAACATGTGCAATAGTTCTCTCACGAAAGTGTGTGTTGATGTTTCCCGATTAGCTCACATATTACTGAACATCTGTCACGTACAGGAGGGACAATTATGTGCGGTGATGTCAACCCTGTGTGTTTTGCATCTGTTAGGTCCTAATGGAGCCTTACAAAAAGAAAACTAACATCTGTTGGCAGCAGTGTCGGCCATGGCCGCAGTGCTGCGGTGTTTACAGCCGGAGCAGGCCTCAGAACAGCTTCAGACTTGTTCTGACGGTCAGACTGGCACTTCGGATGAGAAGGAGCGATACATTTCAGGAAAAGTCGCATAGCTTTTTCTTATTATGCAGGGAAACAGTGAATTTTGTTAGTTAGGTAGCGCTGCAGCCCAGTATCTTTTTAACCGCAAATGAAAATTAGCTTTAGATCAAGAGAAGTATTGTACCTGTTAAATAAGAAATAAAATACATTATAACAGAATGCATAAAATGCTGCCAATAAGGGATTGGATGGACCTTTCCACACTGCACGTTGTGGTGGTTCTTGTAGCAAAGACATCACAGACTACACATATTCCACCTACACAGTCCATTCAAATATGCTTCTGAAAACATTTGCTGTAATAAATAGGCAATGCAGTGGCTAAACCTTTATTTAAATTTGATGTGAAGCGCCTAGTGCGACAGTTTGAGCTGAGTTTTCACGACCCAAACCGACTGAGCTGGTCGGACTCATTTGCATTAGGTTGAGATTGAGTGTGCCAGACTGCTGAATGGACTACACAGCTCGCCGCACCACATTCATCATGCGCTGTGTGGCCGTCATCACCGGCTCTACAGTGGCGGCAGCAACCAGAAGCACGTCCCCTCACCTCGCTGACAATGTAAAGTGCCTAAATGCGAGGGAACAGCTAGCATTGATGCTAAAATCCCTAGCTCTGACCCTGCGCTCCTTTGTATTACCCTGCTGCCCTTGTTGATAGGCAGTCTTGCACCAAGTTTAGGTCAGACAAAGCGCTTCAGAATGGAATGCATACATATTGAGACCTTAAAGGCAGACAGAGTTAGGGAGGCATAAAACAAAGCTGAGGAGATTTTGTGAACTTGTGACGTCACTCTGCAAAAAAAAAAAAAAAATAAAGTCAAACCTAGTCGACATGATTAACAGCGAGCCGAGATTAAAGTCATGCAGAGCTGTGGGAAAAGAAATGAAGTCCACTTCATCATCTCACTGGAGCAGCAACTGTAATGGCCCCATAAGAGATGAAGACAAGCCTATTCTGGCATGTTGATTGATGAGGGAAATCTATAGCCTATAATCTGCCGAGGGACCAATGTTGGATCACACAATGCCACACAAACCAAGTTTAAATCACTGTCAGCCTATAGCCATTTCCATAGAAACAAACACACGTGTCACAGTGTCGGCCGCCAACAAGTGAGCGATGGGATCCGTGTAATAAAATAGGGAAGTCCCTCCGTGCATCATCATAACGGTTACAACTGATCATACAGCAGACTCGTGAGAATCCAGCCGTTGTGTCAAAAGAGATACAACTGCAGGCATTGTTCAACTGAATTTCTATTTCTATTAAAAAAAAAAAGTTTCCTATAAAATGTGACAATAAACATCCTCCAAACAAAGCTGCATGCGTGTCAACATCTTGTGATTTATTCTTAAGTCTACTGCTGAGGCTTGGCAGCCGGTTTCTCCACGTAATTGAGTTCCCTGCATGGAGCATTCCCTCAAGTACCAGTCCCCATTTAGTTTTTATGTTTGCCATAATACCCATATCTATCAGCTCTATGTGAAATAAACTACCAGTGAAATACTTTGCCACGGTAGTTTGGTCAAAATAAACTTCTGCTGACTGCCCCTGAAGCTCAGACAGAGATGAATAAGAAAGGCCTTCAAGATGTCTGGCTCCCCTGCAGCAGAAAGATTTACAACTCCTTAAATGCACCAACACAGAGTTCTAAACTGTGGTCTACACAATGGAGGATACATCTGGTGAAAACTGTCGACGCTTTCATTAAGCTGATGGTTTTAGGATTGTGCCACTGCTTCCTATTTCTGTTTGGTTCCCTTGTGAGATTCCTGCTGCGATCATCTCAAATATTGAGAAGGCTGCATTGACATGCCGTTCTATTTTTGGCGCAGTTGAACAGAAGACTGGCATTGGACCAGACTGCAGTACTGACGCAGGTGACTGTGGTCCAGTTTCTCACGTAGGGTTTCTTTGTATGTGGACAGATTGATGTCAATTTGTCAGACACACATTAGTATTTGATATATTTTTATTTGAAAATATATATGAGAAAATGCCATATGAAACTGAATACGTAACTACTCCAAGGTCAAATTCCATTCCATTCAATCCATTTAGTAGCTTTTCCAAAGTAGTCAACATTTGACGAGATGTCCTAAAAGTGTTCTGAAATATTTCAATAATGTCATGATAATGTCATGTGATCGTAATCTCCAGGCCGCTAAATGGACCTAGAGGTGATATCAAATTCTGTTTCCAAGGTCAAGAATGAGCTTTAAGCTCAACTCTGTAATTGCAATAAGATCATGGGAAATTTGACGTCAAAAAAATTGTGGGGATGCACCAGAGAACCTGCGGCTTTACTGGGTTACTGTGTTGTGGTTTCTTTGGTGTAATCATTGTGACTTTGCAACTACTTGTAACAATTTTACTGTTTGCCCGAAAATGTTACGTAAACCTTAAAGTGATCATAGAGGAGGACACGCAAAATGACAATCTGCTGTCCTGCTATTGCATATTTTTTGGAAATGTTAGCTAACTTTTTTTTTTTTTTTTTTACTGTGATTGTCTATCAATCTATGTATCTAAAAATGGCTTCAAACCAGATGGAAACACACTTGTGTCATGTGAGCCCTGAGAGAGAGAGAGAGAGAGAGAGAGAGAGGGCGGCGATTAACATGCTGCAGTCGGGATGCATTTCAGGGGGGCACTGGGAGGAAACGACGGGCTATTACAGCACAACTAAGGGTCTGTTAATCAGCCTATTAGGGTTTAATTGAGGGTAGTTAATTAGGAGTCGGTGGGCAGTCTGTGCTTGAGGGTCAGGGGCTGACATGAGAAGCAGCTGGCAGAGCAACCTGAGCCGATTGTTACTGATCCATTTACACAAGGCCAGTGATTGATTGGCAGGAAGATTTGCCTTAATTACAGATGTCTATTTCTGGCCCCCCTTTCTAAACCTTTTAGGAGCCATAAATTAACCTACTAGCTCCGACGAACGAGGCAGCCGGGCGAGACTGTGTTGGAGCAGAGCAAACACATCTACAGTAAGCCCAGACTGTATGTCTCCACAAAAATCATCAAGAGGCCGGCCTGCCTTTGAGGACACAAGCTGTTTAAACTGAATGGAAAATACAATATTCTGTGTGCGGTGAGGGGCGCAGACAAAAGCAGCCTTCTGGCCGGAACGCGGCGTAAGCTCACCTCACACCATCTCCACGCTGAGACGACTCCACATCTTTAAACCCCCCCCCCCTCCCCATATAGAGCAGTGGAAAACAAAGGTGTGCTTGTCCTCACTTCTTAAAACCAGCTCTGCATAGCGGCTGCGGCTACCACCAGAAGCTGATTATGGACTCTTTAAAGTTAGATTTGATTCAATGTCCTGCTCCCACCTCAGCTGGACCACGGGGCACAGGAATGTGGCTCGCTGCTAGGATTGGCCCGCCTAGCCCGGGGTGAATTCATCCTGTCTTAGGGCCAGACAGGAGAAACAGAGCGGGGCCACATTCAGCTTGCCCATCTGGGGAATAAACACACTGCCTGCACAGGGGCCAAAATCCAATAAAGAGCCTGACAAAGGCCTGCTTCTTGCCTCAGAATGCCAAACAACATGTGATCCCCCTTAGGGAAATAGCTTCTATGTCTGCTCCTCATAGCCCTCCGGGTCAGAAATAACGCCTGGGGAACTTTTGGCACATGTCCTGCTGAGGATGCCATGTGCTGCGACAACTTACTAGTGACAGCGGGGTCTCACCAATCACACAATTCAGTTGTAATTTGACATTTTGTTCTCCAGGCAGACTGGTGACATGCGATACACACCTTTAGACGTGAGAGCTGCTGTCAGATTCAATGACATTACATGTGCTCCAGAAAAACTGAGAGCAATAATCATCAGTGGAGTATACAATTACACTTGAGCGTTGTACAACATGCCATAAAATACATTAAGACCATTACTGAACACTTACTGAATCCACTATAATGAAACTGTGCTTTTTGTCATCACAGCCTGCAGGGATCAGAATAATATCTGGAATTGTCAGACAGGAAAAAGTGACGCAGCTAATTTGCAGCAAAAGGCAGCGCCTTGCTTCCAATTTCTCCCCAAAAATTGTTAAAATATCTCAATCCCTCTTGCCTTGGAAGGCGGCCCGGACACCAAAAAATGAAATAAAAGGCTCATTTACGTGTGTGCCTCGGACCCACCTCCAACACAACTCACTTCACATTTCTGTCAGTCACTGCTAAGTGCTATCTGGCCGGGGGTTTTAAGCTGTCTCTGGCCTGGTGACTTGATACTTAAGTAACTGTGGGAAGGTTCGAGGTGTTTAGTGGCTCACTGTGGGTAACCTCGCAACTCATAGAGCTTGTGACAAGCAAGAAACTGCAGACGTGGTGCCTTGAGGAGTGCCACAGTTCCATTATTTTTGCAGTACTAATGAGATCAACTCATTTTTTTTTCCCCCTCAAGTTTCAAACACCTACAATGGAGTTAACTTTAGCCACAAGGCCAAAAGCCCATTGATTCGTTGATAATTAGTATAAGCTGTAGCAATATGGTCATGGGAACAGGTTGTGTCAAACACAATAAAGCTGATCTGGGGTGTAGCGAGTTACAAAGTCTAAGGATGAGGGTTCAATCTTATATCCTTCGCCGATGAAATAGCTGTATTTAGAGCCTGTTTTGCATTTCAGACACGCTTGATTGTGACCCCTGGCACTTTTCCACCACTGTTCTCCCGCACTTCCTCGAACTAACAATGCAAAAAAATAAATTAAAAATATATTATGCATCTCAAACAGGTAACCCGCCAGCTAATCCAACTTGCATCATCTGTTACAAAACTGTGCCGGCACAAACACGCCTGCTATTTCTGGTCCACGTTTTAAGACGCCTCGCTGTGTCAAGTAGTTGACACTGAATGAAAAGGTTGTTCTGCTGAATGTTAGAGAATCCACTTTAAAATTCAAATGACATCCAGTGTATTTATTTATATAAACACTGTCTTAGCGGGGACACATTCCTGACCCCCCCCCCCCCCCCAATCCAAAAACACACACGCAACCTTGTCCTCCAAATTAGAACTGGCTTCCTCCAGTGTCAGTTTATTTTAAAGTAGTTGTTGCTGTTCACCCTCGGCGACCTGAGAATGTTTGCTGAGGATTTACAAGGCGACATTTACAACAGCAGCCCAGGCGTCTCCATTCTCTTCCTATTTTCACACTCAGAGGCCCACACAGAAAACATCCCCTTCACTCTGAGAGCTCAGGCTCGGTCATTCTGGGATTGTGACATTGGCTTAGTCGCATTGCACAAGCAAAGAGGCTTGAAGAAAGTGGAAGGTCATTTTTTGTTGGGAAAAAAAAAAAAAACGCCCCAACTCGCTCTTGCCGGTGTTCCAGCATTGCTCTATGTGAAATGAAACTGAAGGAGAAAATAAAATGCTGGGATTACACTCATACGGTAAACATTTTCCAATACACAATCAATCAGCTATCCGAAAACGTGATTAGAGAGCAAGCCAGGTCTGCCAGAGCGCGATCCCACTGTAACACTGTATCACAACTTATTCATCAAATCCCGGCGGCAAACACGGGCAGATCCTGACTGGAGTGCTAAGATTTTTCAGCTTGCGGAGGGGCTAGCAAAAGCAAACATAAATCGGGGGGGGGGGGGGGTTATGAGAAAAATGTCTAGGCTGAACAAGGAGGCATTCATGTTGCTGATTCATACCAGCCTGTAGCTCAGTTAGAGGACAGCCATCTGCTATCACACTCCCCCGCTAAGAGCCTGTTATAGAAGGACGAGCCGTGGATCATCATGTACATGCTACATCCATATAGACTTACTGGAAATAACACCTCCACTACAGGAAGAGAAAACAGCTCCACGCCTGTGGTTTTCTGCCTCCTCAGGTGAAAATGCTTTTCACTGCTGCTTGTAATATGATTGTCCTTTTACAGAGCGGTTGAACCCCATAGCTGTGCTATGCCTAATGAATGGTGGTCAGAATTATTGCCTCAGCAGGCTTGTAAGCCAGATTTCATGTGTGGCAGAGAAAACATTTCCTTTCCACAGTAATGGAAAATGAAAATTTCATTTCAAGTTTATCTTTAAAGCTGCACTAATCAATTTGAATTTTTACATTAAAAGTGGATCAAATGACTGGTGTGTAATGTCAATGAAGTCGCTAAGTGACGAAACCCCTGAGAATTACCACCCAACTCTGCAGGGCCCCTCTATGGAGGATTTTGGTCTCTTTCAGCTCATTGTTTCGGTTTTCCGACCCACAACTCCGCTCCCATCAGCGTTGTGTTTTCAGCTACACCAGCCAACAGACAAAGCCAATAACTAGTGGCACATCAACCAAGAGAGAGCTAGAAGGAGAGCGAATAACAGACCTACAATTCATCACGTGGCAACTAATGTGGCTCTGTGTCTGCTGGGTGTGTAAACAATCAACTGTTGTCACCTCTACAAAAGGTAATAATGTGTCAGTGTTGTGTTTTCACTTTGTTCCAGTGGCCGCAAGTGTCCAAAAAAATCTGTCACAGCAGCTTTACGATGAGGTGAACTGTCAAAATGACAGGTGTGTTGATGTAATGTTAAGAAACGTTGGAAGGTCGCCTGAAAAAGTAAATCTGAAAAGTTAAAACTGACAGATACTTTTCAGCTGACCACATTATGAAATCAATCATCACAACTAATGCTGACATGATTGCTTGAGTCATTGTTGAGTCATCATTTTCAACAGTTTCAGTAATCAATATCTTCCCTGGAAAGATCATCAACCATGTACTAAAACCATGTCTATAGATATGTGTGGAAGCCACTGATGTCAGACAGTAGTTGCCTAAAAAAAAAAAAAAAAAAAAAAAACCCCGTCCTGAGAGGTGTGATGAGAAACCAGATTTGAAGGCCACGTCCCACACAGGATGCTAAATAGGCCAAGGAGTTACGAGCTGTTGGTTTCAACCCACAAGTTCAAAACACCAACATGAAACTGCCTTTGGGCGCTGGGGATTAAATTGCTTTGATTCACCACAGAGTTCACAGACCCAATCACCCGGGGTTAAAGATGAAGCCCACACAATTACAACAAACATGCCGTTATGACGTTGCATTTCTTATTGTGGCCTGGAAAACCATGACACGGAACTTTTCTGCTTTAACCAGCTAACAAAGAGGGAGTCTTCGAAATACGAACCACCTCCGCTATTGGGTTTCCCATCCGATGAAAAGCGCCAATGTGGAACAACAACCCTGAACTGTCTATACATTTCCATTTCAATGGCTGAATGATTTATTTTGTTGCTTTTTGTCTAGTAATCCCTCACCTCTTGAAAAGAAAAGGTCACTTAATAGGGTGCTTTGCTACCTCCTTAGGCTCTTTGCGTCCTCTCCCCGCTCCTCGTCGGAGAGATTCCGTGACTTCACCCAATAGCTCGAAAACAAGACCGCGCTCCCTTTTCTTTTAAAGCCGATAAAGGGTGTATGGCGATCTCAACACGAAATCCAACCCAAGATATCTTCTCAAGTAACCAAATACAGCAACATCTGGCCCGTTAACATGATTCCCCAACCTTCAAGAACACATGCACACGGGCTCATAAAACAAGACACTGCAGATGCATGCAAAGACCCACACTTCGCTTCCGCTCATGTGACATACGAGCCAATCTCTCGTCGCTCATCGGCTAGCTTGACTGTGTTACTTCAAGTGATTATAACCGCGGACTAACATGTCAGATCTTAGTTATGGTGTTGCCGCGCTCACAGCCACAATATTTAGAACCAGAGGACTCTGTGCCAGAGGACTTGTGGCATTTTTGTATGGACTGCATGAATGGCAGGATAGAGTAATCAACACAGTCCAGATGTCGGAGTCTTCTTTTCTTGTAAACACTTTCTACAAGCATCTCTGTGAGCAATGTGCTGGTCAAAACGCTCCGGGGCAATTTCACTGAGGTTTGACAACAAAGCCTGCGACAAACCATATTTGTCATCTTGCGGCACGCGGTAATGCACACTTGTAATCCACATAAACCTCTCCGTTCAATGCAGCCATTGTGTGCGACTCTGGCTGACAACTGTTCTATAAAAGCAACCTTTGTGATGTAGAGTTTTGCAACGCATCCCGCAAGTTGACCTCAGGGTGAGCCGGCCTTTCCACACGAGACTCTGTTTAAAGGCGAGAGGAGGATGCTACACGGCAGCTCTGTCATAAGTGATTCGTCAGCTAGGAAGCGAACACAGGGCTCTTTCTCACTCAGCAAAAAAAGAGTCAAAGACATACAGCCTCGCCTCAGGTTTATCTCCGGTTTATCTGCAGTGATGCCCCACTTAACAAAGCCTTCGCCTGAGTGTTGATTGGTGGGAGTATGTGTTGAAACTTTAGCTGTGTGCAGGATTTACTTCCTTGAGCTGAAATAAAAGCCCAAAAATGTAAATGCTCATTGGATGTGGCACATTTGCTGCTGCTTTCAGCCGGAGTTTAACTTTCAGAAGTCGCAGGAACATAAATATTGAGTGATGGTTTCGTGCTTCCTCCCTGTCGTCATCTTTACAGGGCAGACAGCAGCTGTCACATAATCCAACTTCCCCATCTACAGAACATCCTCTTCTGTCCTCCGCCACATACCTCTATTATTCTGTCGTGGATTTGAAGGCCTCCTTCCTTGTCCGCTGGACCTTTTTCGACGATCTTGGATACAAAGATCCCTTCATTCGAAGTGCTGTCATTGTCGTCCTACGGAATAAATGGCAGTTATTGTCTGGAGAATAATAAAAACACAGTGCTCAGATTGTTAAGGAGAATAGTATAGTGCACACATTTCTGACGAAAACCTTGTTCAATTTAGTGCTGACATCTAAACAAAAGACATGTTCGGGGAGTTCAATGAATCTGTCCTCGATAACACGCGGTAAACTTTTTAAAAACCCTGGAAACACTGCGCAGACATTCACGTGGTTTGCTCACACCAATGAAGTTTGTTTTGTGAGTCTCCCGAGTTCAAGGGTCAGCTCACCCAAATAACAAAAAACATATTTTATCACCCTACCCAAGTGGTACAGCCATGCAGATAGTTTTGATGCCAGTACAGTTAAGTTTGTGCTGCCCAAAACACTGAAAGATTACGAGTAAATGCCAGTGAATAGCAGCGTGTCTTTCCAGAAGTAATTTACCAGATACTCCGTGATATCCACCTCTGAAAATGCTGCTTCCTACGAAAACTGTTGAAAGTGAAATCTGTGGAAAAATCAAGTCTGGGCACATGAACCCAAATATGTCTGGAAGGCTTGATACCCACAGAGGTAAAAGGAAAATATGACTATTTGTAATTTGGGTAGACTGACCCTTTAACCCTGCCTTCGAGTGTCGACTTCGAGATGCTTCCCAGGCCTGGAGGGGGTCATCCTAGCCTGCAAAACGGCCTAACTGTTGATGTGTGGACAAGCCTCATGGACAAGGGGTGGTCTACAGCCAACACTGTGGCCATGACCCCCGAGTTAGAGCTAAGACTAGCTTTAAAAAAAAACATTTTTTAAAAACTGCAGCTCACATCTCTCTTAGCACTCCCTTTAAAACCACATGAAACACGCGATACACTCCAGCTGGGCTCTGCAACACAGCTACAATTTAATGGGATACTTAAAGACACCTCAGAAGTCACAGCGTTAACTCTAATGAATAATTTCTGGTCTGCTTCCTCTTTCCGGGGCATCATGTAACAGTGTTAACATGGCAAAGCTTTGCTGCAATTTTTTTTTTTCCTGACAAGCTTACTACTTACAACCACCCCCAATCTTGAGAGCTGTAGGCAAACTAGCACTTCTAGAGGCCACAAAACCTGGCAGCTGATTGCTCTTACCAAGCCCCGCCAGGACGACAGCCACATGAAACACGTGTGTCAAAGGCAACAGGGATATTAGCTATTTCCATTTTAATGAATAGCTTCTTACACAGACTGCTGATTTGAGGCTAGCAGGAAAAAAAAAAAGCAAAAGCCAAGTATTATCTCTGCCCTTTTATGGTTGAGTTTGATACATGGTTCTGTCACAAGAGCGAGAAAGGTTGCAAATCTACGAGACCGTGGGCTGGGGTAAAAAAAAAAAAAAAAAACACAAAACACCCAGCCTTTTATGTCGAGATCTTTTTATAGTTTCCCGCCATTAAAAAAAAAGAAATTTACTGTGATAATCTATGTCGCTGCAGAAAAGTGCGTCACTGTGGCTGTGGAAAAACAGTAGAGCACAGTCGATAAAACAGATACGGGGCAACACCGTTTCAATGGGACCTCCGCTGCAGAGAGAAGCTCCATGTGTGGAGGATGGAGTTGTAACCAGCGTTGAGACATTTTCAGCCCTTCACTCAGCAGAGCGTGTGGCGTCATTAATGACTTTCACTTCGGAGCCTCGGGGCAGAAAACATCGTGGCTGTGAAAGGTTCAGGCCGGGATAAAAGACCCTTTCCTCTCCTCTGTGTTTACCTCACCACCAAAATCCCCTCAATTAGAGACAAAACAACTGCGGTCAAAGCCATAATCCCAGATTTAACTCTCATAAAAGTAATTATAGTTTTTTTAATCTGTAATGCCAAATCCACTAAACCAGACCAATATATAAACACAATAAAACTTGATAGATGCGGTCCATCTATCCACAGACTAGAAAACACATGCATGAATGTCTAAATTGTGTCAGACAGTACAGAGAAAGCTTGTGGTGCTACAAGTATGCGCTATTCATTCCTGGGTTGTCATATGACACTTGGCTGATCATCCGGGGTGGGTGGGGGGGGGGGGGGTGGGGGGATGGGGGTGAAACCTCAGAGATGCTCAGCTTTCAACCTACCGCGCATGGCCTTCCTCCTATGATGTTAAAACCCAGAGATCCGCCCTCACGAAGAAGGACAAGCGTCACGCTTTTAGTCTCACCTTCCTACAGACAGACAGAGGAGAGACACGTGAACAAAGAGATGGCAGGAGGTCATTCAAAAGAATCCATTATCACCTCCAGGTGAGCGACAGAATGATTAAACTCGGTACAACAGATCAGAAGGAAGGACCAGCAAATGATCTACCTTAGATAATAGACGCGCTCAAACACATAAAAGCACAAGTGGAACAAGGTGGGAGTAGAGAAAATTAATAATGCCCTCCTCTACGGGGCGATGTGGAAGTGTAAGAGTGTAAAATCTGGCTTAATGGCACCTCTGTATTCATATCTTCCCTGGGGCTGAACAATTAACTGAGTTTATATCAAAATCACAGTTTGAAACAGTGCAACTTTTCAGTCGCAATCTTACATAGTTAACAGCATCCTACAAGGTGTAGGGAATGTAGGTTTTACACACAGCTGTTGATTCCACCTGCCATAATGACAACTGTACTGTGGCTAATTGATGCTGATTATGCGAGTTTGCCAAACAAAACAAAAAAAAAAAAAAAAGGAAGAGAGACAAATGTGACTGAGAGTTGTCAGCGGTATCATTACGTTAGTCGACATCAAAACATTGTCGGGCGTGATTTTCCATGAGTTTGTCATTATTACCATAATATTAATAAATAGAACACCACTGCTGAATGTCAGAGTTATATCTGAATCTCAGTGAGTAATGTCATGTATACCACTATTCTTACCTAAATAAATGTGGCATAAATTGCTCCTTTATTCGAAAGAAAACTAGCTTACTCAAAATTGGACTTTTCTCCAATGGACTGGTTTGAAGAAGGATTATTTTATCTGATTAAAATAATGTAGAAACAGCACAAGTTTGTGCTTATGCTTGGTATAAAATCCTCTTCTTTAAAACTGCACATAAATATAGGCCTAGAGTTTAATTTATTTTTAAAAAAAAATCACAATTAAAGTTGCAATCCTAATATTGGTATTCAACCCTAACCTTCTCCACTCTCTGAGGTTTTAGCCAGCCCAAAGACCAGAGGTGACCAGTTCAAGGAGCCTGTTGTCCTATGTAAATGAATACACCAGAGGACCTCTTACTCAGTGGCAACATGACATGAGAACCTCTGAGAAACGCGCACAGTCAGCCCATAATCTGTGAAAGTGGGACTTAAGAGTGGAGTTATGAGGTAACATAATTTCAGCTGCCACTCTAGTATGTAAATCTAAATATAAAGCAGATATTATTGGCATGTACAGTGTCCTGACTGCCATATAGGCTAAAGAGACCATCATGTGCGCGTCAGGCCCGTTCAGGAATGTGTGCGCTCCTGCTCCGTGTCACGGCAGCATTAGCGACACATGCTTCCGCGTTACAGTGACCACAGCCGTTACTGTCAACAAGAAGACAGTTGGGTATTAAAGGTGAACTTGATGGAGAATTTGACACGTAAAAGCAAACTAAACTAGAAAATTAGTTATACTGACTCTGCCACAAGCCTCAAAACAAATCAGATGGATTTTAAAAAGGTGTTTTTACGTATTGTCTGCAAGAGCCATTAAAATGAACTCAGAGTAATAAAGGAGCACCCCCCCCACACACACACACACACACACACATCTGCAAACACTCTAGCAAAGCTCTAATCCCTAAGAAATGAAGTGAATCTCTTCAGGAGGTTGAGTGTTTACTAAAACATTAGGCATGCCTAGGTGATAAAAAATAAAAACGTCGCTGCCACAAGAGATCCAAAACCTGATCGCACTGACATCATTTTGGGGCTCCGTCGGGGTAAACAAGCGTTTAACGTTGGCGGAAAAAAAAACAGACAGAGAAGAACGGGACAAGTTTGTTACTGAGGAAAGAGAGCTGGCTGGCAGTAAAACTGAAGTCTGCTGCTCACTGGTGACTTGGCACACTCGCGGCGAGCCTTCACCTCGGCCCCAGTCACACTTTCCGAGTCTGCCCTCCGTCAAACTGCTTCCCCCTCCGCCTGCCTCTTAACACACTGTAGATAAGTATACTCGAGGTGCTGTAGTGCAGAATGAAAAAAGGGAAAATATTGATCCACAAACTATTGGCCTGTCATTAAGAGGCGGAAGCTCTGTGCCGTGGTACTCATAGGCATTTCAGATTGTGGGAGATGTTGGATGGTAGATTTCAAATGAATTAGAGGATTATTCCTCAGTGAAGCTAAGGTATGCATACAAAGTACTTCTGTCTTTGAAGGGTAACTTTAAAATACAATAGCCACATTGTCAGCGACTTCTGGAAGGCCTTTTATTAATGTGATCTCTGTCATATTCAATTGACACCCATGAGTTGGAGATAACTAATGGCTGCATTATTCCGTGAAATGACCTCACAGATTCATGCGTTAAAGAAAATGGGACCATAATTTAGCCCCATCCGACTGAGCCCACGATTACTCAGATGACATTCAGCCGAAGCTCGATCTGTCTGGCGTCGCGTGATTCTCATAGACGCTCTTTATCGCACCGAGGAGCGCGAGCCGCTGTCGTCCGCAGCAGCTGAAGAGGAGGCCGGTTCAAAGCGGAGATGTGAGGCTGAACGGAAAGTGTGACAGCCAGTCTAGCAGCCCTGAAGTGAGCCAGAGCGAGATCTGAGCTTTTTGTTTTTGCTTTGTTTTTATTGCTCCCGCTGGCACACCGAAGAAGTTTAAATAGTGTTAGGGACTATTATTGGAAACTCCAGTCAGTTATTCCACATAGCCAGGTCACCCTGATCTCCCTCCCTGCCTGGATATTAAAAGAAGACATTAAAATCCTCCATCTGGCTCCCAGAGCCTAAGCCGCGGAGTGACAGAGACTCAAAAACAAAACTAAAGTAGGTTACCCGTCGTGATGGGCCTGTATTCACTCTTTGACAGTGATTCGAGGAACAAATGTGTCACAACAAATCTGCATTAGACGCTTCTCCCCGCGGAAATCCGGAGTTGTGAAACACGGCGAGTAACGGATGCACTCCATTTAGTTGTTCCAGGTCCACTGGTGTTGTGAATGCTGGCCCACTAAGCGTGGCTTCAAAAGGAAGGGAGCTATCATAAATGTCATTACCTGGGCCTTTCCCCTGCTATGACAAATCAAAATATCCCCTGTGAGAGAGGTGTAATAGGCCATAAATTCCATCAGATCACAAAGAGGAGCATCAGTGCCGCTTGAAGTCACCCGCTTCCCATAGCTAATCTTGCTTAGGATGCTTTCATATTTCCATGTGTGTATTGAGGTTCTCCGACCCAACAATCCTGTTCACTGCTTGACTGGAAAGAGCCTCTCTAGACCCAACCAACCACACCATCCACCAAACCTGCTCTTTGTCTTACGTGGATTCTTTCCAGAGCGTCTTTTATGTATGTTCAAGGCGTTTCAGAATAAGGCACTTTATTCCCTCTGTTTACATTAGCAGCGTTACACTGGGGATAATCCACTGAGTACATATGTCCTCAGTGGTAGGACTGAAATGCTGCTGTCAAATGAACTATGATAACCAGCTGTGCCGCAGACCCAGCGAGCCCCTGTGTACCAGCATGAGCGATTTCACCATTTCCCCGCATCGGTGCTTTTTGATGCGCAATTTGCCAGTCTGCCGGAAAACATTTTGCTGGGAACTGAGCCCGCAACAGACAAACGGAACCACCGAACAAACAAAACAAAAAAGAAGACGAAAAAATAGAAAAATAAAAATGAGAGACGAGTGAAGTCTTCTGAGAGATGCCACTTAAACAAGATGAGCAGTTGCGTGACAAAACTGAGTAACTTCAGTGACCAAAGTGAGGAGTTAGAAGGTGCAAAACTGAAGACGGACAGCATCCAATAAAAGCAACCCATTCATCAACATCAGTTTATGTAACACTGTCCGCAAGAGTGTGTGTGTGTGTGTGTGTGTGTGTGTGTGTCCAATCTGTGCAAATTGTCGTGAATCAAAAGCTCCTCCTCCTGTTCTTGGACAGATTTTAGAAGTAAGCCTGATTACAATCTAACGCCCCCCCCCCCCCCTCCCCCTCCGCTGATCATAGCAGCAGTGCAACCAGCATAGACTAATTCAATTCATTAACTGACTCATGAGCCTCCGCATCCTTTATGACGTTGGCAAATTGGTCATTACAGGAGGCACTGGGTTTTTAATTCTGAACCATAAAACATCTCAACACCAGGGGTTCCTGGACTTTTCCCCCTCCATAGGAGCCACAGATTTAGATAACCAGTGACCATCACTTTTGGTTGGGGGGGGGGGGGGTTAAATATCAAATCTGTCTCATCATCATCATCATCAGTGTTCAATATCCACAAAACACTGGGATTTTAAAAAGGCCTTTCAGCTCTGCCGAGGCTCCTACTGACATTCACAACACTCACACAACTTTACTTTCTACATCCATGGTTCTAATTTGTTATGATTGTCTGAAAGGGGGGGTGGGGGTGGGGGGGGGTGAGAGAAACCGATGACAGAAAGCCTCAAACAAGCATTCAGCGAGGAGGCAATATAACTGGAACCTGGCTCTTGTTGTGTACAGAACTGCAGTAAATATTTGGCCCTCCCCCATTGACTGCCAGCTGGCCAGAGGCACAGCTGACATCCATGTCTCAAAAGCAGACAGCAAAGAAAGAAACTTCTGAGCGCAGTGGGTGCTCCTGAAAGAAGGAGAATCCTCAGAAAAGAATCAAAAAATGTAAAAAAAAGTTTGACTTCCATTTTCATCTGGGATGTAGTTAAACACACACACACACACACACACACACACACACTGTGGTCCAGGAAACTGAGATAGGTAGCCCCAGCATGTTGAGACAGACGTTTTTAAAGCATGTTGGCCCTGAAACATTTGCGCAGCAGGATGTGAGTGAAGATGAGTCCAAGTGTATGTGAGTGATGTAGGCAGCGATACGTCTGCACTGTCAGAATGAGCCGAGTGGATGAGGGCGAGAGGGGGAAGCTGCCCCCGCTCCCTCCCCGGCAGTGCAGGCTGTGTTTCTTACCTTGCAGGAGAAAGCCACGGTCTTCGTGAGGGAGTCGATCCTCTCGCTGTACTCGGTGAATTTCTTCTGATATTTCAGAGCTGTCACCTGCAGCTCGCTGTGCACGGCGGAGAGCTGTGCCAGGAGCGACTTCTCCCTCTTGTTGGCTTTGATGGTCTGCTTCTTGAACTCTCTGTCCAGGCTGACGATTTTGCAGTGCAGCGCGCTGTTGTGCGCCTTCAGAGCGCCCAGGCAGCAGTGGCTGTTTAACTTCTGCTCCCTGTGGGTGAGCATCAGCCCGCAGCCGCTCTCGCACATCCCCACCGGCCTGTAGTCGCACGTCTCCCGCATGTGCGCATCCATGTCCCCCAGGTTGCGCACCTCGTCGCATCCTTTATTCCTGCACTTCGCCGGGGAGTAGTCGCACATCTCGGCATGCTCGGCCAGATGCTGCAGCTTCACCACCGCATCGCAGCCCCTCGCGTGGTTGTCACATTTGATCTCCAGCTTCAGGATGAGGTTCTTGAGGGGCAGGACGTGGTTCAGCTCTTTGGCGGAGATCCGCTGACATTTGACGGGGCAGCTGCTCTGCTGGACGACCCAGGGCAGCACGCAGCCGGAGCAGAAGACGTGGCCGCACGGAGTCGTCAGCGGGTCCTCCAGGACTTTATTGCACAAGTTGCATTTGAAATCCGGGTCCACGGTCCCCTTGAAGCGGTCCAGCTCGAATCCCATGGTTTTTGAAAGTCCAAATCGAAACTTTTTGACTCCCCACCCCCGCAGATCTGAGTCGGAGCAGTGGGGCGTTTTTAGCTGGTCATTGGTGGAGCGCTCACAGCCCGACTACCAGCTCCCCTCACTGTCTAAACTCAACTAATTGACCGAGACTTTTGGTGCCTTCAGGTACGCCTCGTAAACCCGTTCGTTAAAGTTAGAAAAGTTTGTAAGTCTAATATATGATGACTTTAGGTGACTTTCCAAGTAGCAACAACATTGTTATAGAAGTGCAAAGTGAAAAAGACAAACTCTGGATGAAGCAGGTTGTTATTAAACGATATGACACCCAAAAATTAGACCTTAAAAACGAAAATACAAAGCTACAGCATAAGTTTATTGTGTAACACGCCAAAACATCATTCTCTATTGACGACACTATACACCTGGTCTTTGTCACAACAAATAGAAAATTCAAACTCTCTCACACCCCGTCCATGTGACCTAAATCTTGTAAATGCAACGATTCTGATGAGTCAGTGAAGGCAGCATTTCTTGGGGCGAAAGTGTGGAGGAATTCTCTACCGTAAGTGCTCTACTAACTGCGCCTGTGAGGTTGAGACTTTGGCATGAAAATCATTTTTTTTGTTGTCATATAGAACAGAAGCAGCTACTTGTAACCACTGAACACCTCATGATTGCGATTTGACCTGCTGTAGAATTTGTTTTCATACATGGTCTAGGATTTTGATGCAGCCTTCACACTGTGTAGGGCTAACAACATAATTTAACAGTGCAGATATGAGTCTGCATCATGGAGCCCTATAGCTATGTACCCCACCTGAATATGTAAGTGATAAACTGCCAAATTCCACTATATAAATGTTAGACATGGTGACATGACAGATATTTACAACGCGGTGGGCGAGCGTTCAGGCATGTACAACACTTGTGAAAACAAGCAACTTTGGGAGGACACTACCAGTGCAACCACAAGCGAGACGTTCAAGTTACAACACACGTTGAGTGAGGAGGAGATCAGGTAAAAGATGGCGGGGGGGGGGGGGGGGAATCAACCTGGATCACAATGTGAGGAATGAAAGTGAATATTTGAGGCACCACGGCGGGATTCGTGTTTGAACACACTTCTCGTGCAAAGAGAGCGTGGTGTTCCACTGTTTTACCACCTTGACACTTCATTTGAGTGCATTTTCAGTCCCAGCAGGAGGCCCTATAGCGCTGGATGTATTTGAATTGTAAATGAAACTCCAGTGGGCTACGCTGGATGTGCTCAGTGAAGGAAAAGAAAGGATTCTGCTGCTCCGACAGAAACACACAGCCTCTGTTGATCCTGACCCTGCCTTGATTAGATACCCATTCCTACAGGTTGCCTCCTCTTTCGGAAATCCAGTTTTATGCAATGCCATGCTCAATAAAACCTTTCCATATGTGCATTATCCAGAACTAAAAACAAGGGCTTATCAAAGACTTAATGGACAAAGTGTGACAGAGAGAGGCTGAGCTTGCGGGTAATCCTACACTGATGTTATGGGTTGTCTTCGATGGGGTTGGAAGAAAAACTCCCTGTGCAGTCACGTCAAAGGTCCTTGTGCTGTGTATATGCAGCCTGTTTCATACTCACTGTGCGATTACATGTTTTTCTTAGCAGGTACTCGTTGGGTCATGGCTTGATATTTTTCAAAATAACCTTTAAAGAGACAAGAAGTGTTTAAACAGATGTGGGGGGAAAATGAAGGGATGAAAAATGAAAGAGAGGGCTGGTGTTTTGCTTCAACACCTGTTTCTTCGGTCAGTTTTCACAAAGTAATTGGATTTTTTTTTTTTTTTTATGCTGATGCACATCGGCTGCATATGGCCAAATTTAATTTCACAGTTCAGAGCTCGAGGTTGCTATTGAATCTAGCACTTTTGCTCATGGTACCTTGGAAGTATTATCCTGGACTGTTGTGTTCAGCGCCGCAGAATCAAACCAGCAACCGACCGGCTACAAGCAGCCTCTCGACCTCTGGGCCAACCGGCAGGCTGTGATTTATTACTTCAGTCCAGGAACAAACAACCTGCCTGTCTGTGTACGGCTGTTTACCGTCAGTTGTTTGGTCCGCCTCAGTCGGGAGAAATGTTTGTTCTCAAAATGGAGTGAGACAAAAAATTAGCAGTTGCTTTTATAGACTGTGTCAGAGCAAGCGTGAAGCTACGGCACGGTACAGTATGTTAAAGAAACTGATATGCTATCTGTCGGACTTGTCTGTTCAGGAATGTTTTCCGTGAGGCTGGGTGAAGTAGCAACAGAGGGGGCTCAGATGAGTCCATGTTGGGTCTGGCCCGAAAGACAGACAACATCCCAGTGGAGATAAGAGTTAATCCCAGTCCTCCAACCTAAACTGTGAGTGAGGGATCACGACAGACCGGACTTAAACGCCCCTCCCGCCAGACCTGCAGGTCGAAATAGCATTTGAAGATAATTTCCATGCAAGAATCCAAGCTTCCAGTTTTTTGTCTGCACGGCGCCAGCTGATTTTAATTTAAAAGAATATTGGGAATTTGGGGAAATATGCTTTTTGACACATCCATTGTACAGATTAAACAAACAAGATGTAACGTGTTCATTTGTGAACATTTTGTTGCCTCCAGGCAGAGCTAGCCTAGTTGTCTCTCCCCTGCTTCCTGTCTTCATGCTAAGCTAAGCTAATAGCCTGCTGGCTGTAGCTTCATATTTAGCGTACAAACATGAGAACGGCGTCAATCTTCTCATCTATCTCTCGACTGAAAAAGCAAATGTGCCTAGTTCCCAAAATGTCTAACTCTTCCTTCAAGAGGAAATCATCAAAAGCCTTGTCTTCTTTTAAAATGAATTATGTATCATGCACAAAGACAACACACAGTGTAATGCATGCTTTGAGTGACATGAACAGAGTGGCCCTGGGTTTCATTGTTGAACCCTCTTACTTGAAGCCTTTGTTGTAAAGCAACAGAGAGATCTAGTTTTCAGTGTGTGTGTGTGTGTGATGAGGGTGTTTTGTGTATGGCTTTGGAGTTGGGCCATTTAGTAATCATCACCACTCTTCTTTAGATATGTCAAAGACATGAGGGCCATGTGGGAAACTGCAAAGATGAGTTATGGCTCTTCGGGATGCCTTTTCATGTTGCGCTGAAACATGATGTACTTACAAAAGGAATACACTATCCATCTCGCTGTGGTTTCCCATGTGCCTGCAAGTCCCTCGGGAGTCAGTAATATTGTCAAAACTGAGTCTAGCCCCCCGAATGATTTATACAGCAATAGCATGGTTTGTTTTTCTTACAAACATCAGTGACTTATTGTGCCTTTCACGAGGGGAATTGGAGTTTTGTGGCTCCAGCGCCTTGAGTGAATGAGTAACTTTAAAGGCTGTTTGGAAAGGTCTCGGGGTGACCTTATGGCCAGGTTGGGCCGGTGGCTGGGAACCAACGAGGCTACACCGCCCTTTGCCAGTACCACTGACAGATGGTGTGAACCAAATAACCGCTCTGGCCCTGTCGGCCTGTTATGACAGAGAACGGCAGCTCAACCGTCACAACATCCTCGCAGGCATAAACATGCAAACGTGCGATTGGCAATGATTGCACAACACAGGTGTCAGCAGCGGGGTTGTTGAAATGCGCTTTTAATAGTATACATGAGCAGTCAGTCATGAGAAGTCTAACCAAACTCAACTGATGATCAAACGCAGAAAAAAAACAAAAAAAAAAACAGATCCACGGTAGAGATAGTGACGTGCAAAAATATTTCCAGGTACTAAAAAGATCCTTATCACAAACTGCTATGTGTAGATGTGGAAAAAACAAAGCCAATAAATAGTTTTGCTTCACTTCTCACAGCAGACTGTTCTGAATTCTCTCAGGGAGGTTAGAAACAGGATGTGGGTCAGTGGAACCCAGATTTACCCAAAAGCAAAACTGCGCAAGGAGGGAAAATCCCCATTTGATATGAACTAAGTCAAAGTCTCAGAACAAAGTCTGACCTAAATCTGCAGTCACATACAGTAGCTAATTAAATCTTCATGGCAGAGACGTGCTGTATACGGATACCCCCCCTCCCCTACCCCCCTTTGGCTGAACTGCCCTTCTGGACCAAAGGAAAATAATAATTATCATTATTACAAGTTTTATTGGTGTTGCCACCGCTGCTGCTGCTATTATTATGATAATTATTGTGAGACAGCCTGCCCTCTGCACCTTTCTGTCTTTCTCTGTGCATGAGTGAACATGTACGTTCTTTTATTATTATGTAGGTGCTGCTTAGTTAGTAGTTATGGTTTGTGGGTGGCTGGTTTGCGTGTTTACCTGAGACTAATTTATGACTGTTCAATACTTGTAATTTGTGTTAGCAAAAAAAAAAGGCTTTTCCCAGGAGAAAAACAACCGACCAACCAGAGAGAAAGAAAAGAAAAAGTGAAAATAGGAAGTGAAAAGCGGCAACTCCCCACAAGTGCAACTGCAGCAACTTACATGCAACCATGACTGATGTCTTCACTAATTCTGTAGTGTGTATAAAGACTTGGGTACATTTTTTTCAAGCGCTGATGCCCATTGTATAGAAGCTGTCTGTAGACATTAGCGTTAGTTATCTTGTAGCTCCTAGTCGCTTAACACTGGTATGAAAGCTAAGAAGTTTAATGTAGCTCCATGAATGAAACCACTGACAGACCGAGGCTAAGAGAGCGAGAGCTGTTGAAGAAAGCTCCTTTTACAGAGCAGCAGGGGACTCATTATGAGTGAATCATCCAGTTTTTTTTTAACCACCGGTTCGAACACAATTTATAGATTGACATCCAAAGATGTCTCTGCAACTATTATTCCGTTAGACACGGCCTACATTATAGCCTATTATGTAAATTAGATGCAGTTTTAACAACACAGTTAATGGACAGGGCTATACTACTGTATGTGGTGATAATAATCTATGGTATAAATATGTATGTGTGCACTGGCACACACCAAGTGTGTCACACCAATGGGGGAGTTCTGACCTTGCAACAATAATATTTGGCCCCCTGATGAAACCTTGTGTTTCTCATTTCATAGTTTATATTAAAACATGCACATGTTTTTTTCCGTAAATCTACAGTAGATAACAATGTATGTACAAGGATCATGTAGATCCCAACAAATATGAATTCATCTAATACTGCCCCCCACATGAAGAGAGGCGTGCACGTCAAGGCCACTGTGCTTCGCTCTTCATGTTGCTGAAGTGAAGTCTAATAAACTTAACAGGTGAGAAACACAAATACATAAATCGTCATTTAAATGAAACCTAGTGAACCACCAAGTCCACCCAGTGGGTCACTGGTCCTGTGAGGATTTAACCTATCTATCGCATCCCTAGTCTCATAGTGCAGCACAGAACATACGTTTCTGTATACAACATGAATCATTTGAGTATTAGTATTATTAATCTGCTGTAACTCTGTTAGCCCGAATTTACTCATAGGAAAAATGGCATCTGCCCTCAGACACAAATCCCAAACACTTCGATTCTGACAATAATTAAAAGAAATAAGCTAAAAAACATACATGTGCCAATTCATTTCCACCAATGAACAATGCTGAAAAGAACTGGCTCGTAGTTGAACCTAATTACTTACACGGATATTCAGCATCACACTTTATATTCTCACATAATGATGACGTGTAATCGTGTGTTTGTTTTCTGGGTAAATATCTGAAACTGTCAGCAGAGTGTGATCTGCTATAGATCTTGCATAAAGCCTTCAGCATTTTTTCAGACGGACTAGCATAATGCATTAGTTACAGAGGTTTCCAAGGCACAAGTGTGTAATATTAGGAACAGATGAGTCCCTCTGCAGGGGCGAGGGAAGTGGGGGGTGGGGGTGGGGGGGGCACTGGAGAATAAAAAAAAAAGTTCCTTTCTGAAGCCTGTGAAGCACTGTTGATTTTTTGGAAGCTCTGTTCCCACTGGGTCCATAAATAACATTCAAAGTATACTTGGCACATCTTATCTTGGCTTATTAAAGAAAAGAAAAAAAACAAAAACGCCCGAAGAAAGAAGTTTGAAGATGAACCACAGAGTTTACAGGTCATGATTTCACAAATCTATATAAAGCACATATGATCCTTAATACATTCAAAGATTTTTCTTTACTTAATTTGAACCATGCGGGGCCTAAGGATGGCACTGTCTGTATAACACTCGTTTGTTATACAGAGCTGGATACTTCCCTCCAATTTGGCCAGTGGCCACTTGTGGTACTGCAACAAAAAAATCCCCTGCAGCCCATAAAGCATTTCCCCATAGACTGCTATCAAATATAAAAAAAGACATTTCACCAGGTAAACAAAGATCTACCATTAAGCATGACGTTCATTAAAGCAGCTATAATTGCTATTTTTTATAATAACAACTATGTATCAAATGACAATGTGAAAACAATGAGACAATGTGAAAGGGGTCGCTAGGAGTGATGAACCTACAGAGAACTATCACCAGAATCTGCAGCTAGTGTCGACTTTACGAAGCTTTAGGTTTCAGCAAATTATCATTTTTTTAGTTCGTTTTTTTTTTGGTTCACTCTCACAGCTCTCATAGTGTCGTGTTCGGTCGCAGCAGGCAGCTGTTATTATATTGGACTTACATTGATCAGGTGGCCAGAAACATGACTCCAACTTAATGCCAATGTTGCTCTGGTAACTGCCAGAGAGTTAATGAGCAACTGCGAACAAGTTCGCCCTATAAACTTAAAAGGCCATGATATGTCAATGTTTCCACTGCCTGCAGGTGGCCAAAAAATGATGGCAGGTTTAAATAAATGATTCCCTGCACATATTTTCTGACGCTGTATGGTGTTCACTGTTTGATTGAATGCGACTTGTCTATTCAGCAAACAATCTATGGTGCTGGAGAAGCTTTGCTCTTGTCTAACACCTGAAGCAGGGTGACAGCAGGGCTGGAGCTGCAGATAAAAGCTGCTGCGCTGAAAGCTTGCTGATAATGAGAACAGTGACCATGAACCAGAAAGCTGTGACTATAGTGTTGACAAGTCATGCAACAGCCATAGTTCACACTTGCACACTCCTACTAACCGCTCATGCATGGTTGATGAGAATGAACATGATATGAGCGTGACTCCTGTTCATTGTTCTTATACTTAAGCACCAATCACACAAATCTGACAGATAAATAAAACCCAGCAAAAAGACAACAGAACTTTATGTGGAGTTATTTATTTGAACGTTTTTCAAAATCCTGAAGGCAGACTAAAGGGCTAAAACTGAAAGCAGAATCCTTATCAGTCCCTTCAGCTGACCCTGCGAGGGTTTCATGAGCTCCGGCAGAAAGTGAAGCCAGATTTCAACTCAGCCGAAACCGAGGACCTGATGGCGCGGGAGTCACATTTCTGTACCACTTGCTCACCACAAAGTCTCTAGGCTAGCTGTTCAGCGGCCACTCTGCCTCCATTTGTGTCGCATCCTATGCGGGCGATTGCAGATGAACGTGACAGTAACCCCCCCCCCCGCCCCCTTATAACAGTCAGAGTCGACGGGATAGGACACATGCAGATGCTTTGCTTTTTTAACCCAGGCATGCAATTTTAATGCATCTCCGGCAAACATTTCTGAATATAGCTACTGAGCGCTGTCAACATTCCACTGCTTTTATTATACAAGTCTATATAAGTCTGCAAGCAGCTCGTTAGATGACTTACATTATAATGTGGTAATACATATGAATGTAATAAGTTGGAATATGAACACTGACTACGAGCTTCTGTCATTATATCTTAAATAAATGGCACCATGTGGGAAATAAGTGTTTATAATGTTATCCTTTGGACTTTTGTTTTGTTTTTTTCTGTGTCGATAATCCATAAAATCAAATCAATCAATCAATCAATCAATCAAATCCCTCCCAGCCACAAAAATCACATTCATCCCTGACTGTACAGCCTTAAAGGGCTTGAGTTCACTTCACATTTGTCCACTCTCCCAGGTGTACAATGCAATAATGTTCAAAGTAGGTCAGCTCAAGATTAATATTTGGATACTCATGAATCTAGTGTGCAGAGTGGTTTTTCACAGCGCTTAAAAAGGAAAATAGGGATATGTACAGTATGTTTCAGCCTGCTGGTATCTTTTTCATTTTTGCACAAGAGTAACAAGGTGTGACCTTTTGCTTTACTGTGCTCACCCCTGATAGCTTGCTAACTGAGTTACTAAGCTAGTGTGAGTTTGGTCGCGAACAGGACAAGTTCCCACAGTTTATTCCATCATTATTTGTACCATCGACTATTTTCTCATAACTTCCTGGAAAACGTGTCTCTTTTTTTTTAAGCCCACCAGAAGAGGAAGGCTGAAAAAAGGTTGATTTGTCCCAAATATCACTAAAATGCCCCGGTTTGCAACATTCACTACCAAAGCGTCCCGGTTAATAATAATAATTGTTAATAATAATATACTTGTTTTCAGAGCTTACATAGACATTTATCATGTTCTGTCCCACTCATTATTACCTAAAAACATAAACAATGCACCACACATCTGAATTCAACACTGATTTGTCCGTCAATCAATCAACGTGTCTTTGTCAAGACTGTTGCTGGGCTATGAGTCATAGGCAAGCGGCATAGGCTATGGCAGAACCTGTCAGTATGCTAATGGTTAGCTGCCATGCCAAAGACAAAGTCGGAGGCTCACTGATGAAAATGCCCATGTGCATAAGTACATACATACATGCGTGTGCATAAAGGGTCAGTACATTTAGGGGGTTTGAAAGTGTGGTCACCCTATGCAGCACAGCTAATATGCTTGGTTCTCCTGTTTTGGACTCTCTGGCTCTCCATTCCCTCAAAGGTCAGCACTGTCTCGACGGTCTGCTATTGGTCAACAGCACAAATCCGCGTGTCAAAGTTCGCCAAAGTTAAACTAGACTCCTGTGAGTGATTCCACCGCCAGTGGCGATTCTCTCGCAATGTTCACCACGAAATGCCACCATTTGGTGCGACTGACCCTTTATCCCGAGGCTGTATGACTCCACAGGTACAGAGGCGATGGGGGAAAAGAACAACAGGACTAGAGTTCCTGGTGAGTTCTGAGATCGGTGAGCTCAGCCAGCTACAGCTATTGTTGATTTGCTTACTGTACGGTTGGCTGTTTGGGGCACACTCCATCGGTCAAATTTACACAAATAATGCAAGGTGAATGGTTGTGATGGATGATTTGGTGGACAAAGCATTTTTGAACCATGACAATTGTTCCTACGTAGTTTTAGTTGCCTAAACTCAGCCAAAGCAGAAATTCTTTTTGTCTTTGATTGAACTTTTTTTCATTTGCAACAGTTTTGCACTGGCAAACACTGATATGGCACCAAATCAGATGATGCTCATAAACTCCCAGGTTGTTTTGGAAGACATGACAAATGACATGTTTGTGTTAGGTATGAGGGCTCAATCGTTGTGATTAATAAATTCACGCTCAGTCCCGAATATTGCAGGGCCAGTCCTTATATATTAATCTCAATTAATAAGAAAGAAAGAAAGTGAGGAGAAGAAAGCAGAGGGATTACATTGTCCATAGATAAGTTAGGCCGGCAAGCATGACGACAGTCACTTCACAGAATAATTAAAGCCATTCATCCAAATATCAGTTCTCTCTCCTGGGAGTTTCTGGGACCATTTCAGAGAAGTGATTAGAGAAATCAGAAACACGCATTAGGTGACAAATATTGGGCTTTAAAAGCAAGAATAATGGACTGACAGTGTCATTATTGTGTATGTGATCACAGACAAAAACAAACAGTCTGATTGGAGCAGTCTAACCAGTTATTCCAGCAGCACAACACTGTGAGAGGGGTTCACTGAGGGATAACTCAATATGCACGGAAACAAGGCAATGGCCTGTGTAAGTTAACATTAGGAGCTAATCGGAAACAAGCCCCTTCTAATTAGCCATTACCAAAATAACAGACTGAGGTCATAGTTATTGCTTTCCCTTATGGGGAACACTGGTCTGGGTTTGACTCAATTTGAACGGTTGCAGAAATGAAGCCCTTTCAGACTCTGAGGTTTAAATGCAGCCTTCATCTGCCCACATAATCAAGTGACTGCTGTGATTTTTCTCTGCTGTCATTTCTTGTCATGTGAGTAAATACAGTTTAAAGAGGGAATTCATGTTGATTGTTGTATTTTTATTTTGTTGTTTCTTTTCTCCATCTTTGTCTCATAACCGTGGTGTGATTAGAGAGATCACTTTGACAACAGTTGATTAAGTTGTTTAAAGGCACTGAAAACCTATTTTTCTCAATCAGCTTCTTCTTATGAGAAACGTAGTCCGACATGAACACACGCACTTTTCCTCCAAAGTTGGAAAGATTTTGGTCATTTTGCCTGAGAGAGTTGTGCGCATTTCTTTTTTTGGCCTGTGCTCCTCCTACTGGTTTGAAGTGGGAGGGGCTCGGTTCGGGACAAAAAGGTGATGTTACGTACTTCCATGCACCAATCAGGGTGTAGCAATGTTTGAACCAAAATGTGACAGTTGTGTGGTGCTGCTAGCACTGTCAACCAAATCTGATCGAACCACACCGACACAGAGAGTTTATTTCTTACCTAAGGATGTTTATTTTTTCTAAACTTTAACTTTTACTGTGTCTTATTTAGTCATGAATATTTAATATTATAGAGAAATGCTTAAAAGTTCGTCTATTTAGTCATGCTGGCTTTCACTGCTGATGTCAATAGTTATTCTTTGGTTTATTCTTAAGAAAGACAGAAAGCACTGTTGCTGCTGTCATAAGCAAAAAAAAAAAAAACATACCAACCCACACACAAGGATTTGTCTTGAAGCATAGGTAAATATAACTAATTATAATGAATTATTACCTTAAATGATTCTTTTCTGATGAGCAATATGTTGCAAAGAAAAGACTTAATCAGAAGCACATGATTGCAGGGCTGATTGTACACCTCTCACCGTCCTACTTCAGATGCCTGAGAGGCAAATATCTCCACTCCATTTGGTCTTCTCTACCTGGCCCAATCAGATGGGAATGGAGATAGCGTCTCGGCTTGTATTCTTTGGACTGGTGTGAAAACAAACACACCTCCACTCCACAGCGGAAGACAACCTTTCTGTCCAAAAAAAGAAGCCTGCTCTCCTTTATTTAGCTATTTTAGACGCCGGTTGTTCTGCTGCGGATCACGATGCAAGATAAATCTTACAAAGGGAGCAGTGTGTGGGCTGGGCTCAAAATAACATGCAGTGGCTTTGGTTTAAAAATATTATGTGCAAAAATATGGTAATTCTTTGTACAAAACACGAGTATCCTATTTAGCATTCCAGTTTCTGACCTACTTGTTACACACAAATGAGCAACGCTTGAATAACTTCTGCATTTTGTAGAAGAATATGACCATATTAACATTGAGCCCGTCCTGTTTTGTGTCCCTTAACACATTGTGCATCTCTTTCGGCTGCTGTAATGACATAATAGAGAGTAAATATGTAGTGTGGAGTAAATATTGATAAGCAAAGTGCTTTACATAAAAGGACGAACAAAAGCTAGAGAGACAAAAAAAGAATCTACACATGAACGGGCATGCAGAGCTGTGGAAAAATAAACTGGGACATATAAAATGAAAGAAAAAAGAGGATAAAATGGGTCAAGCAAAGAACAAGTAAAACAAAAATACTATTATGGCTAATTCAAAATATGCCCACATATGCCAGCTAGACCCCTGAACATGATGCTCAATAGACAAATTCATGGTCACCTCAGTTCTGAGATGTAGCCTGGAGCCAATCTGAGCCAAGGTTTAATAGTGGTCAGTACAGTCCGAAATAATATAAAAAAAAAAAGGTTTGTCAAGGAGAAATGACTTTGAATTTGTATGTTCAGGCCATACTACGAATCACATAAACTTTACATCACAGCTGACCATTCTACAAACCATGCAATTGTGTGTCTGAAATGGTTTCCATTGATTTCTGTACAGCTTGAAAATGTACGGTAACGCGATTACGCGACACGATATTGATTTAAAACGTCACGCAGAAATAATGTAACTTCTGAAAAAAATGAACGCGGACTTGATGTTTCACTGTAACGGATTAACTCAACTCAAGCAAGTTTTAAGAGTCTGCATAGTTATTTTCATCCTGTAGGAAAATGCAGGGAAACCAATGGATGCCTGGAATGAATGCATTCAAAAATGTATGTTATTGTCCGTGTTAAAAAAACACCCATTGAATATTTGTCTTTGAACCAACAAGTCCTCTAAATTAAACTGCAAAATATGTTGCTTCTAAATGCCCGCTGGAACGACGTGTAGAAGCGCTTTTGTGATCTGGCCAGTTTTATGATGTTACAACGCTATGGTTAAGGTCGGTTAGGTTTAGGTACAAAAACGACTTTGTTAGGTTTACGGAAGGGTCATGGTAAAACAAGTACTTTGTTAAGATTGGGAAAACATCATGGCTTGGGTTAAAAATGACTACTTTGTAGTCACTTCTACCTCCATCAGTGCGTTTTAGTTTTATTTAGTTTTTGAAATATTCAACTCTGACATTTCTGCCTCCACACCAGCACAATGGAGGTGAGTGGAAGTTTGTTTGCAAAGCATTTTAAAAACTCAACCAATGACTTGACATAATGACATAATCCACAGACCCCACTGTCAACACTTTTCATTGGAACTGCTTCTTATCAATCATTGCTATGAAGTCTGTGTGTTCTGTTGACTCTCCCGAGTTACAGTGACAGTGACTGTTTTGGAAATTCCATTCACTGCCATTGTATTGTGGGCGCAGACGTTGCAGTGTCTCAAAACCTTGACACATGAAACCCAAAAAGAGGTGAGTAAGAAATTATATTTTTGTAATTTGGGTTAACCGACCCTTCAAGAGCAAACAAATAACGTAGTAAAAAAAAAAACATCTACAGCCTCACTCTTACTTGCTGTTGTTAAAAGTGTATGTTTGACAGGTAGGAATAAGGGGGGGTCCTCCCTGTCTCTCAGATAATCTGATGAGGCAGGTTGAATGCTGAGCTCAGCTCAAGCAGAACTAACACAGCTCTCAGAATCACAAGTCCATCGGGACATCATTAGTAACTTGAAGAATGGCAGCTCGAGTACGGCGATGCTTATTAAAGCCAGACTTTTTTTTTGTTTAAACGCTGTGAGCAGCGCTGAATCAATAACACACTATTCATCACACTTCAATATATATGACACCTTTCGGACACACTTCAGCGGTTTTGTTTTCCAAATGAAAATTATGAGCATGTAATGAGCTTGATAATGATCATTCAGGAAACAATCTCTACTCTTAAGGAGTCTCAGCACTTTTTTTTTGCATTTTTGTGCGCTTGTAATTGAAGTTCCATCTGACTTCTTTTTGTTTTGATCTAAATTGTGTTATCAGCACATTCATATTCATGACCTTGTGACTTCAGATGTGTTTTTATCTATAATATGAGATGATATGCTAAATCTTTGATGCTCTGTCTCAGAGATAGTGCTTGCTCTGAATTTCATACAAAGTCATCAAGCATGCACTGGTCTGTGTGAGCTGTCCATCTGGCTGCCCTGCTGCCCTCCAGGTCAAATGTTGACTCTGCAGCAGGTCCAAATCAGTGATCTTCAAGGAAGACTAAATAAGCCGTTGTGCTGTAATCCTTCCATGCCACATACAATAAAGCTCCGAGCCTGCGTACACAGTCCTCACACCAGATGGGGCTTAAATGGCCTGCATTCCCTGCCACTTTTATCTGGACGTTCTCCAGCATAGCTTTAAGTTGGCCCATGATGTCATGCTTCTCAGTGTTGTGGCCAGACAAGCACTTTTGTTATAGGGAACTATGTCAATATCTTTGCTCACGAGAACACAGTGAGACCGCAAGAAATGCACGACTTTGACATAAAACAAGTTTTTACAAAGTAGAACAGCCCCCCATTCCAACTTACAAATCGGCTTAAATTCATTGACTTTGTTCTTTTGATGTTGTAGCAGAGAACCACTTGCTTTGCTCAAAAATCAAAACATCTGTGGTAAATTCAGTTGTGGCCTATATAATATGGAGCAAATCCCCACAATTAAACCGTCATGATTGAGAAATGTAATGGTTGATGAGGTAGCTTTATTGACCTTATCTTGTATAATGGGGGCCCACATGAATACATTATGCTAAACGATACAATCAGCATAAGATTAAAGGATTAAAGGAGCATTCCCCTGATTTTACACATCGTAATCAGTTTACTCATCATGGGAAGCACCACTCACTACTGAGTCTGAGTCTGAAAAATAAGCCAACGGATGTCATTGGGATTATCTTAGTTTGGAGACTACAATCGTATAACAAAAAGTTGCTAACTAGGAGTGTGGACTTTGAAAGACATGGGCATCTACCAGGCAGGAAGAGCCAAACAAAAGATGCTATCGAGTTGCATTATGGGACATTTTGGAGGTAGATCCATATCAGCAACTACATGTTGGAGTAAGGTTCGACCTCTGCAGCTTCCTATTTGACCATTCTTCACCACGCTTGTGGCTTTGTCCGATGGATGCCAATGTTGGTCTGACGGTCTGCTTTGCTTTCCACCAAGTTCACATTCAAGGTTCAAGGTTCAGCTTTATTGTCATTATACAATACGGGACTGCAAATGCAGACGTAGCCCCCTCCACGCTACACACACAGAAAACATGTAAACTCATATTCAAATATTTTAAATGACAATAGAATAAAACAATACATTGGGCAATAAAGCAGAACAAAGTATAAATAAGCACTAAATAAAAAAGAAAACGGAATCGTATTTACAAGGAAGACATACAGTTATGTATATACATTAATGGGGGTTGACCATGGTTGTCGCATCCTTCTGGGACAGCGTCTCAACATGTATATGTATAACATATAGAGCTGAGGTTTCTGAGAAGAGTCATTCATTTACGGTGGTGCGCAGAGGATGTCGAGGAGATGAGGAGTCTCACAGCCTAAAGCAGAGAAGCTACTCTGAAGTCTGGTGGTACGGCTTGAGGTTAAAAAATTAAAAACTCCATTTTACAAAGAAGTTGATCTAATGAAGTCAAGCACATACTCACAAAATGACAGACCCTCCGAAACAAAGCTAATATTACCCATCGCACACTGCCGGTATGATTATTCTACCACAATTTCTCCAGTGTTGATGCTGTTCAAACACCTCTTTGATGCTAAAAAATCATCAATTAATTGGCTAAAGTAAACCATTTTGTTTGAGTGTGTCAATAATGACTCAAAATATAGATAAAACACATCTGCATATGATAGAGTCACATTTTGGAAGCAAACAAAGCAGCATATCATCATGCTTGAGTTATCGGTGTCAGAGCCAAAAGATGATAATGTTTCCAGTGATTTCAGACTCGTGGCTCCCACCGATTCACTGCGGGGAGAGTCCAGCTCGGCTCAGGACACCCACATGGACATAGCATTCGCAAGCTCTATTAGAGGGTCTTATTATGTGATATCAGTTCATGTAAGACTCACTTAAACACACTCATTTCCCTGCAGGATATGCAGCAGGGCTAATATACCTGCAGGATGCAAATCAGTGTTTTCTCACAACAGAGAGGATTCACTTTGTGGAATCCTAATGAGGTCATTATGAATATTTACACGTATCCAGGGACACGTGAGATATTATTAATAGTAAATTGCTGTATGTTGAACATGCCTGGAGAAAATAGATGCAAATTAGAAAAAAAGGTCATACGTTATTACACCACAGCACCGCTTCTTGTAAGGAAACTGGTTGTCTCCCTCAAATCAGTTCCTTTCAGTGGTCCCAATCAATGTGAATATCAACGCCGCAAAATCTGAGAACTTATTTCTTGCACAGTTCTTCAGTCAATCAATTCTTGGAGCGAGCGGTGAAGAGAAGAGGAAAAGTGGGATTCCTGCAAAGCGCACTGTTCTTCAACATAGACGCTGCCCTGCAATTAGTGTTTGAGATTTGGCAGCTGCATGGTTCAATGTCCCCCCCCCCCCCCCCCTCCCGCCCTCCCCCAAGCTCCTTCTTTAATCTGCTCGTGCATGCTGAAACCACTTCAGCATTAAACCGCAGAGGACGTGCAGGAAAGATGTGGAGTCCCCGCGGTCAAAACCTCACCATTAACCTTCTGGAACGGCACCAGCAACAACGGAACGCCGCCTCGACTGTCCACTGTTGCTTAGCGATGGACAATCAACTGCACAAAACAGACGTGCAAATCAATAGTGGTTGGTCCCGCATTGGAGGTGGGCTTGCTCCGCTTTCCCCCGAGATGCTTTGTAACCAAGGATTTTGAGTGAGAGGTCATGGATAAATAAAAGTGTAACACCGAGTGCGAGAGTTGAAAAGGGCAAACATTTGTAACCATTTTGGAGCTCCTGATGATGGCGTGCAGCACATTGACTTTGCATTAGATAAGAGGCCATTAGGACTTTCCAAAAAAGTGATTTGTAAATGGCATATTTTCAGAAATGACCTGTTTGCGTAGCTTCACCAGCAGCGTGCGGAGTGTCTCCCAGATGTACCCAGGGTTAACCAGACTGGTGAAAGCACCAAACCTCCAGCCCAAGAGTTTGTAAACTATCCCAACCACACGTGTGGAGCTGGGCATCTGCTGCTGAAATGTAGGCCCTGCCATGCGCTAAGCCCCAGGGTGATAGCATAATTAAAAGGGCCCCTGATGAACACATGACATTGGTTCAAAATATTGTCCACAAATCCGCTAGAAAAATATACAGAAAGGATGAGGAACAGCATTTTTTTGCTTTGCGTGTCACATGTGTTAGCTCCTTGCTGAAGGAGCAGGCAGTGTGGGATACCGGGCTCCCAGGGACCTCCGCTGCATGACATATGTGTTCCATTACAGTTCATTTTCAAACATTTCTTCAGGACTTGTGGCTTCACAGTCTGCTTGAGAAGGAGGATTAGGCCCTCCTGAAATTGATTTATTTCTGCGCCCTAACTGTTTATTAAATATAATTGACCATCAAAGTTGTCACAGAGAGGAGGGGGTAAAAAAGGAGCTGCTACATGTACCACAAAAGGAGGAGCTTTCTTTGAAAAGCTATTTATCTAAAGAATGTCTTAGTTAGAGGCTGGACTGGGAGGCAGAGAATAGGTCATATTTCAACCACTAATACTACCACACTTGGTGGCTGCAGGATTAATTAGAGCCAAAGTCATAATAAATGTCATAAGTTGTCTCGAGTGAAATAGTAGGCTTATACAGAACTCGAAAAATGGGTTTCTTAAAATATTCAATATTTTCTGTGTGTCTCACGCTATAGTTGATAAGAATTTTACCAGACTTCCACGCTCATGAACATTTCGTTAGATATAAGGTCGCAAAAACCTCTATCTGTCTTCGAGTGTGACTGGGAGGGACTGTTTTCCTTACGGCGAGCGCACTTGAGACAGGAACAGATCCTGACTGACTGACATCAACCATATCAGCACTCAGTGTGTCACAGCCATGGTGGTCTGATCGCCATTATCTCTGTCTTCAACAGACATGTGTCTGGTGTCTTTTGAATGCCAGGCAGAAGCCAGACACACAACAAAAGGCCAAACTGCCTATTTATTTTCATTGACTGTTGTAAACTGACAGTTTAAAGACAATCCCTCTTGTATCTCTTAAAGGCAAAAACGATAAAAGCTATTAAACAATGAATGCTTACTATGTTCCTATCATATCACAGCTTTCTATCCTTGTCCCCCTCCTAATGTGTGAATGACAAAACAGTTAATCACTATTATTAACTAAACACAGCTTTTGCCAGAATGTCAATGGAAATGGAGGAGGAGTGCAAGAAAGGACAAAAACAGGAAACATGTAATTTCATTTTAAAAAATGAAAATGGTTAAAATGCTTGTTTTCTGTTTTTTAACAGAAGTTGCCACTGGGTTTTCAGCATTAAAACAAAAACAGCATTGTCTTGTACTGTCACATATTTTACTGCTCTTTTTGAGCAACAAATGAATGCTGATTCATTTCCACTTACACCCCCAGCTGCTTTATGTTGATGCAAATATACATTTTGTTATGCTACTGTTGAAGAGTTTGGGATGGATTTTCAGAAATATCTGCATAATGGAAACCAGGCTAACACAGGCGCTAACATTAGCCTGTTAGCCGTGCCTTTGCCGTGGTAACACAAAATCAATTCCAAGCCTATTTTCTGATACCAAATCACTCCATGTCCCTACAAAGCAGAAAGATAAAGTTAATAGCAACACATGTATTCTGTTATACCTGGAGAGGATAGAAAGTAAACTTCTGTTTTATCACTGGCAACTGTTAGAAAGAAGCTCTTGCTTTCTACTCAGTGTGTCCCTATCTATTAAGTGAAGCGTACAGCGCAGCTGAGAAATGAAGGTACGAAGCGAGACTATCTTTAAATGGCTGTGGTCCATTAGCATTAACTCCCCAACTCACAGTTAAGGTTACTTAGATGTTTTGCTTTTTTTGTGTGTCTGATTGATGAAAGCTAATGTGCCTTTGGGTCACATTTAGAAAAATAGAGCGGAGCTGCAGAAAAGCAGCAGTTTTTAACTTACACAGGTACTGTTAGCTAGAAATAGCTGCAGTGAAAGTGATGAATTGGACATTATGTTTTTGATGTTGTTTTGGTGCCCATTTAGCCGTGGCTGTTTAAAGTATTGATTTCTGTAAGTAGAGGAACAGAGTCTCAGCAGAAGTATTGTGTATATCAGAGTGCCCCTGTGGCATCGTGGATGGTCCGACAGCAACTAAAACAAGCTGAAAAACTGTCCCGTCCTGTATTTGATTGGTAATATGGGTTGACTTGGTACAGGTGTCCGTGACAAGCCATAAGCCTGTCTCTTTTTTTGAAACTAGCCTTGTGAAAACCCATAAATTGAATTAGGGTAAAGCCAGGGTGCTCTTTGAGAGGCGTTTCCCCCTCATTTTCCATTCTTCCGTAAATTTCCACCCTGTCTCACAATTGAGTTAAACCATGTTGAGTTTCTTTTGGCCTCTAAGGTAACAGGAGAATAGATCTAGGTTGTCTATGCCTTTGAATAACGTGGATGTCCCTTTGATCTCAATTATCTGTATTAAGGACACATGACCAGGGGGACAGCGTATCCTGAAGATCATCTCTTGGATGTTCTGATGTGGTCAAAATGAGCTGTTACCCTTTTAAAGAATTATCCATGAAAGTCACATTGAACTTCTCACAATGACGAATACCATTAGGACTCTGAAATGTGTTGACAGCAGGGAAGAATCAGTGTGATATATCCTTATCCATCATCATTATCTAGTTTACAGTTGTTTGCCTTTTTCGTCGACAGCATCCACTCCTGCCCTCGACACAGTAGCAAACTGAAACTGTAATGATCTGTGTCATTGATGAAAGCTCCCCACATAACTGAGCTGCAAGCGATTTCTCAGAACACTGACTCTCAATCATTTCCAACATCTGGAACAACTATGGAATACATAAACAAGGAGCTGGGGTGGGGGTGGGGAGGGGGGTGTTGGGGTTGGGTGCCATCATCACAAGGAATTCAAAGGAGCGTGGGGTTGTTTGAGACAGAGTTAGTTGAGAGTTTACAAGATGGAATGTAAACAGTACTGACGGATCGGTCAATAAAGCTCTCTGTCCTGAGGAAGTCTGGTCAAGAGCTGCAGGACCCCCACTAACAGGCCCAGATTATGTGGAAATGGGATATCTGCTCTGGGGAGAGCATTCTTCTGCTCGTGCTGTGCTCTTACAGTGAATGAAAGTCACATCTGAGGCTTCCCCTCTATGTTTTCTTCCCAGACGTTCTGACCTATTGCCTCGCATGCTGCTGGGTTTGTAGATGATGTGCAAGTGATGTTCAAACAGAGCATTTCTCTTTGCAAAGTCTGTTTCAAAGCTTTCCTCACTTCCCCATGCTGAGGGTTACTGCCAGGGGACGTTAGTCAAATAATGCAGTGGAGGGACATTTGAGCCTGTTGAGAAGTTGGAAATGATGGATGGGAACATGCACTGACAAAAGGGATGATTAAAAATGTTATTTTGGTATTATAAAATGAGGGCTTCAAAGAAAATAATATAAAGCATGCAAGAAATTCAAAAAAATGTACAGGTGCTGGCCACTTGGGGACATTTTTGGGGTGAAAGTGAAAAGCAGAACAAACAAAAGTGCATCCAAAATGTGCGTATCAATCTCAAAAAGCACCTTTTTATGTACATCCCTAAGCCAAGGTGTGATATTTGAAAGTCACACTTATGTCTGGATGCTAGCATGGCTCAAAGGATGGCAATGTCGGTCGGTCCACCACTTTGATTATATTTATGGCCTGACTCCTTTCACTGCAGCAACAGGTTCTGCTGAAAATTTTACCTGTGACTTAAACACAGCCCTTTCTGGTCTCCTGGAATCAGCTGCACCTTTTTCTACCAAAACAAGACGGTCAAAGAGATCTACATCCTGGTTTACTGAAGAAACACATGCTCTTAATGTAAGCAGGCCTGCCGGAGATTGGAATGCAAATGGAGTGACTGGACGTTTTCCACCTCTCATGGCTGGAGTGCGTATTAAATTAGAAGCGTGCTCTCTCGCTTAATCAGTAACAATAAACACAATCCTAAATTTCTCTTTGACACTGTAGCTAAATGCACTCAAAAGAAGCCGCCTGTTGCTGCTCGCTCCTTACGCCTCATGATTTTTGTTTTTGCAGAAAAATAGATGACAGTAGATACAAAGTTAGTTCCTCATCTCCAGCTATTTCTAGCTACTAATCTGTGTTCTTACAAATTTTGAAACTCACTCTCTCACTTGAAGCATTGTCTACGCTGGTGTTAGCTTCTAAACCAATCCCCTACCAGCTAAACTCTTTAAAGATCTCTGGCCACTAGCTTTACGACTGCTGTGGTTATACCTCTACTTAAGAAACCACACCTTGATCCAGGGTCTCTAAATAATTATCTGCCTGCCTCTAACCATCTATTCTTTTTGAAAGTACTAGAAAGAGTTGCCTCAGCAACTTTCATATCGCATATCTAACAGTAATCTTTTTGAACCTTTGCAATCTGCCTCCCGTCATGTCACTGAAACTGCACAAAGTGATACATGGTCTTCTGTTTAACATGGATTCGGATTCCCCCCTAAGTGCTTCTATTACAGGATGTCAGTGCGGCTTTTGATACCATAGATCATAGTGTACTCCTAGACTGACTGGCTCTCGCGTGGTTAAAGTCTTACCCGTCTGAAAGAACACAGTGTGTTTCCTACAACAATATTACGTCAAATATTTCTGATGTGAAATATGGAGTACATCAGGGCTCTGTGTTCGGCCCTCAGCTTTTCATATTTCACCTCTTTGCCAAATTAAACGTACTCATGGAAGTCATTTCGACTTCTACACTGATGATGCTTAGCTGTATGTGCCTGTAAAGGCTGATGATCATTCACAAATTATTAAATTAGAGGCCTGCCTGTCTTCTGTGAAAAACTGGATGTCACTTAATATCCTGCTGCTAAATTCTGATCTCTTTTGACCAGCACATTAAAGAAATCAGCCTTTTCCACCCACACAACAAAGCTAAAATTAGTTCTGTTCTGTCTTTGGCTGATGTAAAGATCCTAATTCGCACCATTGTTCCATCCACCGCCAGCTGCTGCAGCTAGAATCTAGAAACGAAAATAAAAATGTGATATCACACCAATTTTAGATTTCCTCTATTGGCTCCCTATCCATGTCAGGCCAGGCTTTAAGGTGCTTCTGATGACTTGTAAAATCATAAATGGCCATCAAATCTGTCCGATCTCCTTAAATCTTATATTCCATCCTGTGCTCTCCGTTCTTAGAATACGGGGCTCCTGTCTGTCCCCAGTGTCAAAAAGAAGTCAGCTGGCTGTTCACTCTAGAATTACTTAATTAATAGTCTGCCTGTACTTTTGCATTTCACACAACAGATACTTTTCCAGTGTAAGCTCTTGTTTAAATTCTACATAAATATCACTTTTTGCCAGTTTTGCATGAACTGATCTTTCAGCCTAGGTTCACCAGTTAGTTTCAACCAGTTGATGTTGTTACACTTTTGCGTTAGCCAGAGGTAAGACAAACCACAGTCATCCAGTATTTGCTTAACCTGCAGGACCCATAGAAATGTATATACACCCGAATTATGCAGGCTGAGCAAACAGTTGTACTTTATTCTACTGAGTTTAGTTTCTTTCCCTTCTATCAGCCTCCCCCTGCAGCCAATAATTCACTTTTTGACTGCAACACAGAGAGGATATCTTCCCAGCTCCCCATAGACCATATTATTTATTATTATTATTTGAAGTGAAGTTTTTCCAATATATATTCTTTCAAACCTCCACACTTCACATTCATACAACATAACTGGTGTATAACTAACTTGTCTAAAATATCTAGTGTGATATTTACTGATAAATCAAAATTTCTACATTTACAGAAAATGGCAAACATTGCACAGGAGGGTTGCTTATGCAGCTCCTCAGTGGCAATCTTAAATGAACCATTATAATTCATAATGACACCAAGATATTTAAAGCAAAGGACAATCTCTAGATTTTCTCCATTGCATACAAACTTTAGTTTGCTATTATCAGCTTTTCTACACCCAAAAACTATGACTTTAGTTTTATCACTATTAACCTTTAATTTCCATAACTCACAGAAATCACACCTATGGTCTGTTGCTTTCTCTAACCCTTCTTTTGTTGTAGACATGATAAGCTGGGCTATTACGGTGCCATCAAAATTAATAGACGGACAATCATTCCATAACCTTAACCACATGTTTACTCTTGTAACCAAGATGCCCCTAACCTTAACAAAGTTGTCATTTTAACCCAAACCACAATGTTTCGCTAACCTTAGCAAAGTCTACTTATTTTAATCCAAACCATGATCTTTCTCTAAATCTAAGTTATTTTGTGCCTAAACCTAACCAACCATTAACCATAGCATTATGACATTGTGTACTTTGTCATTTAATCTGGAGGACTTGTTTGGTGCTAATTGTCAAATGTTACAATGCTAACACGCTAAACTAAGATGGTGAATTTGGTAAACGTACCTGCTAAACATTCATATTTTAGCATTGTCATTGTGAGCATAATCGCTTGCTGACATTAGCAGTTAGCTCAAAGCACCACTGTGGCAAAGCACAGCCTCACAGAGTCTCTAGCATGGCTGTAGAGCCTTAGTCTTGTTATAGTTTCATTCATTTTCAAAATCAGTTTTGCAGAGATGCAGTATTCTGCTAGATCTTCTAAATATCCCTCATATTGAAGCCTTTTTCCCACTTGAAAATGATGACTTCCTTTGTAGCCAAGCGGCCTCACATTAGCACCTGAATGGAAGTAGATACATATTTATATCCTTGAGCTCGGGGGGCTATTTACATACTCAGCAGATGAGCTTTCATGTCAAAAGCTAATTTCCCCTCCAGATCTATCAGTTTGCAAAATCTTACCCCCAGGATGACATAAAACATCAAGCTCGGGAGAAAAAGGCATGCTGAAGAGGAATCTATCACAGTTTTTTTTTTTTATGTGGCCTCTTCTTGTTATCGCGCGTCCTTATCACAGTAGGATTTTTTGAGAAACATCAACACGCTCGCTTGTTCCCAGGCCAGAAAATCAAATGGCTTATCTGTGGGCTGTCTGTACGCTATCCACACACAGATGCAGGGATGCATGCGGGACAATTGAAGCACGTCTGCTCCTGCAGCCTGAAAGCTGTTTGTCAGGTAAGAGAGATCTGGGAAACAAGAAGCCACCAGTCAGGTCCTGACCTGTCTAATGAGACATTTCTGCTCCGGAGAAGTGTCACTGATATGAATGATGAATAATGTTAAGTGTCACTGCCCTATTTGGTTGGCCTTGTCATGAAATGTAAATGTGTGCCAGAGGAGATTCAGATTTGCAGTGGAATGGTTTGTTGTTGACTTCACTGTGTGCAACACAAGATTGTCTTTTGAACATTATGTACATTTATGATAAAGCTTTAGTTGTGAATCACTGCAGAAATGTGTTTCCTGCTGATTACATGCCCTTTATAGTGTAACAGCAATTTAACATTTGCATACAAAATGGTGGCATTTGTTCTATGTACCATTCTGTGCTCAGAGCAAATCCGTTCTGAGGCAGAGCTCACATTTGCAGTTGCTTTTCCAATGAGTCCTGATTGCTCATTTTTTTCAGTCAATATTTAAAAAAAAACTAACAAGTCCAGAAAACAAAGACAGTTATCTGTGAGACAAAACCTGGAGCTGCTCCACTCACACAAAAAAAAAAACTGGGGTACTGACAGAAAGGTTGTTTGAATTTTGACTTCAAACCCAGCCTCACTTTCTTGTAGCGATAACAGTTATGGAACAGGATGTGTTTGCTTCCTCGTAAAATTACAGCAGCTACTACCACTCGCTCCACAAAGCTCTTGTCTCCTTCATCAAACATCGACTATCATCACAAAGGTCTTTCTGAAAATAGCCTGAGGTGTCCAAGATAATAAATATAACATGCACACATTCTGCTTAAATTGTATTTCTGTTTCCAATGCAAAGATCTACAGAAAGTCTCGATGTAAATGGATTAAACAAAGCTCTATTATATGACATTCAGAAAATCTATGTATGTTTTTTCACCAAACACAGCCAAATCCAGCACTAAACACAAGTGCAGCAGAGGCAGATGGGAATGACTAAATTAAAATGTCGACGTAATGATGATGCTAGATTCATTCATGCTGAGCTAGGGCAAGAATGTCTGCACCAAACCAATAGCTGATATTTCAGTCAAACAGAGATTTCACTCAAAACCACAAATGTCAACCCTACGGTGGCACTAGAGGAAAGGTCATGAGGATTCATCAGCTGGGAACCATGAATGTCTGTAAAAAATGGTGCCAATTCATTCAGCAGATACTAGATATGTCACAGAATAAGGGAAAGCTTTGACCTGCTGGTGGTACTAGATGAAAGGTCAGGGCATCACCAACGTGAGTAGGCTTCATCCTCTGGGGAGCATAAATGTCTGTACAAAATTGTACGACAATCCATGAAATAGTTGTTGAGATATTTCAGTCTGGACCAAAGTGATGAACTCAACAGGTGACAGCACCTCTGATGATCAGTTTTAGAAAAGAAAATCCTCTTTTTCCTATTGCACACCTTCCCCACCTCGTCCCCTCCCGAATCTCTAACACACACAGTATGTAGCTTACATCATAAATGCCAACAATCTCCTGTGTCAGGAGAGAGGAAGCGATGAAGATGGGAAACAGATGTAGAGCGAGAGAGAGAGTTCAGTTGTTGAGGTGGTCGACAACAGCGCTGCGCTTGGCATAAGCCCCATAGACTGACGTACATTTATTGTGGTAATAAGCAGGAAAACAAGACAATATCAAATGTGGTATCCTACAGTCCTTCAATGAGTATTTGTGACATTTGAGGCTAATGTATTGGTCTACTAATATATACTGTATGTCAGATTTGCATAGTGGACCATCCTAGACACATGGCTGTTGTGATTGCTTTTGATCATTGTCTTGATTTGAGGAACGCCACTCATGATCGACACCCTGAAGGACTAGTCTTTAGCACATGTTCTCAAATGCTTTGTCCAGTTGTGCTAAAAGAGGACATCTATTGCAGCAGTGCAAAGGATGGACTTAAAGTTGTCACGCTCCTCTTTAAAGTTTGCTTACATTCTCTAAGTTCAGGCTTGCTATGGACTTCCTGTGGATTTTTTTTTTAACAGTAGCAGCGCTATGGAGCAGTGTTTTTATGAGTGGGTCCCTGTTTTATGTACATTGTGCATTCAGGCAAAGCCATACACGTTTCTGCCAATAGTTTCACATTATTCCTCTGAGTGACAGTTGGTGGCGGGAACATGAAACTGTAGTAATGTGTCAACAAAGGCAGGGAGGAAGAAGACTGGATGTAAAAAATGCTGGATTTAAAATATTTCAACATACGTTTATGTGCTTATAGACAAGAAGTAGACTGTGGTTAAGTCTTAAAACGAAATGATTTCATTGGCAATATGAAAATATTTTTTATTTCTATGTAGACAAAGAACCAACAGCGACTAAAGGCACTATTGTTATATATATATTGTTTATTACACAGTATATCATTTACAGAGCAGATCTGTGTGCTGTTGCAGGTATACATGATTTTAAAAAAATGTTCAGTTGGACTTCAAATGTGTGTGGAATGGGTCTCGCATTTGGCTGATTGCGTTTTTGTCAATGAAAACTCTTGTTTTGAGGACCATGTCCTCACAGAGTTGCTTTGATCTGTATTAGGTGGGGTACCATTCTAAAAACATGAAACGTCAGAGGCCAGATGCTGAGGGTTTTGACGTTGCCCAGCCAGGTTTACTTGTGCAAGGTGATGTGATCCCCTTGGGCTTAACACCAGCATGTGTCTGCTCCCTGTGTCAGCTCCTCAGACCTCGTAGAGCAGCATCTGCTCCTGTTTAGCGTCAACACTTGCAGGCCTTCCATCAGCCACATCAGATTGTTGGCTTCCTCAGACTCACTGTCTTTATCAAATTTCCAGTTCCGAACAAGAGAAAAAAGTGAGCAGTAAAGGGTTAGTCACTTGACTTCATGGATGAGATTCCTTTTGTCTCTGTTTTGAATGCAGTCTTTCTGGGTCTGACAAACTGCATTACAGACTGCTCTTTGTTTAAAGAGCTCTTGACCATACTAGACTGAAACCTTCTTTCCGTCTCAAGTTGTCAAGGCAAACATTGATTTGTCTTGTCAGCCATCAAACTGGTAGAACACCAATGTAAACTGCTATTTTCTGGTTGTATGCAGAAATGTCACTGTCTTGTATTCCGTTGCACTGCAGGTCAGTTACCCACAGAGAGTATAACGACTGAACTGACCTAAGAGACTGCTAGAGAGGTACAGACCGTGGCCCAAAAATGTCTCTTTGGGTTAGTCTGACCTGACACGTTTCACTGCAGGTCATGGAGCTGATGAGTCGGAGGCAGCAGGAGCAGAAAAGAGCCCGAGAGATGGGTTCCAAAAATTCCTCTGTCCTTGACTGTGGGGACTCTGTCAGCGTTGATTCATTCGGTCACGCTAACTCGTCTCATGACGTAAATCTCCAAAGGACGACTACGCTGCTGTTCTTTCTCAGACGCCACCTGGCCCGCGTCCTCACTGACTTTCTGACCTCGGTGCATATTTTGTTGTATGAAAAGCTGCATTAAGAGGCTGGCCTCATGACATGCATTTCATATATGAATGCAAATTTGAGTTGAAAAACAAGCAACATTCTTCATGAGCTGAGCAGCCGCATTTACCAGAAACCCTTTGTAGGGTTTTTAAAACTAAGAGAGGCTTAATCAAAGGAGATTTGCTGCTGTTACTTCACCACGGCATGTACATGGGCATCCAGGTCAAGTCAGTCTCTCCATCAAGCTCCAGCCACCTCCCCTGAGCAGCTCGCATGTGAGCAGAGATTGGACGGAGTAGAGACAGCTAAATTAGACCCTGCAGATAGTGGTGGAGGGACTTTCCTCTCAGAATCAGGAGGGAAATGAGGAGTCAGAGAATCAGATGGAGTAGATTAGCGGTCCAGAAGCCAGTGCGGCCGGGGGAAAAATGTGCCTCTGATGATAATGAGTCTAACAGGGCATCCACTACACCCTCACTGCCGCTCTGCTTCCTCATGATGTTGCAGCAAAGGTATTGACTAAGGCGGAGCGGTAACCAAAACTATATCCTACAGGAGTCATGTTGTCTCAAGCTCAAAGACGCCTTTGTGCATCGCTCAGACTCAAACAGCATGGGACTGAGAGCATCCAGGCGCTACACTTCTGAGACATCTCCTATCAGATGGAGGAGGGTGAAAGGAGAAGAGACACAATGTAAAGTGGAGCTTATCAGCAAATGTGCTGCGATTGTGACAGAGCTCGTTCTATCCCCTCCTGGAAAGCTCTCAAAATAAACAACTGCAGAGCTAAAAGCATTCTCCCTGCCATCTCAGACATCACATGGCACAACCCAGCCGAAGTCCACAAACCACTAAATTACATACCTAATATTCCCACTGCTGGACGGTTGAATGTGAATGTGTTGCAAGTGAAAAATCAGGGAAATGTTGAGAGTCTTAGACAAGCAGGCACCAAATAATTGAACGTCACGACTCAATTAAATGTCTAAGTCATGTCAGCGAAGGTTAGCAGCTCAGTAGCAGAATTTGAACGAGAAGAAAGAACATCTGGACGAACCCCTTTGTCTTGTTAACATGGATTCTCCGCACAGGTCTTGCCTTCATGTTGTTATTTACAAGTCGGCGTCAAAGTAGCAACAAGCATTGCACAAGCCAGCATGAGAGCGCAAGCCCCATAATTGCCAAACCACTGGAAGAGGAAATGTAATCATATACAGAATACAAATTATGGCCCAATAAAGATTAGGTAACAGCATGAACAAATTAAAGTGCTGTGAAAACGGAAGGATTAGCGCAATTACACTCATTACACAACATGCATCTCTCTGACCTGAGTCTGGGCTGAAAAACACAGAGAACAGGAAGGCGGAATCCATAAAAAGTGGAGGAGGGAAAAAGGGGAGGATTGTGAGGAATGCTGGAATCTCTTAATGCACACATCCAGGTCGGAGGCAGAACATGGCAACATGTCTGAACAGCAGTTGGAGGAATCCTAAGTGGAGCTAAAGACATAGTGGCCGTAGAACTCCCTCCCGCTGCAGGGCTGCTCCCCAAATCATACAAGTGATACCGCCACAACACAATGGAGAAAAAGTCAAGTGAGAAGATAATGTTTTTCTTAAAAGGGAGCATCCGCTCAGTGAGTCAAATTGGAGTCAACAAACATGCTCTCAATCTTATCTGGGCCAGGTTACTTGACAAGCAACCTCTCAGACGATGAGGAAGCCCGGAAAATAAAAGCCTCCCTGGCATCCAGCCAGCTATTTGTTGTTTCTTCAAATTAAAATCAGTTCTGCACAGTTAAACAACAGGGAAACCTTCCCAATCAGCAATGGTAATGAAAGAACATTATCTCTTATTTACTTTTGCAACTTTGAATGCTGATTGCAAGACTGGCTTCATGACCATCCATGCGAGTTGAAGCTTCCGAGCACCTCGATTTTAAGCAAACTCTGCAGTCGGTTTCGAGGGCTTGACGGAAAATCCGTCTTTATTTTGGGGCCGATGCTGATGATGCTAATGAAGGGGAGATGACGATTACAGTTAGGATGATAATTAGACTGTCGACAGAGGTTGCGATGATGGCAGTGGTGGCGATTACAAGTGCTGATTGGAATAATGAGGATGATAATGACGATAACAACCACTACAACAATTAGCTGAGAGGGGAGAGAGGGAGACAGACACGGGGAGGTTTCCGTATGACCTCATCTTGTTAACGTCTCATTAGGAAATATTCAGGTTATGCTCTCTTGTGTCAGGAGCAATAATTTTGAAAGGTTATAAACGGATAATGAACCAAGTACATGTGGAAAACACACAGAGGTTGCTCAATAGAAGACTGTGTGACATAGCAAGAGAGGATCATGAAGTCAGCTCACAATTTGTTCGATTTTATGTGATTTCCTGTCATTTTGGCGCACGCAGAGGCACCATGGCTGATTTCTACGAGCAGAAGTCAGCCGTCGTGCCAAAACAAAAGAACTGGCTTCCACAAGTTAATTTAAAATGTGTGATGAGCGAACAATTCGTCTCTCAGTGGATCTCATGCTGGCTGCTGCCTTTAATCAACACAACTCCTTAAACTACATTTCCATTCCTCACTGTCTCTCTCTCTCTCTCTCTGGCCCAGTGAGATGACAACCCTGTCAGAGCTAAAGGCAAACAGCAGTGAACACACACACACACACACACACACATGCACAGGAAAAAAAAGAAAAAAGTCCTTCCTGAATGCGCCGCTGAATCGCTGGAACAGGAGGACGCTGTAGCTGGTTTTTATGTTTTGACCCTCTCTCCGGCAGAGGCATTTAAGCTCGCGCACATCTTTTAGAAGTTCAAGGGGAGAAAAAGTGAAAGGAAATCTGAACACATGACCCTCTTAAAGGATACGCCTCAACTGGCCTTTTGTGTTGGCTTTGCTTGACAGACACCAGGTGCACAAAGAAAAATTCTTTGGTGGGGAAACGCCATTAGTTTTAAAAGGCTTCGAGATGGGTTTCATAGAGCGTCATGTCACATCAGACATTTGGAGAAAAGTATTCAAATCACATAACAACACAGAAAAGGAGGCACATTATTCTATGATAGCAAACAAGCAACTGCAGAAACCTGTATTTGATAAATGGTTCTACATTAAAGAAAAGTTCGTTTTTTTGCTAAGAAATTAGTTTATCTTCAGTGTTTTGACTTGTGTACTCACTTGGTAAAAAATTGTAATTACCAAAAAGAAGAATTTTTATTTTTTTTCTGCAGTGACAGCGCCCCCCCACACCAGTGTTAGTCTTGGGATTTTTTGGTTCTGACTGAAATATAGGTACTGGCAATTTGTTTGATGCAAAATCTGTGGGCTGACGTTGTTAGCCGCCGTTTAGCCGCCGTTTAGCCGTCTGTGATTTGAGCTGTGACTCCATACATTACTCCATGATACTGATTCAAAGCGTCCCTGCCTGGAGCACATGACCTGCTGGGGGGCGTGGCTGAGTGCGGTGACTGTGTAGTCGTGACATCACAACCTTACGGAAGTAAAGACAGCTTGTCTGAATACGGGCTGTGTGCGTTTCTGTGATTTTCTGTGAGCATATTGATACTTTCACAGTATTTATGTTATATTTATGAGCTGCTTCACAATAAAAACACGGAAATCTCACCTTCTACAATTTCAGAAATCTCACTTTCTACAAAGGTCCCATACCTTTAACAGGAAGACAGGTCTTCCCAAATATTAAATCTCACAATGGGACAGATGTCTTAAATCCTTAGTGGTTGATAGCCAATGCTATGTGGGCTTGTTTAATAGAAATATGTCCACAGTATGCACAAAAGCTGTATTATCATAATAAGTTGTATTTCCTTGCACAAAAGTGGGGAGTTAGACTAGAGGAATTTTGAGCTATCAACTGGCAAAAACCATCAGCCAAAGGGTGTGCACAAATACACACACACACACACACACACACACACACACCGAAAAAAGAAAGAAAGACAGGCTCTAATAGGAGATAATGGATTCTGGGTCAACACCTGGTAATCCTTACATCAGTGAAGGGGAGGGCCTTGACATTTTCCAGAATGTGCCATACAACATGCCTATAATAAGAAGGTCAACTAACTTTCAAACAGAGACTGGCTGGAACAAAGAAAGCACACAAACAGACCTTTAGATTTCAGATTGAAAAACGAACGTATTACTCCATCAGGCATCGGAGGCAAAGCTGAAAAGAAGGCATAACTTGTGAAATGAAATTGCGTGTTTTCATCTGTGGCAGCTCCAGCCTCTGTTGGAAATTTTGAATAGATCTTTTAATCACCGGGTTGGTGATCTGAACTTCTAACCAGATAATCTTGTTTTGGCAAAGACAGTAAGATGTTCTGCCTCAGCTGCATTTATAGGTTGGCTTTGGGTTGCTTCTGTGTTTGTGTGTGTCTGTGTGTGTGTGTGTGTGTGCGCGTGCACGTGTATAACCACAGTCATTAAGTCAAATAGCATATGTAGTCAATGTTTCAGATGATTTCTCTATTTATAGACGTGTAGGGGATATGGTTAAGTTGACCCAAAATAACGTTTCCTTCAGGATTGTCTGTTCTATGTCCAGAGACAGCACATTTGCTTCAGTGCCTTTGTAGGCAAATTGAAAATCCCAGTGCAATTCAGATGCTAAATTAGAACAAACAAGCTTCAAAGGGCAGAGAGCTAGTCATCTCAGCCAGTGTACAGTGTTATTTTCAATCCCCGTCCCAATCTGATGGGCTAGGATGCAGACGGGGGAGGGAGGGGGGGGCGGCAGTGAGAGGCCAGAGATGATAGAGGACTCCTGTGTTCTGACTGTGTGTCTGGCAACACAATAACGCCCCCTGCTGTCTGACCGATCTCACCCCCCGCCACCCCCACCCCCTCTCCTCCTCTCCCCCACCCAACACACCCTGCTGCTCCAGCCTTCCAGCCCGGCGGCCGAGAGCCTCGCCTGGTGTGGTGTGTGACCTCACGACTCGAGCCGGCCCTCATGTAGACTCATCACCATAATGAACTCCTCGACCCGGCGACCCTTCTCCTCACCGCACAGGCTCTCACAGAAAGCCTCGCCAGAGCCGTGCATTCCTCACGGTTTGGCTTGGAGAAAACCCTCCGAACCACATCTGGTTTTGCTTTGCTGAGATCTCTCCCCACATTGAATTGGGTCTTAAAAAATACGGTTTCAAGTAATAAATGGAGGGCTGTGCTGCTTATTTGTACACTGTATGATGAAATTACAAGGGCTGTAATTGGTTACTTCCATAATTGCATTGAAAGTAATTTATGTACTGCCTTAGGGACGCCAAATGAAATCAACTGAAATGATGATAGCAGTGGAATAAGTAAACATTTATTGGATCTTCTCTGTGGATCCTGTCATTTCAGCTCCAGGAACATTTGTGCAAGCAAGCACTGATGGAATTGGTTAGGGCGGCGGCATGCTGGAGTGAGTGAGTGTGTGTGTGTGTGTGTGTGTGTGTGTGTGTGTGTGTGTCTGAGAGACACTGAGTCGTACTATTATTAGAGAGCCACTGGAGGGCAGTGAAAGTACTGCGTGTGGCAGGCAGGATCATCACTGTTCAAGTATGTGCATGTAAGCCCAGTAAACAATCAGCAGGGTGTGAAAGAGAGGTCATGCATCACTGGCGTAGAAACACAAACATGGAGCTCTGCCTTGTCTGCCCCCCCCCCCCCCCCCCCCCCCAGCGTGTCTCTCCTTGGGCTCTCCTTCCCCGTGCTTTCCCATGACCTACTGTTGTGCAGATTTAGGACGCTGCAGAGCAGTCGGAAATATTCAAACAGTGATCGACACATATGGAATTGGCTTTGAGCGTTTGTGCTGTGATAGCACAGGTACAGGCTCATACAGTACATGATGTGCAAAACAAGAGGGTCCAGTCCTACAGAGCTCCCGAACAAAGACTTAACGTCATGGCCGTGCCTTGTACAATAATAACGACAGCTTGTTGCCGCCGTTTCTCCGGGGACCAGTTCTTTTGTATGCAAATCAACTGAGACAAGTGTAGAAGGAAATAATCCCGCTGTAGTAATAACAACATAATGGAGCCATGGAAGTTAAACAGACTTACTGTATACAATGCAACTGCTCTGCTGAATATATCTGTCATCGGGCCTGTACTGCCTGTCCAGACTTTCCAGTGATTGGCAGGCGCACAAAACAGTTTTTGGTAACAGCAGAAATTCTATTAGAGATGTGAAAGCCCATCATCAGGCTGCAGCTCTCCATTGAAGAATGATCTGTCTTATAATGGAGAAATATCACAAAGTGTGCCAAATGACCATTTACAATACCACCACATTTTGAAATGAAACTCTCAATTTAAGGAGTGAAAACGACAATCTTTTGAAATTGAGAGAGAAAAAAAAAAGCTTTGAGTGCTGGATCACATTCCACACAGTTGACTACTCTGCGTCCCGGGAGGACAAAGGTAGCCTCGTTGTATTAAAAATTCAAGGCTGGTGAGGTGAAATTGCATTTAGAGTCAGGGTGCACAGCGGCACGAGCACCGTGGGCTGCCGGGTAAACTGGATTCATGTGTGAAGCCTTTACATTTAGAGCTGGAGCCCGTTCTTGTGTCTGGCGTTTCAAAAAAGGAAGAGTGTCTTTTTAGTGCAAATCGCAGCACTCTGCTTCAACAGCTCCGGCCACGTGCCGACACTCGCAAAAAGGTCACGCATGCAACGACCTCAACTTTCACAAAAATCTTGCTCTGACAGCGGCGGACAGCTGATCAAGTTGACACAATTTTTTTTCTCTTCTTTCCTGCTGTCATTCACCTGTTTATTCACATTACATCAGTGGGCGACCCCCCCGAGGGACTGCATCACAAAGTTGACAGGTAGCATCACTTTTCTCCTCCAGCATTGGCTAACCTTGCACATTCCCACCCTGAAACTGTGTTTGCATTGATTGCTTTTGTGACATCCTACAAAACTAAAATGTCCTTCAAAGTTGTTCAGTTTTTTTTTTTACTATTATTGTTGTTTGCTCGTGCAATGCAGATCACCCCAGATCACCCTGTCCAAGCAATGACCTATTAAGATGTGAGGAACCATCTACCAAGTGGGGTATTGGGAAAAAAAAAATCTACTCTAAAATCTCTCAATCTTGTTATATAAGGCGCATGCAGTAATGCTTTCTGGCAAGTCTATTTTTTCTAATGTGGATCTTAATAACACCCCGATGCCCTTGAAGTAGCCGGAAATGACAAACATGCCGCAATTCAGAGGATTATTACGATTCGTATTAATAACATCCACACAAAACGGGAAAGCATACATATTTATTTGGTGACCAAACTCTATCAAGGACAGATTTAGAAGCAAGTGTTGCTCAAATATGAGCTAATGGCGGTAATGGTGTTAAGTTTCTGTTGCGGCCTCACACAGTGGAATGATTGTGCCTCGCTATGTGTTTCACACAGAGAACACGGCGAGATCAACAACAACGGATTGACAATGGTGCCAAGAGGATATCTGAGGGGCCAATTTTGCTGAAGAAAAAAAATCCAGCATCTGAGCAGCTGATCCCTGCAGATAAGAGCACAAAGCTCATTTTCAGCTGCTGACAAATATATTCCACCGGCCCACCGGCTTTGTGTTTGTTTTTTTTTCACATTACCATTCCAAGGTTATTGGGGGAACCAACCACAGCTATTTCAGTTTACAACTAACAAGTTTAATGGCTGAGATGATCTGAAATCCATACTTCGTAGAATATAAGACAGGTGAAATCCAGTGTGTGTGCAGAGGAGGTGTTTACACCCCCACCGCTTCTCTGGGCAGAGAGAACTGTAAAAAGTTGTTTTGCAGATATTGCAGTAAATCACATATACTCTGGTAATCCATTCTGTCATAAAACATCTTTTTTTTTGTACTGAAACAGTTACGCATTCAGGCAAAACCTGCGGGTTGCATATTTTTTATACAATCTCAATTTCTCTGAAATATCAACATAATAATTAATAATTTAGTGAACTTTAACTCACACTGAAAGGACTCAAGCTTTAACCTTTGCTGTTACTTTTATATATTCTCTGGAGCAGCTGTGTCTTGTGATGTCAATGTGGCATCGCGAGTAACAACTTTAACAGTATCTACTTAGCAACAGCAACTTAAGCCGACACATTCTAAGTGGAAATGCTATAATTTGCACTGTGGCATGTGTATGTTGAGGATACACTCCACCACAGGAGAGCCTACGTTTTGTCAGATACAGATGAGTGTCTCGACTCCCTTTAAGTCTTTAAAGTATCAAACACTGACCTGACCTCTTGGCTTAAAAGGTGGCTGTGAAAAGGTTTCGTTTTCTCGCTCACAAACGACAGAGTGGTGTGGTCAGAGTTGTGGTCAGCCGGCAGCGTCAGTTGCAATTGAACTGGCGGCAAGATGTCACGAGGGAAAAACTATATGAACTTCTAAAACCACTCCTGCAGCATAATTCACATCGCCACTGCCCGTCTGTAGGATCAGTATGTTCCAAACGGTCATTGTTCTGCCAAAAAAGACGGCTGACTCACTCTCCTCAAAGCTCTGTAAAGCTCCGCAGATCTGCGCTGTATGTCGCCATGTTTGAGCTAAGTGACGACGATTGGAACGCGCTGAGCATACGGACGAAAAGACGAGCGGATTGTGCTGCGGCAGAGGTTTGACACGTTCTTGTGGACATTTTAAAACTCATGCCTGCTGTGAATACGTTCTCACATCGTAACTGACATTGCCTTTCAAAAGGTCCTCCCTCCAATCGAAGCTCCGCGCGTTTAGCCACACTTTGGCGAAGCGATGACTGTTGAATCAACTATGTTGCAGCAGTGTTTTGAGACATTTTAATACTTCCCCTCCTGTCGCTGTTTATTAATTATTTCAGTTTTTAGTGGCCGTTAAATAACACCATTTCCCATAAGCTCAGAATTGAAAAAAAATGCTTTTGAAGAGAGCGTTGGTGGAGATCATAGACATGGACAAAACCAAGTTTCGATGACAGAAGTACCCACACTGGTATATTTTCATGGGAGCTGCAGTTTTTTTGTGTGCAAACAAAACTTTGTTGAACTTTGTTAAAATCACAAAGGTGTCAACTTCTAATAGCGAGCGCTGTAGAGGATGTCGATTTGTCTCATGGAAGGAAACCCCCGGAACACGTTTGTTCTTTCCAGGAAGACTGACAAAAGAAATGTTGAACGAGAGATTGCCGCGAGTTACAGAAGCTAGCGGAACAGAGGCTAGCCCGGATACGACGGCGACGCGTCTTCAGCTTCCTGCTCGAGCTATAGCTACAGCTGCTCTCTCCGTGAAGTGACACAAATCTTTCAAGCCTACAGATGGTGCGTGTTTTACACTCAAAAGATAAATTCAAAAGATAAAATCTCCTATGAGCCTGCCTGCTTTTATCCTCCGATATATTCTCTAACATTATGTACTGGGTCCATAAATATGTTTACGCTGGCAGTGAGAGACCTGCGGTGCACGATGTGTAGTTTCCCCTCGCTAGTTTCCATCTTTGAAGAGTCATACTTCATCCCCAATTCCCACTTGAGAATATGGTTTTGAAACTGATGAAAAAGGAGGAAACAGACTGAGTTGTGCTAAACGTTCGTATGATGAGCATCTCTGCCGCCGTGCATATTTATGGGATAAAGCACACTGACTTAGACTATTAGCCAAGTACAACTGGTTATCCATGAGATACTGTGATGCCTTGACCATGCAGAAACCCTTGTGGTGAGGCCAGATGATACTGGTTTACCAATGCCCTTTGATCACACACACACACACACACACACACACACCTAGGATATGGCTGAGCTTCCAGTTTTACGTTTTATGTCAGATCGCTTTTATCAGAGCCTCTCCTGGGCTGTGCCATGCATCTGCCATACTATTCATCTCCCTTCTTCTTAACCAGTGGCAGCGTTGGGGGCTGTCTGCAAGATGAGCACAGAGGCTCAATGGAATAAAACTGCATTTGTATGTGGCTGAGTGGGTGTGTTTGGCTACATTCATACCACAGACCTTCATGCTCAGTTCTGAATTTCTGCTTATATCTGATGTTCTTGGATCACTATTCCAGTCTATTCTAGGATGCATCTGATACCAATGTGAACCGACAGCGAAGTGGAGACGATGACATACAAAAGATCTCATATATGTATTTGTACTTATACACCTCCTGCCTGTTTGAACTCATTTTGGTTACCTTCAACCTTTGATTCAACCCGAGGCATCCCCAGGTGTTCGACTTTGCTGCATCTGTGTATATGACATTTTCCTCAGGAGAACAATGTCTTACTTAAAGTCTTGCTTATCATCACCCGGTAGATTGTGATTTACGTGTTACAAGTACAAGCTACATGCAAACATGAAGATCAGAACTGCTTATTATTTTCAGTATTCATTTTTCAACATAAATAAATCAGAGGATTTATTGGTGAATTTAATTTTATTATGAAAAATGAATGAAAATGCAAATCAGATTAAAGAAAAATCAATAATACAAAAAAAAAAAAAATCTGTGCAAAATCATTGCACAGCATTTGCAATTTCTCCCCATTTTTTCTATTCACTTGAAATTACTAAAACATTTTCTGGGCTGTGGTTGTGGCAAGTAAACCATGAAGTGCATTGATCATGTTTTTTTCTTTTTGCAGGAAACACACACACACACACACACGTTTGGATATGAAATCAATATGAAGAATATGTATTTTTCTGTAAAAAGTGGTAAAAATAAAAAAGGCCTTCGATATAATGCAACCGCAGTTCAGGTCAGCTGTAGTCACACCCAGTAGAAATCATTAGATCAGTGTCATATGTCAGAATAAGAAAAAACGTCTAAATTGAGGACACTATTCTCTCCTGAGTGAATGCGGCCTTTATTGGTGTGCCAGCGCGTACAGGCGTGTGTGTGGTGCACACATTTCAATAAGAGAATATGACTGCCCTTGCCTTTACGCCCAGTGGAGTCCAAGCACAGAAATGTAGGGCATAGCTCGTAACCCTTTGACAGGCTGAGTTAGTGCACATCAAACCGGCAGCGCTTTGGCACAGTTATTGAGAAAATGTGAGGAGAGAGCTCCTCCCCTATCTTTTGAAGTGTCCAAATTATGATAGAGGAAAAAAGCCCTCCCAGGCCTGGTCTGATAAAGCGAGATTGAAACCTTATCGATTTTCGGGTTATTTCAAAGCGGATATAAAATATCCTGAGCAGAGAGGGCTCGGGGAATGCTGAGCGCAGTGGTTGAAACACTGGACTTCCTTCCTAGTCTTGTCACATCATCCTTCTGTGCCCCGGGCCCCCTATTGCCACGCACCGTGGTGCCGGCAGTTAGTGCGACAGCTGGTCTCCATGCTTCCCTCCATTCTCTGTCCCAGAACACCCAGCTACTATGGTCTCTCATCAAGTCCTGTGAGCCAATCCGGGCTTTCATCTCCTGACAGCTGACAGCTGATGCGCCTCTACAGATGCTAGTTTAAATCATTCATAAAGCTTTCCGCTGCTGAAGATACATCACGGTCCCGGGAAGTGCGGAGATGTCTTTTCCGTTCATTTTGGTTCTTTTGCACCAATTGCGGAGGTTGTGGATTGGACCTTACCTTAGTTCATTAGTCAGACGATGGGGGGATTTTAAGAGTGGTGCTGCTGCTTCCATCAGCTGTAATGCAGATATGACACAGTGCTCATAAGCCTGATGAAGCCTTGGCTCATAGCAATAGGCTGAGAGGCTCAGGGAGATTGCCTACTGCAGAATCACGGGGCTTTGGTAGTTCCCACTTGATTAAGCCCGATTCAATGCACTCAGCTCTCGCTTTAATTTAAAAAACTGCAAGGGAAAAAAAAAAAAATGTAATGAGAAAGTCAAATTCATAGATATGATGTAATTGACTTTGCTGAACATCTCCGAATCCGAAGGAGTTTGATTAGTGGAACCTAATCACAGTTTAATTAGTGGACTTAGACTAGATACAGCGTCCGCAGAGGAACCTATGGAACAGGATCAAGAAGGCGGCAACAGACAGTGATTGATATGCCATTTATGCTAACATCTCATCCTGCCGCAGCTCTCCGTCTCTTCTCGCCTGATTTGATCTACTTCCCACTCTCAGATTTTTATTCACAATCACACACTCCTCCTTGATTGCAAGCTGCTCGGCTAATAGAGTACATTGGAGCTCAAGCTGCTGCTGACAGCCAAAGAAAGCTCTGAGCCTTACACTTATCTTGTCAGGATTTTTACCTCATGTTTGTTATATACCAGCCCGCCTTTCAAGGTACCCTGCAAGGTTTTCTGCAGCATCATCTGTTTTCGTCCCCTCTTTTCCATCTGCTGATTCAAATACTACTGTTTTCTGAATGGCAATTGTACTTGGAATTGGGCATTATTCACGTGCAGTATTTTATAGTCAATAAAAATGATTCCAACATATTACAACTTCATTTGTATTTTTGGCCATCATTTCCCATCGGCTTTGAAAACATGGCAGTTAGGCTGTTAACAATCCAACAGCTTTTTGCCAGTTAGCCACTTCATTTGAAGGCAAAACAGAAAGTGAGCACACCTTAAATGTTGGTGATAATTCCAAAATGCAAGTATGGTTGGTCAAAGTTTGGGTTTTATAATAATTATAAATGTGCCTAACTTTAGCCCTGTTTGGAGCTGCCTCATCCACTGCATGGAGGACAGTCCTGGAGGCTTCCCATCAAGCGGCTGTGCGCTGCTGTTTATCGGACATATTTAAATTAACCACATGTACTTTCGTGAAACCACCCTAAGTGGGTTAGGTCCTCAACCTTGAAGTCTGTTCTCTCTCAACAGAAACTTACAGTTTGAAATCACTTCAGATGAAAGCCAAAACCCTTGCTGTTCACAAACTTGACTTTGTTGATGTTCTTGAGTGTGTATTCTTCGCCACCTTCTGATTGAAAGGGCTTATTGCCCTCTTTGGCCGATGGGGGCAAAACACTTACTATAATTACAGTGGTAGAGGTAGAGCAGGTTGTCCACTGATCACCGGGTTGGCGGTTTTGATCCCCAAGCTCCTCCTGCCCAAATGGTCAGGCCAGCACCTTGCACGGTGGCTCGCTGCCATCGGTGAGTGTGTTCGTGTGAATGAAAGGCAAAACGAGGGCCACAAGGGGCAGCAGTGAGCCCATTCTAGGCAAATGAATGGGTATGTTTAAACCAGTGTGATCTTCTGAAGACTCATGATCTGCTTCTTTTTAGCGATATTAAGGTCAGGGTACATGGTAAGGGCAAGATCATAGTATTGTTAACACAAAGGTGAAAGTAAGTTAATATTAATTGCAGATTAATGATGGGAAGTCACGCCTATCCGTCACCCCAAAGTCGCATTTTATTTTCTACCTCGCTACTTAAAGGGCACACTGTTGAACGTAACGATAGAATGATGGCCAAACAATGAAAATTAGACCCAGGTTGTAAGAAACCACCATTCCTCTGTAAGTAAACATTTTGTGTACTTCTCTTACCTCCTTTAATTTTGTTATTCCCTCCTATCCACTGCATTGGAAAAATCCTAAATCAGCCTCTGCTAGATGATTATCAGATGAGATTAACGGGGACTATGGGGAAGGAGAGAGGAAGATGACCCGTGATTAAGGTCCTTGGCTGGATTCATGCCCAGGATATTGCAGTTACATGGTTATAAAAGGTTCGTGCCTGAGACCGCTGGGCCATTGTGTGACATTTTAACTTGTGTTAATGTTATTATCCGCAGGCAGGGACCGCGAAAGGTCTGCAAACAACAATCTCTGCTTCAGATGCTTTAAAGGCATTTTTCTACATAATTTTCTTTTTTTTTTTTTGCCTGTGAAATCTGCTAATTTACATTTGCTCCATGCGCTTTTATCCACAACGTGACATGGTTAATCTATGTCACGGACTGAATAGATCTGTTCTTTTTCTTTTCTCCATCATGATTGTACACAGCTAATTCTGAGCCCAGTGAGGTGCAACAGTGTGCTGCTGCTGCTGCTCAGTTAACAAGGTTATTGATTTGGAAACCACCCTCTAAGTACGGTCGCTCCTCAAAAAACACACTAATTGGTATTTATTCCTCACTTTCAATGTGGCATAGTGACTGATAATCCTTACAAGATCCAGCAGGCTACTTTAAACTTGGCACCTCAAACTGAGGGTGGAGAATATGTTAAGGGATACTTTGATGAAAACTAATACTTCAAACAAACACAGCTCACTGCTATCCCCTTCTCAAACAATAGACCACCTCTGTCTGCTTGAGGAAGTGGAAAACACGTCTGTGCGGTGATAGGAGAGCACCTGTGTGTTTCCACATTCCCTCTGCTGAATTTGAGCTAGCCCAACAAGCATGTCCCACATACGCGGGGGCAACAACCATTTATCTGCACGCTTCTAACAAGACATCATAAATCTCAACCCTCTAGCTGCTCCACAAGACAACGCCCCAATAGAGTGGCGTCCTCCCTGGCGCTCCCTCCTCCCCTCACATTCATCTATCTGCGTGCACCCTGGGTCATCCATTAACCGTCCCAGTTTCTGTCTACCCCATTTACTGAAAAACCATGCTGGCAGGCCTCTCAGGCAGTTAACATCAAGCTCTAGAAACACTGGCATGTAGTTCAAGGTTTCATCAGTTGAGGGACCACCAAAGGTGGGTGTATAATCGAGGATTGTGAATGAACCTCCAGGTGATTAATCCATAGGCACCCTTCTACTTCCAGATGGCAGTTCACCAGGGGACTTGCATTACAGTCTATGGACCTTGCTGTTACTGCCACTGGTCTATCCTTTGCTGCAGAGAGCACCCATCGAGATCCATTCACCCCTTGCCCCCCATGATGTCACTACCGCCCACTCCATCCATACAGATTTATGCTTGTGCACATATGAAGGAGGTATTGACATTTAAATCAAGCAGAAGGATTAGTGAGAGCAGACAGCTGCTACTTAAGATAGACACTTATATCCATAAAAACGAGACATGTATTACAAACCTCCAATATTCAGTGTTTGGACTGAAATCTACACCTCTGAGAAATATTGGCTCTAGTATCCCTGCTGTGTGTCACGCTCCACATATGGCGCATTTTCCTTGATACCTGTGACACACATACACATGAGGGGATGAATGATGCTCCCTGATGGGAGGTTTAATAATGAAATGTAGCATTCGCATGTAGTACATGACCCAATATACAGGCTTTATGGCTGCCAGTAAGCAGATTTGTTGGCATTTGTCATGGGAGTGTCCATATTGAACCTGATCATCGGCGCTTTGCATGTTCTGAAGAAATTGCTCTCCATCCAGCCATCCAGGCAGATTACCAGGTGCATACTTCATAAAGTGTTGGCAGAAGTGGCTGGATAACCCTATAAATTACCACTCACACACACACTTGAGCAGCAAAAGCCCCCACATAATTTGTCTTGACAAAGTAAGATTTGTGTCGGAAGGCAAACCATCTGGACAACCAGAGAACATGTCCAAATAGCAACACTGTCCCCTTGAAATTACGCTCATATACTGCTAATTTGCAACAGCAAATACATGTTTTGAGCCCGTATTACATTTTTTATCAACATAATAAGTTTAAAAGTGTGATTAATAACAGTTATTATTATTATCAACAGTTAGTTAAAGTTACAATACTTAAGCTTTTCATCATATCAATCCCAATATTCAATACTATTTATGGCAGGCATTTATTTTGCTACAGACATTAAGTTTATTTACGTTCATTAGTTACCCTTTTATGTAATAATTTGCGCTGTTGGTGACCGAGTCCGCCACCAGATTCAAATGAACGACAACGGAAATGTTAACGATTTTAAACTCCCATTTAACCAAAACCACAATCTTTCCCTAACTGTAACCAGAGCAATTAAACGTACCTATACGTGCAGAACAAGAACATAGCACTTCTTTGACTGAAAGAAAACAAACAAACATTACCTGTGAACGTAATCCAGACAGCAATTATGTTTACCTCAAAACGTATTTGGCCAAAACAAATACGTTGTTATATGAATCTATTTTCTAAAAGACAAAAGTCACAACCTGGACATTAGCATGCAAACATCACACAGGAATGATTTACCTTTATCTTTGGGTTACCACTATTCTAATAACGCCCATGAGGAAGCCAGTCATCCTAATAAAGTCACAATGTATTTTGTGGCTGCCCAGGATGCTTTGTTGACTCAGAGGGCGAATCCAACTCTCATTGGTTGACATTATTGTGTGGCTCGGGAGGAAAAAAACACAGGTGTGACAAAGACGGCTGATCCTAACATCAGGGGAGAGAAAAACAGCACATCTGTTGTGGGTCACAGTGTTGTCAAGCAGACAGACCATATGGGCTGCTTCCGCTCAGCACCAGCCATATCTCAGCACCACTAATCTGACAGGAATGACACCTCCGGAGAGGCTGTGAGCTATGTTTTAATGAACATTGTACGTTATTAAACTCATTATGTCTAGACTCTCCTTGCCACTAAGTCTCCTACAGCCTGCTCTCCATTGTTTCTCTCACTCGCCTTGCATGCATATGAGCGAGTATGCATGTGTGCGCGCGCGCGTCTTTAACCTTAAGATAACAACACGCACAACATGTTCTGCTCTCAACAGCCTGCGTTGCATTAGCTTGTTGCAGATTGTATGATGTTGGGGCATAGCCTAGCCTGGTTTTCTAGCACCTTTAGGCAGCAAATGCAAATGTTGGTATTTCCTAAACAAGGCGCTGAATGGAAGCGATGATAAGCACATTAGTATTCATAAGTTGTTGCACACGAATGCTTATTTTATACCCTGTACACACATGTCAACCCTGACTGCTTTATTATTGCATCTGCCATTTGATTGGTGTCATTAGCACCTTGAGATGTATCTATACTTCAGAGAATCTAAGGGAGAAATAATTACCCCTGTGGATTGGTCGATTTTGGCTCCGTTTGCGGGCACGTATGGATTTTCAAGTGGAACCTTGTTGTAATTATCTTTGCAAATTAAAAGACATTAGCAGGCGTCTTGGTAGTTGTGCAGGGGCATATAACTTCATTAGCCCAAAAGAGGGAATCAGCACTACCAAAGATGTAATTTGCGGTGATGGATATTTCAGGAGTCATTTCAGTCGGACCCACCTCTTGTTGGACGTGTGCTGCCTCACAAATCAGGAAACAGACCGGCGCCCTGTCTATGAGGAGGAGAGAGAGATATGACATGATACAAGGCAGGAAAACAAACAGGGAAAATGAGGAATAAAGAAGGAATTCATGCCGCAGCTGGATGGGTTCTCTTTCAGTCGATTATGTTGATTTACTCGGGTCCTATAAAGTCTGGGCATTCTGGCCATAAAATGAAGCTCTTACCCTGATTGTTTACATAAATCTGGATATGGCTCATGACATTTCACACTGGGTAAATATTAAACCCAGCCACAGCAACTAACTCAAGTTCAAACTACAAAGCTTGCTTTAAAAAAAAAAAAGAAAAAAAAAATCACTGAGGTTGCCATTACTTTCTATTTTTGAAGCCACGTATTAATTAATGCGTTGATTTGAAAGATAACACTAGTTTCATCATATTTCACACATCAAACGGGGCTGTGTTTTTGGGCGTAGCTGAGAGGAAACTCCCTTAGGATTTTTGTTCTACCATCTAGATTTTATTCGTTTTATTTTTGATATAATAGTCTCACAAAAATGTAATTTTTCCGGACTCCTTTTCAAATTAGTAAAACAGACAAACCTGGTCTATAAAAACCTATACAAGTTGAGTCAAACGGGTTCTCAAATGAGCTTTGATAACGGGGACCATGATTAAAATCTGCATTGTTCTCATTTTTTTACCTGCTTTTGCCTCTCTGTCGGTGCACCTAAGTAAGACTAGCAGCTCCTGGCGTTTCAAGCAGCTCCTCGGTGCTGTTGGGACTGTGAGCTCTGATCGCTTCCTCTCAGACCTGCAGCTGGGTAATCAAAAAGAATCCTTGAAATTCCTGAACCGATCACAGTAAAGCTCCTGGTACACTGCTCCGAGGCACAGAAATACAGATCTCTGATTTTACTGTCCCTTTGTTACCTTCTCCTCTTGTTGGCCATGAGAGTTTCAGAACAAATTCAACTTGAGTATCAGAACAAAAAAAGCCCTTATATACACCATTAGTCAAGAAAGGCAACATGGAGAGTAATCTGCTGGGGCCATTTGTTTTTATTTACATTACTGTCTAGAGACTACTCCAATGAAAAAGCCTCTTTGGTAGCATATAATAGCATACTTACTCTTCTAGTATGTTTTGCAATGTGTGATTTATTCATAATCTGATTTATTTCTTCTACCTCAAAGTGGACAGGATTAAGCCGGCCGTTGCCTTCGGCTCTATAACCAGGAAAGTGCTTGTGAGTTAAAGGCAGACAAATGTAAGGTAGCACGGCGAAAGTCTTCTATTTTAAGCTTTGAGTTGTTCAGGTTTCAAGAGGTTTTTTTAGTTGTGCTTTTGTTGTTTGCTGAAAGCCTGTGTGAGCTTTGCTGACTGCCCATTAGATATAGCTGGTACAAGTCAGAAACAATTGCAGTGCAGTGTGTCGCTGAGCATAAAGATATTGATCAACAGCCAAGATGAAGGCGCTTTCAACCTGGAAATTCATTATTGATGCTTGATTTTTTATAGAGGCTGTAAATGTGACTTATAACCAAGCAACAGCACAAAAGCTCTCTCATGGCCTTAAAGATTTGGATCATTTAGATCTGCCTCCACCCCACCACCTTTTAAGGTCATGGCTTCCAACTATTTTCTCTTTTGCATTTACATGACTTCATTCACAATTCAATGTAAATGAAAAGGAATTACATTAAGTTTCACATTCATGCACGGCAACGTAAAGGTCTGAAACAGGCTCCAGGTCATGCAAATATTGTCTATCTCAGTTCTGTGTCAATGGTTCCCAACCTTTTTGGATTTGCGCATCAGGTAGTGCACAGACGGGAAAGCAGCACAGAGCGGCTGATAAGGACGCCACAGATGACATTGGAATGTAAATAATCCTAATATAATGTCAGAGTCTTGTGCCTTGTATGCCCACCATGAACCCCTGTTTCACCCCAACCGCCCCCCCTGGGACTTTTGTGCAGTACAAAAACATTGCACATCCTAGACTGGAATTTATTTTGCCAGTGAACATCATCGATTACCTTCAAAAAAAAAGGCAAAGAGGAACTAAACACAATTTTGTATGGCATTGTGCTTTTTTTCTAATCTTGTGCTTGCGACCCCTTATGGGGGTCCTGACCCCCAGGTTGAGAACCACTGCTCTAATGAAACAGGCTGCATTCTTTCATTTAGTTTGCCTATAGTTATAGTTTGCCAGCATGCACTGAACAAATGGCACTTTTTAAATATTTCACCAAGATGCAGATAAATACAATTCTGCCAGCAGGTTCTAACCGTAATAATCATATTTGGTTGATGTTACGAGCTCTTCTGCTATTCTGACACATTCAAGTATATTCACATCATAAAAAGACTGAAGAGGCTGAAAATATATATTCCTGGAAAAGAAAAAAAGCGAAGAGCAATAAAAAGACAGAGACAGAGCTGCAGAAGGTGAAGAGGCTGTTTCTTTAGATGGACAAAGAAGGAGAGGATGTGTGCGGCAGCAAGAGAGCAAAATGCTTCATAGCCTCGGGGCTGTGCGCTGCTGAAAGAGACAGCCTAATGGAGGGTCCCTGTGAGGAGTGTTGACAGTCTATTTGCTTCAACCCAGTCAGCAGCTCACCATACAACCACTGAAAGCAGGTGCACTGTAAAATCAGAACAAGGGGGGGGATGTTGCACTTACAAACGAATACCTCCTAATTAAAGGTAAATATACATATTTAATGAGACTGAAGTGGTCTCATCTTCACCTCCTGTAGGGGTGTCTGCATAATGTCCTTGCTGCACTAATTATTGGCATCAACACAGCAGGAGAGAAACGGAGAGACAATGAGAGGGTGAGTAAATCTCTCCAATATTAGAAAGCTAGCAGTTGGTACCCGCTTTTACTACTTGGTGGTATTGAGGTTTCATGGACAGCCATAGTTTGTGTTGATTCCCCAGCGCAGAGCTCTGAGAATGTATCCGATCTTTGACATAAGCCATTATTGTTTGAAGTATTTAGAATGTGGGTCACATACCAGAGCGGTAACCTTGGAATTTGGGGAGAAAATAAAGGCCTCTTTGATGCCGAAATTCACAACATGAGGGGGGGGGGGTTAATCTCTTGGACATGTGCATCCATAATGCATGAAAATGAAAATAGTGTACATTTAAAAGTATATTTCCTGTAAGATGTTATTTGGAAATGGCAAAATGAATATCCCTCTCCCTGTAAAATACACATCAGAGATATGCTGGGTGAAATCTTCACAAGTGTATAAAAGTTTTGCGGCCACATGCTGCCTGACAGGTACACAGCCGCGACTAACCGATGAGAAATAATGCAACATTTTTGGAACCCAAAAGCATTTTGTCCTCCCCAGGCAGACCTGCCTCGGGAGTAAGTGTGCGCAGCAAGATAGCGACTGCAGTTCCTTTAAGGCCCCTGTAGCTATATTTTTAAGAGGAACTTTCTATTTTAAGCAAACCACCACTGCTGCATGCTAGTCTGTGGATGGATGTCAGGAAATACCCAGCTACAGCTACACTATGGGCTCTGCCACTACACTTTCACTATTTTCCTCCCCACTAGCTTTTACGAAAGCAATGGAAAGAGCGAAAGAAAGAAAAAGCTTCCAGATTTTTGGCCAATAAAAAGATATTTAGGAGAATTTACCCGAAATTCAAGGAGAGGCAGGTGGTAATCTCTCTCCTGTAAACTAGGTGAGGCCTTGTGAGACCTTTGAAGGATTACACAACATGTTATTGTTGGTGCACTTATTTCAAATGATTTCAACCTTGAGTACTTGATCTTTATCTACACCATGGCCTCGGAAATCTGTTGTTTCTGATTGGCTGGCTGGTGCCTGTTAAAGTTGTGTAACCTTCTGGACAACAGTTTTGCCATCGCTCCAAATCAGTGGGATGGGTGTATGCGGGTGACCATGGCAACAGCACATCAGCACTGTGCTACATTACCAGGTAACCCTCACTAATCTACACATGGGTTCAATTACTGTTTCTCAATGCCTTCCAAAACGGTTACAAATCACTGTAGAGAATGTAATACATTTTATGATGTGACAACGCTATGCTAATGATTTGGATTGGTTTAGGCATAAAAACTACTTGGTTATGTTGAGGGAAAGATCCTGGTTTGGTTTAATTAATATTTCTACTTTGTTAAGGTTATGGGACCTTTGGCGACATGGTTACAATAATAAACATGTGGTTAAGATTAGGGAATGATCGCGATCACGTAGTAATTTGCTCATAATTACTGCGGCCGCTAGAGGGCGCTGACACCTGAACATTAGTCTGACTCACCGGATGTAGGCTGTTGGGATACGTCTCCTCCCCCTCTGCTATCCGCGTGTTATTGTTTTGCAATGCCACCGTCGCTGCATCCTGGGCTTAGCGCCGCCCAAGACGATTGGGATTGGTTTAAAGAAATACAAACAAGCCAGAGCGTTTTTTCCCCCCTATCCTAGAACGATGATGGGTTGGGCCAGACCTTTCTCCGAAGGGTGGAGGTAGGTCTGGGTTTGTGAGACTACGTGAACGTACACTTGCTGACGCTGTCTTTCTTCTTGGCAGGACCATCTTGGGGAATAGCTACTTCGTGGTCACCACATTTCTCTCACTTTTTAATGAGGTACTGCGAAAATACACAACACACCTCAGTTTGAAATGCTTTACACTCTCTGAGAAATCCTTGCTCTTCCGTGCTGCCATGCACATGTGTTGCCATGGTTACCAAATTATCTTGCATATTTACATTGGTAAATCTCTTAGGAGTACACTTCCTTCACAGTTCACAATCAGCAGATTAATTTAATATGGTTTTCGCTTTTGAATTCAGTCCTGTGGCCGGACTGCTCTGCTTTCACACCATGAATCAATCACACCAGAATTCACCTGGATGCATAGCGAGACCCACCTTTTCAGGCCACCTCGGTCCAGATGTCTGCACTAGTGTTCATTAGTGTTCAATTGACAGCTTTCACAGCAGCTCAAACGGACGAACACACCAGAGTCTTAGGTGTGAAAGCATCATGGAGCTTGTCTGTGATAACTGACTGTGGTATTAACAGCGAAAATATAACAACCGGGCCAACACTCTGCTTTACATCTTGGTCACAGTCGTTTATCATCACACTGTCTTTTGTTGTAGAGAGAACACAAACATGAAGAAAAATATTAATATGTAAATATTAATGAGGATAAAAGCAGTAGCCATGGCTTACTTTAGACTTGTGCTTCCAATCCTGGGATCTCTCAAGGGGTCACAAGATAAATCTTAGAGATGATTAACAAGACGGAGAAAATTCTGCTGCACAAATTGTTTGATTCTTTTCTCTAATCATTTGTTTTAATGAGGCTCTGTATATTTTCACCTTCAAAAGCTTTTCAAAACAATCAGAGAAGGAACACCACTCTCCGGTTGAACTGCTCCCAGCTCGAGGGCATACAACCCATGACAAAGGGTCATGAGTAGACTTTGCATCGCTGTCAAAGGCTGACAAGTTAAAGGTTAGGAACCACTCACATAGACTAACTGCAGGTTAGCAGATAGGGAGATGCGTGCTGAAGTGAAGGCCAAATTCTACTAATTCGAGCAAGGTTGTGACTCTGGGTTCATGTCTTGTGGCCAGCAAGGAAACATTAAAATGCCCATTTTTAGCATACAGTTTGGTGTGATCTCATAAAGAAACAACCTGGACAGAGACAGAGATACAACAGTGTGTTGCTGAGGTAAGCCAGCTTCAGCTTCCATAGCCAGCTTGGGCAAGCATAACCAGTCTGCCCTCTGCCAGCCTTTTGTACTCTTTTTAACTATCACCATTTATGGCACCGACTGGGAAGGCAATTTTACTGGCCACCCTTTAAAAATTCATCTCATTAAAGAATACTGAATGCCTTTTTAAATTATAATCAGATACCTAATCCGTTGTATCGAGCTCCAGTTGGGTTTTAAGGTTCCTCCTTTCAGATCATTAACCTCTCAACCCATGACGCTCCTTTTTTTATTGATGTCTCTGGTCATACTCCACACTGCTGGAGCTGAGATCTATCCTATCCACATATGATAAGATTATCCAAATTAGTAAACCATCTGGTGCTCAGTGCTGTGCTGCTGATAGTTATTTTAAAACCAGTCAAGAATACAAATGAAAAAAATTTAAGAAATTGCAATTTGCATCCTACTTAGGTAAAAATATCATTATATGAAAAGATTGAATGTTTTCTATCTAAAGGCTGGCCGGTGCAGTATGTGTTTGACATTAAAGTGGTGCTTGGGGAGCCCAAACCCAATCAATCTCAGCAAGGCAGTTAGAGAGAAGCCAATTGCTTAAGTGTTCAGATTTTCTGATTGGAGTCCCAGGTGACCGGCGCTGTCAGTAATGAGATATAATACGTGCAGCCTTGGGAGACTTCTATTCACATAATGCCTGGGGAGACAAGGGTTGCGATGGCATTTGAAATCTAATTGGAAACACTTTCGTAGTGAATAAAGGGGGACACTAGGCACTCTTGCCATGTGTGTGATACAATGAAGCATAACCAAACTATTTAAAACAGTCCCAACATTCACTGTTTCAGATAGAAGTCATCACTGAAGCAAAATAAAGCCAGCTGTTTAAACAGGAGCTGGTATCCATGTGTGGAGCGTCCCCAGTTAGAAGATTTTACTTCAATCTCATGCATCATGATTAATTTTATTCATCATTTACACCATGAGTTAATTAGAGTCAGGGAGCAAAATCTCTACAGTTTTTGTGTCATGGAGAATAAATTATGGGCATGCAAACCAATCACCTCTGACAGCCATTCACATATGTACACCGTCACCTGTGAGTCACGTGAAGTTATTACCTGTTTTCTCTCTAATCTGTTTGCACGTGCTGTTAGTTGCTTTCTTGAGTTAGAGTTAGATGAGAAGATCAATACCGCGCTCACGTATGTCTCTTCAATATGACACTAGATTCAGACAATTAGCCTAGCCAAGTGAGACTGGAAACATCTCACACCTTGACCGCGAGACTCGTGCAGTTGACACTTTTCACACGTCCATTTTTTATCGCGCCCAACTGATGCGACGCGACACCTGTGCACGCCGGGAAGGTAATCAAGCAGACCCAGTCTCGCGCTGTGAGTCGCAGACAGTTTATAATATGAAATATGATATATGAAAAAATGAAACGTCGCCAACAACGGCAAGTTTGATGAATTGATTTCTGTCTGTCATGATTAATTGACGTATTTTGCCATCTTAAAATGAAGGTGAGGAGGATTATGTTCCTATATAAGCCATTACATTTAAGACAGTACTATGAAGACTATACAATGTTTGTTTTTTTTTTGTTTTTTTTAAGGGAATAAAAAAGTTTATTTTGAATGAAAAGCTATAATCATAATGTACTCCTCATATGAAAGGGTAATAGACGCTGGACTTGAACATCAACAAAAGCTAACACATTCATTTACAGTTATCTTGATAAAACTATTGACAGATATATCGATATATTTATTTCATATTTTGATACGTTTCTTACATGTTGTGATTGAAGTTGCAAATGGAACATTATGTGTTGATGGTGCCGTAAATAATGTGACACAGATCTACAAGTCTAGCTTATATCCCTAATTGAATACAGCAGCATGTGATGTTAAGTAAGGTTATGAGTTAAACATGCAGAGAGTAAGAAGGGCTTTGTCTGATGTTTCGGAATTTGCCACTTTTCTGGAAGAATGATTAAACTAAGCACGATAGCCATCTTAATCATGTTGCTTTAAAGTAGCTGTGAATATGATAAAAGCATGCAGAAATGGAGAAAATGCTATTCAAAACCTTCTTTGGGGAGACCCCCAGACCCCCGCTTTATTGTGTGTCCCCCACTTTTCAAGCAAATGTTACGTCCTTGAGGTGAGTACTACAAATAAAGAAATGTAAAAAGACCAATAGCAACCGTTAATATAAATTCAATATATCTGCTCATATATTTAACCCTCCAGATTCTCCTGAGAGTCCCATTTTTCAATTCCCCCTTCCTCCGTCCTACCGACTCCACATTTCGGCAACAAAATGACTTCATAAATTCACAAGAATGCAGGAAAACAGTCTCTGAAATTAATCATTTTCTGGGGGAAGATCGATCCCCAGTTACCCTGGTGAGGTTTGCTCTCCGATTTAGGCTATGATGTCTGGATGTTGTCAAGTATGCTGATCAACCATACTTAGTCTTCGTTGACCGTGATTATTGACTTGGCTTTTTATATTTATACGCATTAAAATTGTGAATTTGGCTGCTGAACACAGAGAGCCTACTCAAAATGCACACACTATATACCGAATCTCACTGAAAACTAAATTGAAAAGTTGGCAGGGCTGAGGGAGCGAGTCAACGACGATGGTCACTCTAGAGGTTAATATGGTGATATAGCATTGCAGTCATGCATTTGGTGGAAGAAAATACATCCATGGTTAAGTGGCAGTACGTAAAACTCCAGTATTTATTTATTTACCAGGGACAATGCACATTAATCAACATTTCATTGTTGCTCCCAGTCCGGGCGATTACTTTAGAAACAAGTAAAGCCATCTGTCCATCAAGAAATTAACTAACTTTCCTTCACACCCAAAAAAGCACTTTCTGCGAGACATACTGAACAACCTCCAAAAAAAGTTGTCCTGAACAGAGCGGTCGAATAACTTAGACAGACTGAGCGGGTGGATGGACCTGTACAAAAGGACAAAAGGTCCTCAGTAGTATAAAGACAAGTAGGTATTAAGGTCTTTCTTTTTCTTTGTAACTGTATACTGCACCATTTCTATCTAAAGGCCTTTCTTTATCACATTGAAAACTCAAGAGAAATCCAACTGCATGTAGCTTCTCATGTACTGTATATGTTCCATATATTTAAATTTGGCCATTAACTGATTCTTTTCCTCGCAGAAGCCACCATGAGGAATTTTGGATTTTTATTTGCTGACCTACGTGGACAACTGCGGTAGTGTTGACCACTGCCCATCCAAAAACAGCTGGAAAAAAACAGCTGTTTGTATGATGTATAATGATGCAGCTATATGATGAAGTATGTCGAGATTAGAATTACAGCATGACATTGATGATACAGTCACTGTGAGCTATTCGTTATTTCAAACACAAGTCAGGGCCAATGCAGGCCATCATGTCTTTCATATTTGTTTCATCACTGTGCGATAAAAGAAGCAATGCCAAAACATTGCTGAATGGTGCCACACTAGAGATTGCACGGTGCTTTGTTACTCTTTTCTCCAAGGCCCAAAGCATTTCACTCTGCATCTCCACCTGTCTACAAACACCACGGCACATTGCACTGTGGGAGTTCACTTCCAATCAATTTATATTTATCTGCTTCTGTTGAGCCACAAGCAGACATTTCTCAGATGTTACCGCTCCAGCAGCATTTCCAAACCCGGCCCCCTACGTTAGAGTTTCACCTTTGTCTATGGCTCTGTTTTCCATCTACTCCTCAGCAGCCCCACTCGCTGCCTTTATATTCATAGCATGCATATAAGCACAACTGTCACTTACCTGATTTAAATGCATCTCAGTGGGCATAAGAGCTCAGAAACTACTTAAGGTCTCAGTCTGGCTATTGGAGAGAGTGACGGCCAGGTTAAAATGTGCGGCTGCTCTGTGGGAAGGATTGAGTGCATGTTTTGGCGCTGGGAGAGGCAGAGCTGCTTAACATGGTGAGACTGGAGGTGGCGACACACGAGGCGAGTCCATGTCAGCGTCCAGGCTGCACATTAACACAAGTTATGCTCCAGACGAAGCATTAGCCTGAAAGAACATAAATCTGTTGTCCAGAGGCCTTGACATCCAATTAACTCAAAGGATGCTGAGGTTTTGGGCACCAAATTAATATTTCTTTTGTTTGTTAGGTTTTAAGGTCATCCTGGTACATGGCCACCCTGTCATTTTTACAACATGTCATGGTCCAGCCTTTAAAACACCCTCCCATGAGAGAAAATGTATGTTTAATATTCTGCTGTCATACAACATGCATTTACTGAATCTTGCATTTAAATGACCTTGAAAAGTATTGTTTCCTTGATTTGCATAGCACACAAAATATTAGTGTAGTCCCATAAAGTATGAAGATCATTAAACACGAATTTTCATATCCCTAATGCACCGATTTATATTGGGGAGGCGTATTTGCACGAGCACTTACGAGATGATAATTGATAAAATCCCGGGCACGGGAAGCGGAGAAGGGTGCTCAGCTCGCTTCATAAATGATTGGTCTAGTTGAACTTTATTTTTAAGTGGACTGAGGTCATAGCAGCGTTTTGCAACCTTGAGCCGGAAAATCAACCTTGACAGAGATTACTTTTTTTTTTTTTTTTCGTCTTCAGAGAAGCGCACTTTGCATGAGTACAATTTGATACACTAACAGATGTGTGGCGAATGCAAATGTTTGCTTAAGAGGAGGCACACCGATCCTTGAGATGGCAGTCTGGCAAGGGTTTTATATCTGAAAGGCATCTCTGGGTGGAAATACCGTACAGAAGTCTCCACTGATCACAACATATGACATCCATAAAATGAGATGCCTTATCTGAACGCGCTGTGAAAGCCATTATTCGCAACAAATCTGCAGTTTTAGATCAGATTTTTTCCTGCTCAGTGCCACAGAACAGATAGCACTGTCGCTGGTTATCACATCATATTTTTTCCCTCCATAGATCACAAATGGTTAAATGCCAGATCACATCATTTTGACAGCCTACTCAAGCATTTATAAACCTATTCATACCATCTGCTAGCAGCATACAGCACTCTCTGCTGCCATTGTATTTACTACACTGCTCTGGCCCTCAGCCCCCATAGTCATGTTCAACCCCACGCTCCCATTCAGCCATTCTTATTTCCACGGCTTACAGAAGATGCCTTTGGACAGTCACTTGCCTCAACATCAATGGCTGAAAATGACAATGAGGCCACTGTTGACTTGACAAGAAGAGCTGCTGGTCTGGAGAGCATTCTTGGCCTTTTACTTTGTGAAATGATTTGACATCTCGGGTCAAACACTGGACAGAAATGTAGATCTTTGGCTTACACAATAAGTACATGACTAAGAGTCTACAGCCATTCTAAGCAGATCTGTGAGACTGTACTTAGGCAAAGCTAATCTCTGCACGCTAGCATGCTCACACTTACAATGCTTACATGCTGACGTTTAGCAGATGTAATGTTTAACTTGCTCACCGTCTTAGTTTGGCATGTTAGCATGCTAACAGTTGCTAATAAAAATTATACCCAAAGTACAGCGCAGGCAGATGGTATTGTGATTTTTAGTTTTAATGTATATGAAGAAAGAAAGAACGGGGCAAATTTTGACCTGATTCAGGCAATGCATGAGTGGGAGTGATCCTCTGGGAGCCATGAATGTCTGTGCATAATTTCACGGCAATATATCCAACAGTTGTGGGGATTTCAATCTGGACCAAAGCGGTGGACCAACCGACAGACCGACATCGCTATCCCTATAGTCATGCCTCTAGCATGGCTATAAAACTGAAGCAAAGTAAATCAAACTGAAGCATGAGTCAGACAGCAGATCACTGTGGTACATGGTAAGCTCTCTGAGCAGGGACACACTGCCACTGTAGCTTGGAAAGGAAATGCCAACAAGGACTGGTATGTTTCCCGGAAAAAGATAACAATGGACATCTGAGTGATGGAAATGTCAGCCAATGTGTGTCTGAAGAAACAGCAGCATGCAACAATGTAGAATATGTATATTTAACAGTCAGAGAAAGTTCAAACAGTGCTTAAGGTCATTGCGACGAGTCTGGAGGCCAACTGGATGACATCTGACAGTATGTTAATTATACTGCTGCTGCAGCTGAGGCTGCAACACCACTGCAGAGCTCTTGTACTGCTTACAATGGAGCCACTATAGTCGAGGGGTTTCACGAATGTACTTTAAAGCTCTATGTGAAGACTTTTCTTACAGTGAAATATTAAAATTTCATTTTTACCAGTTTTGTAGCAGACAGTTAAGGGGAACGTTAATTTTACACATCAAGATCAATTTAATCATCAAGCAGAGTGCTACTCAGCCTGCGAATGTGAAAAACTGTAAAATGTCTTCTGTGGCTCTGGATCAGTTTTGTCAAGCCTGAGAAAATGTCATCAGGGTTATCTTGGCTTATGTTTGAGACTACACATTTTTTTAATGGAAAGCCAGTTATGCAAATGTTAGAAATTGGTGGCATGGCTGTTTACCAGGCAGGAAGGGTCGAACAAAAGACGCTATTGAGTTGCAGTATGGTTTTTGTTCATTTTCGCAGCTTGAGGAACTAAAGGTCAGGATATCTTAACCTCTGCTCCATTGATTTTGACCATTCACCTTTATTCCCAGAAATATTTGTAGAGGTCCACAGAGAATGAATCCTTTGTTATTTTTTCCTCTACCGCCACTATGAGGTTGACGTTTTTGGTTTTGAGTGACATATACAACAACTATTGGATTGGTTGCCATAAACATTGGTACAGGCATTCATGGTCCCTCAAGGATGAATCCTGATGACTTTGGTGATCACCTGATTTATGTGGTGCCATTATGAGCACAAACTAGATTATCCAGTGGAATATCTAATATAGTATTGGCACAAAATTTGGAACAGACATCCATGGTCCCCAGGCATGAATCCTAAAGACTTTCATGGTCCCCTTTTCCTCAAGCACTACCAGCAAGTTGACATTTTTGTTTTTTCGTGTCTCAACAACTATTGGATGGATTGCCATGATATTTGGTCCAGATATTCACGTCTCCACAGGATGGATTTCAAAAATTCATGTCATCCCCTGACTCGTCATTTATTGCCATCACAAGGTAGTACAATTTGACTGTTTAATGCCTAAAAAAACCTCAGTAAATGTCGCATCCCTATCCTTAGTCTCATTAAATCAATAACTTTAAGGACATGCAATCCTAAACAACTGTCTACTCTGATCTATGGTGTAAACTTGATTTTAGTGCCGCTTACAGTTGAAAACGGTTTTCTTTATAATGAACAAAAATTTTAACTAAATTTGCATTTGTTTCTTGATCCACCATGATCTGCAATCATCAGGCAGCTCGCCACCTGTTTATTGTCTAACAAATGCAACAGGCAGCATCTACAAATCTGGACCTTTTGTCCAAGGTGATGTTGTTGTGCTGTAAGTTCTCACGTACAGCTTTAATTGAGAGACCAGCTATTTATGCCGCAACATAACTTTGGGGTAGAGGGTAAACTGTTGTTTTGAATAATGGAGTGTTTGGCTGAGGAGATCAAGACAGGATCAGTGTGGCAGTCAGCCATCTCTCCCACAGGAACACACTGAAAAACACAAAGTGTCTGTTAATTTTCTCACTGGCTGATGCCTCAGGGGTAGAACAACATTTGCGAAGCCTACCCTGGAAGTGTGACCTTGGGCCCTGGCCTAGTACTTAGACAGGGAAAGCTAAACAGGTTTTGCATACTAAGAGAGGTGCCTCCTTGTTTTCAGTCCAGTGGGGAGCCACATAATAGCAGACTGGCACAGGTCGAACGATCCCTCCCTCCAACTTCCCCTCTGTTTACTTTGTCCTGAACACCTGCTGTCTCTCAGCCTGTAAATTAGAGGGTGCAACACAAGCGAACTGTATATGTGGGAGTGCAGCACACAAGGATTAATTGCCAGAACAGTGATAAGAGCCCCCCTTCCCTCTGTTTCTCTCTGCCGTCTCTCATCAGAGACCTCAGAACTCCTACTTCCAAATCCCTCCAAGCACCATACTACCTCTGCCAAAACAGATCCCTGTGAGTGGATGAGGATGCATGTGTGGTGGCAGAACCAAAGCACAGGCCTTCACACCTCCCAGTCATTTATATATTTATCTATCAGTCGGACATCTGCTGGTGAATTTCATTTGAATAAGAAGAAGGTGATGAACTGGAAAGGCTGTAGGGAGGGAGCTAGAAAACGAGGAGAAGGGGTTGAAAACGTGATTTTCTCACTAATGTGGACCTCTTTGTCAGTTCGAGGAGACCTTCAATGTGTTTTCCATCTGTCACCAAGCAACTGTATCAGAAAACAGGAGTTTGCATTGTGTTGCATACATCTATCCATCCATACTGTCTTGTCCTGTTCAGGGTTGCATGGGTCTAGCCTACACCCTGGAGTTCCTCACAGGACTAACACAGCACAGTATGTGACACATACTGTAAGTAGACAGACAAGCACATTCACGCTCACATTCTCACATATGGGTAATTTAGAGTTTCCAATTAGTTTAACCTAGTACCAGTCAGCCAAATGTGTTTTGACTGTGTGTTATGTCAACTCATCTACACAAGCCTGAATCACAGACCAAACATGCATCTCATTTGAATGATGTGATGAATGGATCATTTACATACTTACCCACATGCTGTTGGGTGAAAATGTCATGTCACAGACATTTCAGGAACCAGTAAAAACGAAATGATAAAGGTTCAAGGTTCATTATCATTATACATCATATCATTTATATTATATAGCTGTAGTCCCTTCATGCTGCACTCAAAAACCCAAAATGCATATAAACCTTGAATTGAAATGTATAACATTACCGCAGCTGGAGTTTTCACATGACGCTTGTATACTGCATATTGAAACTCAGTCTTTATGGTTCAAGTTGTCTATTTTTGAATAGTTTACATTTGTAGTCACATCAGTGGTGGCACCCTAGGGATGGCAATGTTAGTCAGTCAGCTGACAGTTGGTCCACCACTTTTGGCCACAACTGAAACAAATATTGTACAGACATTTGCTCACTTTCACTTATCCAGTGAAAGATCTGCACATCTACTAGATGTATAAGCAAAGGTTTGGTTCAGAATTTCATGGTCCCTGGATGTGGTAGCCTCATGATTTGGTCCCCTTGGCTAACAACAACTATTGGATGAACTGGCACAACATTTGGCACAGGCATTCATTGTCCCCACAGGATAACTTTGGTCAGCCCATCACTTTACATCTAGCAGCATGTTGGTATTGTCATTATAAACATGTCAGCATGGTGATGTTAGCATTAAGCTCAAAGCACGGCTGTGCTCATTTACTACTCTCTGTATAATAGACACTCAATAGTTTACTCTATAGTGAGCAGTAAATTGAAATTTCCCACACACTTCTTAATCATCATCATTTTGCATCATCACTGATAGATACTTTTTGCATCTATGCAATGCCACACATTGCATTGTGGGATTGTTAGCAGAAAGTAGTGTATGCCATGCCATGGCACTATATGCAGTGTGACACTCAAATAAAATGTATGGGGAAATATGGTACACTATAAAGGAAATAGGGAGTGATTCCAAACAAAGCCTGCCTTTGAAAACGCAGGAAGTGACATGATGAATGACTTGAATCCTTCATAATGCTAAATGAGTGCCTTTGAATCAGTATTTTAAATGTTTTCCACGCGAATGAAACAGGACAAGCATTATCAAAGTGACATAAACTATGAGTAAGTTAACGTCAACAACCACCTAAAGCTGCTACCCGTTGAAAATGAAATAACTCTGAATCTCAAGCACTGGTGTTTTATTCCATTGTCACAAAGCCAACTTGCCACTAGCTTTACAACCGCTTATAATTTGGGATTTGGGAGCATGCGTGTGTCTAATTTGCTGGAACACCCACATGCTAAATATTTAATTTTATTTTTGAATCTGAAATGGAGTGTAAATAAACTGCAGTAGACACCGCTTGTATTTTCTAAGTAGGTTACTTGTAAATATGTAGAGTTTTTATTATTATTATTACCGCAGGTCCACAGAATTCAGAAGACAGGTTTTATATTACACCATCTATTTAACTGCATTCACCTGGGGTCCCAGGTGCACAATAGTTGCTGATTAGATGGCTCCACTTAAAACCCAGGCTGAAACTGCAGAGGATCACAGCTGAATCCTATCTAGACTACATAGGATTCAGCTGTGATCCAGTCTAGACCACATAGGATTCAGCTGTGATCCTGATCCAGAGTGGGCTTATGTGAATGTTTTCTTCACCGTCGTTTGTTTGTTTGTTTGTTTTTACAAAATACTGAACATTATGTACGTGTCTTTCTTGTAACTTCATATTTTCAGAGTTTGTAAGTAGTTGTATGAAGGGTTATTTACAATGTGTACTATGGGACAGGTAAATGGAACTGAGCCTTTGTTACAGTGTTTAGTTCCACCTGTGATTTTACTGCTATGGCAAGTCAAAATAGATAGTTCAGGGATCTATAATGGTACAATATAATTTCTTTTATTTGTTTCTTCCTTCAGTGCTACCTTTTATACTCTAGTCTTTTATTCTATTTCAATTTAAAATATTTGACCCGTTTATACATTTCTTCTGTATATAGGGTGTAGGGGGCTACGACTGCATGTCATTGTGCAGTCCTGTATTACTTATTGACAATAAAACTGAAACTTGACCCCTTGAACCTTGAATGTTGTTGATTTATGGGTCTGACTTACATAGACTCAAATCTGCAATTTCTAACTTTCTCCTATGAATTACATTCATATACAACTAATGTCTACCATACACTAGAAGACTTTGAAAAGATTTTGAAAGATTTTGAAACTAAAGTCTGACATCCTCTCACATCTAAAGAGTTTTAATCACAGACTATAAGATTTTGCAAAGACTGGGGAAGACTACAACTAGATCCCTACATGTACATTTACATTGGTTGTAGCAGCAGACCATAGACTGTATATGTCTATGATAAAATGTTGTCTCAGAGTTTGGCTCAGAGAGATTGAAAAGAATGGGAAAGCCATTTTGAACAAGCAGTAACATGTCTTTCCAGAACAATTTCCTGGTTGCTCAAGGTAATCCACAGACATCGCAGTTGATCATTTTAATTGGCACTGCTTTCTATTGAAGAAATGGTCCCAATGAACTCTGTGCATCCTAGCATTAGCACATATAATTTGTCATCGTCATCATGTTCATCATGTTTACTTAGAGATATGCAGTTATGCAGATGACACATTGTTTACATCAGCCCAAGTTTCCCTAACTTTCAATCATATTAGATGAATGGCAAGACACAATTTCAAAATTACATACATACCTGACATAAATGATCAGATGTCTCAGAACTTTCTACAGTTGAATCCTGACAACACTGACGAGCCCTGACCACCTTACTACACTAATGAAGCGTATTGTTTTTCGTTAGTCATGTTTTACCAAAGATAGGAATATTTCAACACCAGCCTTTGTCCTCCAGCAGTACTAATAGCATGACTCATGCGTTTATATTCTTCTGCCTGAACCTTGGAATTCCTCGCTTACCTGCTTCAACACCGGAGCTGCAGCTCAGCTTCCAATTTGGGCAGGATTCTGCAGCCAGGATACTGACTGCTCAACTTCTTCGCAGTACTTGCCAATTTCTTTCTGAATCCACTTTAAAATTACATATCAGACTTTACCTGGCCTGGCAGTGGATTCTTTTTTGTGAACTTTTTACTCTCTCCTGTCCCAAAAGGCCTCTCAGATCAAGTGGTTAAAGTCTTTTAGCTGTTGCAGAGTCCAGGTTAAAGGCACGGGGTGATGGAGGTTTTGCTGTACCGGCTTTGGAGCAGTATATTCAGTATTCAGTCTGCTGGCACTGTCTCTGTTTTTAAACCCTGCTTCAAAACATATTTTTTAAAGATTTGCCTTTCTGACTAATGGCTGTTTTGTTGTTGCATAATAGTGTTTTGTCATGTTATCACGTCCATCTGTTGGTTTTGCTTTTATACCTTTTTTTATAGACATTTTTTTGATAGATTCCTTTCTTGGTGTCGAAAGGTGGTTTAACTTCTTTTGTGTGACAGATGCTCTTATGGTACTTTATATTTTGTAATTGCCCGTCCTTTGAAAGGCATTTTGTGCCTCCCGCTAAAAAAGTAAACACAGTTATTATTATTAGTATTATTATTACTTGGGATTTGCGTTGTCAAAGTTATAAAATTCTACAGCTTTAACAATGCAACAATCAGTGATGCCAGTACACCTGCCACGGCAATTTTGAGTTGCTGGTTGAGTGAAATTCGATTTAAATTATCCAACACGGCTTGCTTATTGGTGATAATAAGGAGCCTTTTGAACAGTGTGGATTCTCTTCCTCAGATGCTAAACACAGAAAAGATGGAGCTGCATCAGTCTTTGTATTTAATTAAGGGATCACGTAGCATAGGTGGCATTACAACTTCTACCAGAATTGATTTGACAGCCCTAAGCCTGCCTCTTTTTGCAGCTCACACATCCCATCTGTTTGCCACCTCTTAATATGAACAGAGTCACTCAAGCTGAAAATATGTTGGGAGACTAATATTTACAGAATAACAGTTATGCCAGAGCTAGCAGCATGCTGCCTGAATGTTGCGCTTATGATGCACTCTGCATGACGAACACGTTGTGCTGGTGTTGGTGATACATGTGATTAGAGAATCAGTCCCTGCTGCATTACACAGTCCTAATGGAGGAAGAAAAAAAAAATTGGTTAAAGCAGCAATGATGATGTAATGAAAAGTATTGCTTTAACATGAACAGTCAATTCCTCTGGCTAACATTGTTAATAGGTCATTGCCACCTAATGGTAGCGCTCCTGCTCGTTCACCATTTTAACCCCATCATCTCTGAACGTGGTTATGAGGCAAAAGCGTCTTCACTCCATTATTATTATGATTGAGCAAACACAATTTGCTGTAGCAGTTCAAGGCAAAACTATGGCATACAGCTGCCTAAACAATACCTTTTGTCATTTTGCATGATGTCTTGATAATTGTATATAATGGTCTCTCTTTTAGGTGGAGAAATGGGATTTTAACACAAGTTATTTTCCCGGGTCCAGTTCACTGCAGCTGAAAACGGTAGTTAATCATCTGAAGATTGATATTGCATTTTTTTTCTCCCCCAGACTTGCCGGTTTTAAAACCTCACTGAGCATTTTAATGTGACCGTCATCAGTGCCTGGAAAAGTGTTGTTACTGCGCTGGGGGCGAGCTGAGCGTTCCAACAGGCCGAGGGAGATATCGAGACCTGACAGAGGCAAACCTCAAACCCAAGGAGCTTATCTCATATTAAATTATTTACAGGCGAAAAGAAATCAATTTTCAAAGGTAATGGCAAATTCCCCTCTCCTGTCCTCTGAAGTACAGTTCCATCTTGTGTTTTTAGCACACTGTCAGAACCTTTTCAAAATCCCATAAATATAAATCAGCGCAGATTTTTATAACTGAGCTTTTTGTGTGCTGAGATCAGGGACAATGATGATATTGTTCTGATTCCCTCCTCCAGAACACAATTCCATTTAATGTGCTCAGAGCGCTGTCAGAACATTTTTAAAACCACATAAATATAAATCAACAGAGGTTGCTCTAACGAACTAACGATTCCGGAGCTGCTGCCGACGCTCTGATCATTTTTTCTCAGTTAAGCTTGGATGTTTTTCCTCATGTTTGGGTTGCAGATTGCAAATTGACTCCATTTTCACCTGGTATTAACAGGAAATCCGTATGGATGCACTCTCTGGATAATAACATCTAATTGTGAGGCCTTTGCATTTACACCTCATATCAATAATCATTATCATTATCTCGATTGTGCCTGCTCTGTGATCAGATCTTCATTAGGTAGATTCAAATTAGGTAGGCAGAGCTCGCATTCTTGTCAACATCCGTCTGAGGTTAAGAGACTCCTACGACCAAGAACATATGCAGAGAACTGGATACTGTGTTCCAAGATGGCGTTCCATTCATTCCAATCAAAGTTGCAAGTTGGGCGCGTAATAGTTTTTCAGGCTTCCTCAGGCTTCCAGGTTTTGGGGCTCATACAGCCAGCACACCTCAGTGTGTATCCATAGTGGGGGGGGTTTCAAGCCCTAGTCCACTTATCCTCAACACTTCCCTTCAAGAGAAAACTGTTGACTCAAGTGGACTTGACACTGACCCTCTGAGTGAGGGAGTGAGGAAACAGCGATGACTCACACCATACATACTGCCCAGCATGCACTGCATGGTTGGCAAAACCAGCATCAGCTGTTATTAAACAAAAATTGTACATTGTTTTGCTTCTGAACGACTCATATTATTTTTCAGAAAAGTGTGATATAAGTTTGAGTGTTTTGTTGTCTGTGTATACCCAGGCCCGGACCTTTGAATATATCAAACTTTTTCTTTTTGCCTTTATTTGACAGTGGTAGTAGAGATCCCAACAGGAAATGTGACGAGAGAGACGGGCATGACATGCAACAATGGTCCCCCAGCCGGGAGTCGAGCCATGGACGCTGGGCTTACGTGGACTCACCTCACCTCATTGGGCTCCTTGGGCGCCCTGCACTTTTTTGAGTTTTCTGGTATTACCCACACCTATCAGGCCACAAGAGTGCAGGCCATGCTAAGAGGATGTGCGGGTATCGGATGGAATTTTTTGTTTCATTATCCTCCCCAAATAAGCTGCAGGCTCCATGAAGATTACTTTACTTTATAATTGTGTTGATGTTACTTGTGTATCACTTTTACAGTGAATAAACAGAAACCAGCTTGTATGAATGTTGTATCATGACAGTAGCACAATTAAGAAATGGCCTTGGAGAACGCAAAACAATTATTAACACTAACAGGCACTAAAAGTTGTCTGACCATCAACTAAACTGCAGCAGCGAGTCTTCCAAAGTCTGCAGGCAGCCAGGAATAGTATCCACAGGCTAACAAGCACTAAGTCTACTGTCTGACTCGGGTACATGAATGAATCTGGCAGAGCGCCCACGTGGTCTCTTCTGTATTTTTTGGCTTAAGGGCTGCAGTTTGGCATGTATGGGGAATGTGGAGGGCAGGGAGCATGTGCGAGAGCTGGTATCAGCAGCAGCTCAGCCGAGTCAGGTTGAGTCGAGTATACGGGTTTGAAGTACTGAATGCAGCGAGTGCATACAGCTACGACAATAGCCCCTGAGGAGAAAACATGATTCAGTCACCACCTGCGTTGCTCGAAGCAGACTAAACTTTGTCACACAGTGCTCCAGTGAGTTTGTAACACTGTTTAAGGCTGCGATACTTTCATTCTGATCACTGGCAGTCTTTTGACTTGCTTGCCTTCAGCCTTTTTTCTGAAACAAAGTGTGTCTCCTGGCTGTGACAACACAGCCACATACCAAGAATCAAGAACACCGTCCCTTCGATATCCTCCATTGCGTTGTAGATGATGTCACGGCAATTTCTTTGGCACCGCTATGGCGATCAGCTAAGAATCCTGCCTACACTGGGGGGGGGGACTATCTGCACCTAAAGTAAACCGTACCATGCAGTGGAAATGAGGCTAAAGTAACTTCAGTGCTCTGACAGTTAGGCAAATGGCTGTTTGATGGTTCATTGTTGAGCAGTATTGGTGGGGTTTGCATGTGAGTATAAGTGCGCTCCATTCAAAATCTTCCACTTGCACCCTGCCCCTTGCTCGTTCAGTAGCCACTTACATGACGTATGTGTTGCTGCATAATATCAGATATAGTGGGAAAGTGAAGGAGGGCATGGCAACGGATTATTAAAATGCACTGCTAGAGTCCCTCTCTGGCAGCAAAAAAAATGCAGATAATACAAAGAGTAATTTTGGGATGTTTGTGTCACTTTCTGGGCCAATGTGCCTTGCATGATCCTGCAATACTGACGGTGGTCACTGCACCACAATCGCCTTACAATCCAACGCTGTTCCTCAGAGCTTAGCTACGATGGCCTCCTAGGCTGCCTTTCTGCAGCCTTTCTAACTGTGCTAACATTACTTATACTGTAAAAAAGGTAATCAGTGCCGGTGGAGAAGTGTGCGAGCAATGAATCAGATCGCATTCTTCTAATAAGAGATGTAAATAGGATCATAGAACGAGGCAGGGTTCGTGTCTAGATTGCTATATTATGCAAATTTGCCCGACTTTAATTAGCCACGTGTACAACTGGTTCTTCGCGTAACTGATATCCAATCATCTCACTTGTTCACACAGGCCAGCTCTGCCGTCTACGACACCGTGTCTTGTCTGAGTAAATGTTATCACTTTAGGGAGAAGCAGCAAATTGTTCACTTTTGTCTCTGAAATATAAATGGAGGAATGTGCCATTGATTTTATCTACATGTGAGGGATCCGAGTGCTAATTAATTAAACAGCCCTGTCTCTTTACTCTGCTCTTTAATTACGGGTGAATTACACAATGCCCAATGTGAATTATGTCTAATCAGAGGAATAGATTTCACCAATTAAAGTGCCCTGCAGTCTGGAGGTGAGGGTAAAAATATGTTGCAGGCTGGCTCATAAATCCAAGTATTGATTTGAACACGGGGGCAGGCTGATTCAATAAATATACCGCGGCGCTCTCTGTGCATTGCAATGTCAATTCCTATACACAGAAAGAGACAATGATTGGAAGCCATTAAGCCGACAGCGACAGGAGCTCACAATACTATTTATCACGTCAAAGGAGCTGTTATGACTTTTAGTGTGAATTTTTTAATGAAAGACCTTGGACGGCATCGTTACATTTTGGAGTCAGTGGAGCACATTGTGAAGTTGTCGTATAGACTGTGGGTAAGGTATAGAATGGCATATGCTGAAGCCAGTTGAGACTGTAACTCTGATTAGCAGTCCTAGCAGGGGAATAATATGTGACTTGAAATGCAGTTCCAGATCAAGTATTCTGTTTAAACGACACTGATACTACAGATTTCTTTTTTTTTTTTATCAGTGTTACTATGTGCTAAGTTGAACAATGTAGGCATCAAATAAATGCACATACTAATGAAAATGCACACAATGAAACAGGTCAAATATGGATAAAGTAAAGCAAACCTAAAAGTTTCACACATGTTTTTAAGGTGAAGGACGTACCAAACGATGCACACGCACAAAAAACATGCTTACTTCATTTTCTAGAGTGGGCTCAGTTTGATCAGGTTAAGTGGTTAGTGATTACTTTTGTGTGCTTAATGCTATGATAATTATTATTGGTATGGCAGGTGTTTTTTTGTAGCTCTTTTTTGTCTTTGTGTGAAGAACACAAGAGTACAAGAGTTGTAGTTGTGAACCTACGCAGGTTTATGCATCTGGCCCCAGCAGTGAGCTGCCTGGGCTCATATGTAGTTAAAAACACAGAGTTATGGCTAGCTGCTAGTCAAAATAATAATAAAAAAAAGGTCAATATACCTTGAAGGTGATCAATACAAATTGAGTCCAGACAGAATGCAGTGGAAATGGGAGTAGTTTCATTGTTCCTGTTGGAGTTTGTAATCTTAATATGGTATATATGCACAGATGATTACAGAGGCAGAGTAGTCAAGGTGTGACAATACAAACAGATGGATTACATTAAACACACAAAGTTCAACTTGTAGAAAGCACAACTATTGAGCTATCTTAACATGTTTGTTCAAGCTTAAACACAATATTCAAACGTTCCGAGGGTGGAGAGCAAGGCCTGTCAAAACACTCTGTTCTTTCACAGCACAGTATCTAATGTAAGGATAGTATATATTTGGAAAATAACTGAACCCGCAACGGACCCATGGAGGATACCACAGCGATGACCTGAACTCTCCAGCGGAATCAGATAAAGTTCTGTGCAGCAGATAGAGAGAGAACGCAGCCTACAGCAGTGGCAGAGATGCCAACCCGGAGAGTAGGAGTGAATGATCGTCCGTGTCAAAACCCGCTCTAAGATCTAGGAGAACTAAAACAGGATTTTCCACCTTAGTTACTGAAAGCAAGTCATTTATCACCTTGAGAGGAGCCGTCTCACGGCTATGAGGTGCACGGAGGACTATTACAGATCTAAAGAGTAACTAATTAGTTTGGTACTTCAAGAGCTGTGGGCAGGAATGGCAATGTAGAGATTAGTCTGCAGGAAATAAGGGTCAAGATTTCTAAAGCAGAGATACAGAATAGTGATAGCATTGTTTGAGTATATGGAGGCTATGTGTGTTAAAGATAGATGTCCCATTCACATCAGTGACAAAACATCAACCACAAAACCTAAAAAAAAACCTAAGTTATACAGAAGATGAGCGAGGTGATAATGGAAATCATTGCATACACGTGTATTTTTAGCCTGTAACCAGTCTGCAACCAGAGCCTATAACCAGAGTAACCATTTATAGGTTGCCATGGAATTCAAGTTTTAGAAAAGCAAACATATATTGCAAACACATTTAGCAAATATATTTAGCCAAACTGTCTCAATATTTTTTCACCCCTCCAACAAGTCAGTTTGTTCAGGAACATAATGAGCTTCATAGGCTCAATAGTGTGGCTATAGACTAGGGAAGGGCAATATTAGAATTAATATGAAGAAAAAATATTAACATTTTCTCTCACATATGAACTGCTCAGATTCAAACTCACTTTGATTATAGTAATCAATTTGGCTGACAGATTTCAGGAAAACGATGATATAATCATATCCTCACAATAAGATTCCATTGAAAGTCGATAAACAATAATATCCGGTCACTATCCAGCCCTACTTTTAGTCTGGAAGTATGCTTTGTAGGAAATGATGCAAACAAAATAACCAACAATTAAACATGTAATTATTCACAGTGTTTGTGAAAATAACATGGATGCCTATTAGAACATTTAAGATAAAAGAAATGTATAGATGGACAGTTTCACCTACTGTATGACCTCGCAAACTCCATAAATTTTATTTCAATTTGGCCACAATATGTTAATAAGGATATCATAAATCTAGCAAATGGAGCTTTATTAAGGTGGTTGTTGTGCCCAGATATAATTGCTGTCAATTTGGACCCAAATACATCCGCACACAGGACTGTAATGACATCTTTTTAAAGCTCAACTCTGAAAATGTAACTTCACTTAATACAACTTAACCCACGTAGTGGCATGTGGTATTTAAAAGGGATACAAGACTTGCCTTCCCTTTGTCTCTGCTATTTTCTTCTGTTGTCAGCCTCCATTACAGCAGGAGACAACCCTCCAACCTCACCTCCCGACCTCACCTCCCGGAGCACTCGCGCTGCTTTACAGCACACCAGTCACCAGCCATGCCTTTGCTAATGCATAATTCGGTGCCTAATTTGACAGTCTTCACTTCAGCCGGGTTTTGCCTGTAGGTTCTCAGTCAGCAGAACAAGCTCTGCATGTCTCGCATGCTATTTTTACCTGAGTGCACATCTCTTGTTGATGGGTAATTGTTGAAACCCTTCTTTTCATCACCATCAGAGTCTGGGAGCCTCGTGAGTCATTGTAACCAATTTCTTTTTACTGAGGAGGGGATTCTTTTTTTTTTTTTGTCCAATAATGATGTGGTAAAATAAAATAAGGACGAGTTTTTTTATTTTATTTACGGCCTTATTTTAAGCTTGAATGTGGTAGAGAGTGGTGTTTCGAGAGGTGGGGGAAATTGAAACACATGGATACGGGGCATTGCATCAAACATTCACCCCTCATCCTGGATTTCTGCATCGCATTTGGGAAGCCAGTCCAATTACTAAATGTGAGCCCCTCACTGGGAACTTCTGCAGAAGTCATGCGATTATCCTTTTATAGTCATGAACCAAAATCCTTCCCAATCCTATTTGTTGATGACCCCTGCCTGTGCCGGCTTAAGAAATATGAAATGAAACCTGGGAAATAGTATCCAGTGAAGTTGCCGTTCTCTCCAGTAAACACAATGCCATTATATCTGCCTGTAATGAAATCGACCAGCATAGGCTCCTCGGTCTCATCTGCAGTCATTGCTGGCACTCTGGAGATGGACTCCCTCTACGCATTCACTGTGTTGAGTGTTTTATCAGCAAACAATGATCCAATGCTTTGTGGTCTACCACAAGCTGTGCTTCTCACACATCAAGTGGAGGGCTATTAGAGAATACTCGGGGTGAGGATGGGTGGGGGGTTGGTGCCTCGGGACGGAGTCTCTTTGCACTGCAGGAATTGTGCTGACTGAGCCATTCTGATATAGACAGGCCATGTCTGTATTCAGAGCTCAGCGAGGTCCAGGAGCCCTGTGTGACAGCAGCAGTGTTTGCCAAAGGGGGGAGGAGGCCACGGCAAAACAAACACGCTGCTTTAGTCCGGTGGAAAAGTCTGAGAGCTGGTCCTGTTTGCCCAAGTCCACAGCTCCTCCTAAAACAGCAGAGATGAGAGGTGAAAGGATCTGCAAAGGGAATGCCTTAAAAAGCTGTATTATATAGGTGTAGAGTACACATATTTCAGCTCACTTATAGTTTATAGTCCCAAATGTCTGCAAGCTCAAAATGTGACCTTTGACACACGCATTTGAGCGTGGTGTATGGAATAAATCGGAGGGCAGACCGACAATACTGTACAGAACAATGTTTTGTGTCTGCAGTTGCTGTTTTATTTGACCTCGGAAACTCTGCTGTGAAAGAGACAATTGACCAGCAGACATAAAAACCCAGTCTGCACCGCAGTTTAGTTTCCCCGTATTGACCCACAGATGAACTGTTTGTTTTTCCACCGGAAAACTCTCCCACATAATATTACAGTTTTTTGAATAGCCTTAAAAAAAAAAAAAGACAGCACATGCGAGAAAGCGGCAGTCTCAGGCAGCTTTATGTATGCTCTCTGTGGGGTTTATCAACGAGCAGTTCAAAGAAAAAGGTACGTTTCTCATCCAGCACATCCAGAATATTATAAACTACAAGTTCTTAAAAGTTTTCACCCCAAGATATCAGATTTCCCGTTGAGTTAAGAATAGACAGGCAGCATGTACATTGTACAATATAAATCAAGATGTCTATCAAGAGTGAGCACCTCGCAGAGCAATGAGAAAGTAAGCAGAGTCTTGCTCCAAGAAAACAATTAAAGTAGTTTGAAGTAGTTTGCGAAAACAAAGTTGCTCCATCACATCCCCAGCATGCAGAATCTCTTTGATTGCCACACTTACAGGAGGAAGACTGCATGAGACACTGAGTTTTTTTTTTTAAAGTGCCTTGGATAGTTTTTCGTTACATAGATGTTCACTGCAAGCTTTGCGTCATCTCTGTGTATATTAGTAATGCTGTTTGATCGTGTTTGCCTTCTAGGTGAAAGTGCACTATAAACTACTCAGAGGGGCAGAAACTGGTCTGGGTGAAGGGTTTCATCTCATGGGGTCAACAAGCGTTCTCTTCTTTCTGACAAAACCTGCCACAATCGTGTTCGTAAATAGCTTTGGAACTGCAACTTTCTTCCCCTACCATGGCACTGAGTTTATATGTGTGTGTGTATATACACACACATATATATATTTTAGAGGAAGCAACATGTTAGTTTGTTTATTTATAGAGCACTAATTGGTCCCTCTGTAGTTGACTAGTCTTTTGTCAGCCAACAGCTTGAGCCATGCAACTAGATCCCTCTAAAAACACCAAGGTATAGGACTGAATGGGGGGCTGCCTTCAGTACTGCTGCACCCATTATGTGGCATAAAGCAAAGCAGTCCTCTGATATCATTTGGCCTTTTTAAAGAGCTAGTGGCTGAGCTGCTAGACAAAAATACTTGCAACAGTTTTTTAAGTGTGCACATACAGGTAGTGGTATCGGCTTACACGTGTATATATATAATATATATATATATATATATAAATGCACATGTAAATGTGGGTAATAGTGTTTATATGTGTATATTTTATTCCTTTTTTGGAATTATATATACATTATTTTATATTCTTTTGTAAGTTAGCTCATAATTAAACACAATTAAACACTAATTAAATACAACTTTAAAACAAGATAACATAAGAGACATAACATAACATATTCAGCATTAATTACAATGTTTCCTGTGAAGTATATCGTACATATAAGTATAATATATGCAATAATTCACATGTTATATAATGTCCAATATTCATGAATTGTATTTACTCATAAATCCCAGGCTCCAACTGCAGGTCACAGTCTTCTCCTATCCTGTGAAATATCTCAACATCGACTGGATGGACTGGCACATTGTTAGTACACTAGCATGCTGGCGTTAGCATGGCACATGTGTACATTATTTTATTCATCACACGGTGAGGATTTGTTGGCGTGTCATATATTACTACATGTGATTAAAGCTTTGTCATGCTACCTTGTTATCAGTCATTCGTTACTGTTTATATAGCAGGCACATATCCCTCATAGTTGACAAATACATTCATTTGACAACAATGTCAACAATCCAAATGTCCTTACATGCAGCTCACAACTGCATTATAGTGTGTTATAAACCACCAGGTGTTCATGTACTGCTAAACTTTAGTGACGTGTTATTATTGTTACGTCTTATTCCACTGTCAAACCAGAGCAGCTCACCAGCTCAGATGTGTTGTGACTGCATGTCTTTTGTACCACCCCACCCCACCCCACCCCCACCCCCAACTCTGCAGCAGTGTTAATAATTCATCAGAGTTACATGTTCGAGGCCGGTGGCATCTATGTGACCACCGCCTGCACAGATCAGGCGCAGCCCTGGGCAAGTGAATCCTGTGTCAGGGGCTACAGCTGGAGAGTGCTTCACATGCAGTATACCACACCCCTCATCCCCTTACATGGAAATCAATCTGAGATTCAGGAGCTCCCCCTCTCAATCCCAAGACGCTCTGTGATGTGGCAGTAAATGTATGAAGCAGCAGACAGATTGACAGCAATTGAATAATGCTCAGTATTTATGAGTGCAGTGGAGGACCTCCAACGTAGCAGCGGATAATGGAAGATGATGCTGATGTTGGGTGAAAACACTGAGTGCGACTGATATTAAAATAATCTAATTGCGCGGAATCAAATGCATATAGTGTCGTATAAAGGGAGGAGGTTTGGCTCGCACTAGTACGGAGCTGTCAATTCAATAATGTGTCCTTCCTGGTGCAGGATCTTATTCGACTTAGCAGAGGTTAAAACCCGGTGATATGACTAGGCAATTCTCCCGCAGATGTCTTATTGTTCCTGACAGTCAGGGAAGACGGCCTCTGAATGACATACAACAAAACAATGAAAGGGATAAATGCCTCCTGCTTTTTTCGACTGAGGACTCTAGAGATATGGTACATTCATAATAAGTGTGTGGCCAGTTTGAATAAGAGGGGGAAAAACAAGGCATTAACTTCTCCTTGAACTGTTCAATTTCAACCTCAAAACTCGCCTGTGCAAAAGAAAGCATGTTAATGGAATACATTTCATGACGTGATACACTTCATATAAATTCCAGTCAGCTAGGAATTGTTCCCCCATTAGTGCAACAATATACATTTTGATGCTGGAACATCCCAATCCGATGTCTAGGAAAACACAGCATGCCTGGAATGTAAAATCAATCGCAACCTTCATTAGAGCCGAGCAAAGATCTCTATCGACACATACAAATGTACTGAAAGTGATAGGGATATATTCAACAACACATTCTGTGTGTGTGTGTGTGTGTGTGTGTGTGTGTTGTGTGTGTGTGTGTGTGTGTGTGTGTGTTGTGTTAACCTTAGACAACATGCCAACAGTGGAGACTGCCTTTTGTAAGTAATGAGATTAGCTGACAGCATATGTGCAACAGGATAGTCTCTGCTGCAATGCACTCTTCTCAAACTCCGCATGCTGGTCAGATTTACTGTTGCAGGATGCCAATGGCTTCCCAGTATTGTAATGTAGCATCCATTAGCTTTCATATTATCTTTGAATTAAGAGTAATTTCTAAAGATGCAAAGGATTCACTTTCGATAAAAGAACTGACGGTTACTTACTTAAGTGCAAGATGCTTCATATAAAGTTAGCTTGTTTTCTATATATTCTTACCAACACCTTCAGGCATATAAATCTGTCATATTATGTGCATTTTTTTTTTTTTTTTTTTGCGGTGGCGGATGGGTTGTAAGGGCCGGGGGCGGGGGGAGGGATGCAGTTGGCACTGGAGTGTGTGTGTGTGGGCATGTGAACTTGGCAGAGACATGAGATGAGAAAATACACTCACCAATTCTATTGTCTCCTGGAGATTGTACATCGCGGTTCAGCCTGGGTGGTGTGCTTCTAAGCTCTGCAGTGCGTTTACCGTCCAAAGGGAGGATTAGCGAGGAACACGCAACAGGATTTGTCTTTTCTCCGGGAATGGCTCAATTTTCATATCTCCTTCAACAGAGGCTCAAGTTCAGGTTCAACAAATGGTCGGAATTGCAGGCTTGATATATGAATAGATTCTTAAATAAACAGATGTGTGCGTATGCATGACGGATGTTATTGAATAAATCAGCTACAGTAGATAGCATTGATTTCTGGTGTTAGCTGACAAAACAGTCACTCAGTCATTGACCTTGTAAATGATCATCATTATCAAATTGTGAGCTTGCCTTCATGGACACACTAAGCATTAGTGAGCTAAAATGCTGGTTTCAGGTTAATAAAATGTAAAAGATACTGAACTCCCCAAAGCGTAAAAAAATAAAAATCAATAAAAAAACAAATAATTATGAAAAAATAATTGCATGAATAAACTGTGTAAAATGTGCTCTACAACAATGTGCTCTAGCACTGAATCAGCCTCCTAGAGGCTGCTGCTGTAAAATACGTATTCACAGAAACATCTCCTCTTCTTTAGCTCAACTAGACTGCACATTGCTACCTATAACCAGCTGGCTAACTCTCGGCTGGGCTGAAAGCTGTGAGGGGACAGTGTGAACGGCAGCAGCTGGCAAGCTTTTTGATTTCTTAAATTATTCCACAATTTGATTGGTTCATTCTTGTGTTTTACACAATTCTAATTTTGTCAATAATATACAATACTTTGGGGCTCCATAAAGGGGTCCTTTTAAAAATGTACATGTACAATTAAATTCCTTAATACGTAGGTAAAATAATAATTTAGAATATTATATTTCCAATCTCATCACTATTTCAGCACCTATTAACCAGAGGTACTTCAATCCCAAAGGAAAGAGAACCCACTGAAGAATTACGTATGGATGCGAGACAAATTTAAGATGCTGACATAGAAGTCAATGGAGCACCTGGGTCCATTGGCTCCATCATGTTTCAGCCAGCGTTTGAAGTGCGTGCTAGCTGCGCCGAGGTACGTCTGGGGTCTCTGCGGTGGAACCTTTGAGGGAAGGATTAATAGGAGTGGGGGTCTGCTGATGCATGCTCTTGTTCCTTCGGGTCTCCATAATTCACATTGTCAGCTGAAGAGCCGGTGCCGAGCGCCAACCCGGAGCTGTCTCTCATCATCACACACAGTCAAGAGCCTGTCAGAACAGATGAAGCCACCGGCTCAGCACTGTCGAGGAACATTGAGCCGTAATTCACATTCTCCTGCCCCGACAGGCCTCACTAAATCCAGGTCCTGCCATGAAAACGCTGCCGTCTGATCAAGGAAGCCCTGTGTCAAAACCACAGGAGAGCCACTATGCTATGAACTAGATTAGCAATGATCGACTCGTCCTGCCTCCCCGACACATATTGGCACCAGTAATTGGTATGTCGCCTTCCAACGCAGTTCAGTATGTGCCTGTGCATGAATTCTCACTCTGTAAAAAAGCAAATGACAAGACAAAATCTTTTCAGTTCATGGCTTATACAGAATGTAGCAGATGTGTGTGACGCCGAATAACTTCTTCTCTGCGTTTGAGCAAATTGTATTTCAGCAATGTCAAAATTAAACTCTGAAGGGTTGTCGGGGATTAAATTAGAGAAAGGATCCACAACATCGCACTGCAGTGTCCTTGTGCCACAGCCTAGAGAGGCGTGTGAGTTCACCCGGCCCGGTGTAGCTGGATCTCACAACAAAGCAGCAGCAGCAAGCCTGATATTTGTGCTGATATACACATCTTGGCAGATGCATACAAAAGCTGCAAATCCCCCATGTCCCTCTTACAGCAAAAACATTCCTGTGAGTATATTTTGCAGGGAATTTCAACACCATCAGCATACAGAATCCGCATCTGTGTTTGAGTGGCTTAATCGAGCGGTAATTAAGAAGTGGGGACGCTGCATCCAGCTCAGGGATTTCTGGTGCCCGGTGTCAGACCTCATTTATACCACTAGGCTCCGTGATTGGCGCCTCAGTCAACAGGAAACCTCAGGGCAACGTGAACACCAGGAACAGACTGAAGAAATTATGTTTCACAGGACTACAAGCTACAAGCAAGACTGAAGACCCCGAACGTACAACCGGAGAAATTACAGAAAGAGATCCAGTAGCTAAAAATAAAGGAATGCTTTGCTGAGACATGTTAATTTCCCTAGAAGATATTTATCATTGGACACAGATGATTGTTCAAGAATATATAAATGAAAATGCACTCGTGTAGACACGGGTTGATTTAATATAACAGCAGTTTAGGAATGTTAATCACCCCACCATCCATTGCTTTAGCGTGCTGCTGATACGAATGTATAATTCAAATAATTCAAATACATATTTAATTTGCTCCAGGCTTGTGTGCAAGAGAACAAATTACAGTGCAAAAAAAAAAAAAAAAGAACTGACATATTAACATATGTCATCTGCCAGGCTCTGGTTTTATGCTAGCTGCTCAATTAAATGCCTGTTTAAATTCCCAGTGCAGTGTGCACGTCCCTGAGAGCTGTCTTTAGACCAGTTATACAGTAGCAGACTGTGTAAATGGCTTGCTATGATGCATATAACTCACAGGGCTATACGATATGTGCAATATATAAATACATGCATGTGTTGATTCCTATATCTGCCTATTCACCAAGTTGTTCCAGAAGTAGTAAATGTACATGTGTATATAATTTTGTGGAAATTGTGTATAAATAGGTTATGGAGTAGCAATAGGGCCTACACAAATAGCTGCTGTAATGCCATAGCCGACGTGCTCCTGCTCAAAAATGTAACTATACATCAGGGCTATGGATGAGCTTTGGCTGTTTCCAGCTCAGCTTATGAAATGACAGCTAGGACAACATTAAAGCGTTAAGTTGAAGAAAGGGTCTGAATTCTTCTCATTTTCGGTAACAAACATCCAGCAAAGCCGTCTTCACTGCAAAACTATCACAGTTAATGAAATAATGTACACGTACTTCAACTATCAATTACGGCATGCCAATGGTTTGCTGTTCAATAATCTCTACAAACAGATGTTTCTATATGAATGCAGAGTCTGTTGGCAAGGGACAGAACTTTGGGATCAGAAGCCTTTTGGTTTCCATTTGTAGTCCAATCATGTTTGAGTGGGCTTTGGTTGCATGCAGGTAAACAGCCTGTGTGGAGAGCAAAAGAGGAGGAACACATTGGCTGAAATGCAATCTTGGAACCCATCGGCTATCATCTGAAGACGATTTAGCTTTTTATCAATTTCGGACTCCTAGAGATTAGGACGGTGTTAATCCCATTAGATAATTCCATTAGAACATATGAAGAAAGGCAGTGGTTATAACTATGATTGCAAGTATTACTAAGGTTTGTGTTTAATATTTGTAAGAAGAACCATTTATATTCTGACATATTCCAATGTTGTTGGCAGAATCCTCAGCTTGCCTACGTAGCATTCCTTAGCTCTTAGTGTAGCAGTGGATCAATCTTTAAATGGGATGGTGAGTTGTTGAAAGGACAGCAAACTTAAGCTGTTCTCACAATGAGAAATGAAGTTACCTGAAACTATGAAACTTCTGTACTAACAAGCTTTTAAAAGGTTCTATAAGCAGAGAAAACAGAATAAACTATGGTTCATTGTTTCAAGGCTTTTGGGTTGCAAACTTAAAACTCCACTCTTATCACTAAGTATGCTGAAAAAAAGTATAAAGTGTCTTATATATATCCAGTCTATAATTTAGTTTCAGCACATTATTGCTTGGATCCAGGGAAAGATTTATCATTAAGGTTTATTATTTGAGCTTTGGCATAATCCTTTTAAGTTGTTTTAGCAGAGTATTCTTCATGGTATAGGAAAAATTATAAAGCATGAAGAAGATCATCTATCACTGTCTTGATCACCAAGGTGCATGTGCTGGTATAATCCCCTGCCATGCACTGCTTTGCAATAAAACTGGCAATGGAAATATGAATCAAAAAAGATTCACCAAAATGCAATTAGACAAGTTCAGAAAAAAAAGGCCACAGGGACACATGTTATAAATATCAGCTGCCTTTTTTCTCCCTTTGCTCTTTTCAAACAGGCACATCTAGCGCTACACTTTGACATCACATTCAGATGGTGAATAGGTTTGCAATGGAAAAACAACGTCCGGTGTTAAACTGGGCAGACATGCGGCTCTCAGTGACATATACAGTATAAACTGTAAGAATCCAAATGCACGCCTACATATTAGCCACCACGTTGGATTACACTATTTACACAGTTGTAAATGACAGCTGCTTCTGTTCACCCACTGAATAACGAATCCAGACTTAGACACGTACAGCAACTATGGCTGATGAAATTGAAAAACACACTTGCAGAACGATCAAACAAATTCCACTTTATAACAACCTGAATCTTATTTTCTTTTTGTAAAGCCTCAAAAGGCTTTACAGCCTGTACAACATATG